>NC_052403.1:7787176-8093932 GCF_009389715.1 Phoenix dactylifera
ATAGTAGTATAGGATTTAGCTAAGAAGGCTCGTACTTTTTGTACCTATTGAACTCGTTAAGTCGTAGATGCTAAATATAGATATAATTCATTTTTTCGGGTGAAAACTACATATAGTTCAAGGAGAAACTGAACTACATCCAGATTTTATGAAGCAAGGTTAGCATTTTTCTTGAAAATTAGGCTCACGGTATCCTTGGTAGCTTGAGAAAAAGTTATCAAAATCTAGAGTTTTTAAGAAAATATAGGCGTTGTTTGATATCACTTTTTTTCCTATTTTTTATTTTTAAAAGTGAAAATTCAAAAATCTGGTGCAAGAACGATGTTTAGCTCTCTTATTTTTTTTTTTTTTAAAAGTAGCTTCCATAATACATGGAAAAAGTGGAAGTAAAATTTTTTTACTTCCACTATTTTTTAAAATAATATTTTGAAATGTGAAATAAAATCTAGCCCGAACTTTTATAATTTATTTTTCTCTTTGGCCCTTAGTAACTACTATCTTGGTGCCTCCGCCACCATTCGCTTCACCAACAAGATCGTCCCTCTATCCCTTGCATTCTGCCTCTTCTACCCACCTGCATTCATCGCATCCTCCAATCCCTAACCTCCTCCCCTCCCACCCCAACAAGACTCCTCTTAATTTTACATATCCTCTACATGATGATTGCTTGTAGTTGCATGCATATCTACCATTGAAAATACATTGCAAAAAGATTTTCTTTGGCTTACCAAACATGCTTCTTTTTTTCTTTTGTCATGAAAACTAAAAACAACAATGACTGCCAAATATGTTATCATTGTCAAAAATTTAGAAAAATAAGGAGCAAATTTTCTATATTTAAATTTTCTTTAAAAAGAAACATAACAAAGATGCCAAATGCATTCTTAGTTTCACATATTAGATGATGGAAAAACTTAAATAATATAAAAATAATATATTCAGTTTTTTTAAAAAATACTCCAACATTTTCTGTTGCCAATTTTTTTTGATTGCATTTGAATGTGCATACGAGAGAGACCACAAAGCGCATGTGTGTATTATTAAATAAAAGAGGCATGTTTTATATTGGATCCATCTCTCAAGTTTTTTAGTCAAAATACTTTTGGTTCCACTCTTAAGAAAATACAATCAAAAAATTAGAAATATAACCCACATGCAACTCTATCGACCAGATATAACCTGCACAAATGCATGTGGTATAATTTTTACCTTTTTCAACTATTCTTGAAATACAATATAGTGTAAAAATATTAGTTCTTAGACTATACAATTTCTTTTAGAAAAAAATTGATGTAAAAAATATTAAGATTTTAAATAATGTATAGTTAAAAAATGATATAAATGATTATTAACATTAAAACCGGCTATTATAATACTAGATAATGTATTATAAGAGATTCATTTATTAACAATAAGAAATTTATTATCAAGAGGGAAAGTACTAAGATTTCATAAACTTATCAAGAAAAAAAAATTATGAATATGATCAATACTTATGAAGAGTGGGAAGTTTGATGAATGACTATAATTATTTTGATAAAATAATTAATAAAGATAATCTTATATGTGCTGTGTAGGTGAAGTGCAGTGAAGGATTGAGCAAAGGAGTGAATGATAATGCAAGAAATAAACTAATAGAACAATGAACAAAGATTAAGATAAGAGAGTATAAAGAGAACACATGGAAATTTTTTAATGTGGTTCAGAGCAACCTGCCTATTACGTCCACTCTCCAAGAATCTTCTTGAGAATTTCACTATATAATTCTCAAATTGCACAGCCATCCGACTTCTCTAATATGGCTAACCTTTATTTAAGAGTGTCCACTGAAAAACTCTCAAACAATACTAGCTAATTTCAAAGGCATTAGCCAAGGCTTTTTCACGAGATCCCTCTTTGGGTCTCGCAACTTAGAGTCAAGTTAAGAATTTTGTACAATATGAAAAATATCTCAGAGGTTAGTTACGACAAGTAAAGCCCTTAAGAATTATTTTCCTATTGAAGAGGAGTGGATATCTATACTTATTGCTCATCTCTCTTCTTGGTTTTGGCACCCTTAAGTATTTTTTTGCTCTTTTTATTCTTTTTCTTGACTATTCTCTATTACACTAAAGTTATAGAAGCTTCGTATTTAAATTGGAGATCCTAGTGTCATTGTTTGTAATCGTTAGAGCAATGTTGAGGTTTGCAAGTGGCGATTTATAGTAGTTATACCATTTGGCTCACCAAAGAGGAGGCAACTCCTTCTAGTGAGGAGCTAACTCTTAATTATTTCTAAGTTTTTGAATTTGATTTTTTGAATTGCCGAGGATGTCTCTTAAGATATGTGGAGACGACTCTTTGAGTTGGTCAATTTGCTCGATCATCTGGAGATGACCCTTGGTGATCTGTAGACTACTCCTAACTTTTGGTCAAACGACTTCTCTATAAACAAGATGACTCCTTGATTGTTTGAGACGAATTCTGATCGATTGTAGTAAGCTCATTTCCGAGGTGTCGACTTCTAACCTTCTAGAAACGACTCCTCAAAATATGGTCGATCAGCTATTTAGATCGGAGAAGACTCCTTGAGTATGCCGGCTAGCTCCTAAACCATTAGAGATGACTCGTAATGCATCGAAGACGACTCTTGAGTGATCCAGTTCAGCACTAGTTTCCTGAAGGCAACTCTTGAAGTGGTAAAAATGACTCCCTCTTGATCTACTCTACCTTTAGTTACTAGAGATGATTGCTATCAATGTGGAGACAACTTCTATTTTCTTAATACAATTCTCAAATCCGGAAGATGGCTTCTCCAAACCGGAGATAACTCTTATCCCATAAAGCTTCTCTTCCTTATAGAGAGGCTGACTCCTCTATTTTGAGAGACAACTCTTCACAATTACAACTTACAACTTTTCTCTTTCTCTTTCCAAGAAAGTTTACTAAGTTAGTGTCTTTCAAGTATTTTATTATCATCAAAATCAATATTTTGAAAGCAACATATTAAAAGAAAAATTAACTCTAAAAATGTTGATAGGAAAAAATGTCTAAAATCAAAACAAGGTTACCATCAATTAGTAACAAATCATCCTCATCTAAAAATGTCCCTCCCATGTTCATAGCCAATGAAATTGATCCAGTTGCTGAGCTAGGAAAGCTCTTTCACATGCTCTAGTTAAAAAAGTAGTAACTAAGCTATCATCTTTAAAGGGTAAAGATTCCACTAAACTCACGTCAGATGAAGACCCAAAAAAAGGAAGAAATGATTCTCAGATAGAGTAGAGGACAAGATAAAATAAAACTCTTCCTGAAGATCCATAGTCCAAGTTTTAATAATAAAAAATATTTTTCTAGGCATGCACTTGTTAATTTACAATTTGGAAAAAAATCATGGTCCTATTTCTGTGGCATAAATTGACGGTAGATCTTTTGTCGAATGGAGCTTAAGTGAATTTACAAAAATATCAGAAATTTACCTGGTGTCACTACAGTACTCCTAGGCACATTTTTGTCATTTCATCATTCGATTTCTCCTAGCCATCCGATTCAAGGTGGACGACAATGATTTACCTACCGGCAACCGGTTCCGACTGATCATGTGCGTGGCTGGTGTAGTAAATAAGTGGAACGGCGTGGGTGATTTGAAACTGAAAGGGATGGTAGTTTGGTGAATAATTCAAAGGTTGGGATTTTTTTGGAATTGGCTTCGCCCTCTCAGCCCGTTTCCAGAGAAAGCCGCCGATGAGGTCGACGCTCTCTCCCTCGCCTCGATCGTCTCGAAGAACTCCGGCAGCCATTGATCGGAAGGTCATCATCTTCTCCTTCTGGCTCTTCTCATTTCTCATGTCTGTTCATCGATGGTGGGGACACCGTCGCCGCCCGCTTCCTGGCCCCTATCTCCCGCCTGCTGCAGTGCTGGGAGCGCAATTCCGACGCTGCTCCGCCGCCTCGGCTAAGCCGCGTAAAGCCGCTCCGGCTAAGCGTGCCGTCTTCGCCTCCCGCCTTCCTCCCCATCGCCTCCGTCCTTCGCTCCTTCGTCCTCGTCATCACGAACAAATAAATCATCAATGGCACTATAGTAAATGCGACCAAAGCCAGGGTCCAATATGTTCCTCCGCAACCTTCGCTACAATCCAGAAAAACGTTACAAAAGAAGAAAGCTTTCCTTATTTTACTCAACCCTCGGAGCCGACACGTCATTTTGGATACGTGTCATCACTCCATTGGATGGAAGTTCCACCCGGCGCGTTTATTTGCTAAACCGGTCTTAGCTACACTCGCCAACCGCGCTTCCAGTCACCGTCCAATGGCACCATCGAACCTTCTAATAGAATATTCTCAATGGCCTTCTTCCCATTAAATGCCGGCCGGCCAGTGGGCAAGTATAACGGAGGTAAGTTTACTTGGAGGTGGGCGCACCCATTTTCTTTTGTTATATATTTATATTTTCGCCTTCACGGCGGTGGTGGAGAGAGCTCTCTGGTGCTCCATTCGGCAATGGCGATTCGAAGGACGTCGCCTCTCGCCGCCGCGATCGCGGTGGCGCTGCTCGCCCTCCCCTTGATCGCTGCCGCCGAGGTCTACTTCGAGGAGAAATTTGGAGGTACGGCCCCAGATCCGCTTCGATCTTCCTTTCGGACTACTTTGCTAGATCGCGAGTTGCATTACGATCTATTCTAGGGTTTCTGTTTTTCTTGACTCGATCTACTGTTTCCTCGATCTGTTACGGTTGATCTGGACGGTTTAATATTGTTTTGCTTGCGCGATCTTAGTTGCTGAATCTGCTTCAGTCTTAAAGGTCAACTTGTGAACTTGTGGTTCTGAATCTGATGATTTTTTTTCGTTTTAAAAAATGGTGATTTTGATTAGATCTTGGGGATTTTTGATCTCTTTTGCTCGGATCTCTTTTGCAAGAATTGATCTGATTAATAGGTTTTTAGTTCCGCATTTTCTTATGCGTAAATTGGCTGGGGTTAGGGTTTATGGTTCATCATGCATTGCACGGGATTTTTTCCCCATCATGATAATGGATTCTTTGATGCTGGAAGTTGATAGATCTTACTCCGTGCTTGATTAGATTTTGTCTTATAGTGACTTAAACTATAATTGATGAAAGCTGGTGGATTTCTTATTGGATTTGATCCTGGGTCCTATTTGGTCGACAGAGCGTTATTATTAGCTGTGAATTTGAGCAGTCAAACTTAGCTGGGATCTCCTTTTCAATTCTCAGAGTATTAGTTTCTGGGAGTTGACTTATGATATTGCATGGGCCCAGAATGATACGTTTGTATACTATTTTAGGATCCTGACTGAGAATTCGATCTTGTGCTCTTGTAACCGATCTGATACTATAATCTATGGTTATTCTTGCATGATGTATATACCATTTTTTCTAATTTTTTTGATGGTAATTGAAGATGGATGGGAGAACCGGTGGGTTAAATCAGACTGGAAGAAGGATGAGAACATGGCGGGTGACTGGAACTACACGTCTGGGAAGTGGAACGGCGATCCTGAGGATAAAGGTAATACTCTTTTTCATCATGACAAAGTTATTAATTCACTCGTTTATAGTAAAATCTCGACCAATGACAAGAATGGTCTAAAATATATATGCCATTGCTAGGTTATGATTTTTTCCATTTTGTACTATTTGTGTGCAGGCATCCAGACCGCTGAAGACTACAGGTTCTATGCCATTTCAGCAGAGTTTCCTGAGTTCAGCAACAAGGATAAGACTTTGGTTTTGCAGTTCTCTGTCAAGCATGAACAGAAACTTGACTGTGGAGGTGGATATGTGAAGCTGCTGAGCGGTGAAGTTGATCAGAAGAAATTCAGTGGGGAAACCCCATACAGGTAATTACTAGTGATACTTGTTTGATACATTATATTTGACACAGTATTTTCTAATCTCATTTACTCTCTTTATCGGGTAGTCCAATTATTTCTCAAGCATCTGTGCATGTGAATTGCAGCATCATGTTTGGACCAGATATCTGTGGGTACACAACCAAGAAGGTTCATGCTATTCTTTCACGCAATGAGAAGAACAACTTAATCAAGAAGGATGTACCATGCGAGACAGATCAGCTAACTCATCTCTACACTCTCATCATCCGTCCGGATGCTACATACAGCATCCTTGTTGACAACAATGAGAAGCAATCAGGGAGTATATACAGTGACTGGGATATTCTTCCACCAAAAAAAATAAAAGATCCTAATGCAAAGAAGGTAAGCAATATGCATTTGTTACTTATTCTAAATATTGCACGTGCACGATTTTGTTACTCAATGTGCTGACGAGAATTTTTGTGCTGAGCTACAGCCAGAAGATTGGGATGACAAGGAGTTCATTCCTGACCCTGAGGATAAGAAACCAGAGGTATGTTATCCTGTGTCTCCTATAAGTTTTCATGATGTTTCTCGCAATCCCAAAGGTTTTGCACTTTCTGTTGCTGCAGCCTATTTTCCTGCTGTTGGTTATCAGCTCTAAGTAATCAAAAGTCAATTTTCATAGTTTCTATCCTTTCAACAATGGATTGTTGTTTACTTACTTGCACCACCCTGTTCCCTCTCATGGATATTTAGTAATTACCAGTAAGCAAGTGTACTGGCATTTTATGATGCTATCTAGTATTCTTATCAGATAGTTTTACCTGTTTACATCTTTTCCAATCTCCTGAGTTACTTTAAGAGTAAGTAAAGCCCTTATGCACTCGACCCATTGCTTTTATTAGTTTTGTTTGGGAACTGAACAATTGGAATCCTTTCTAGTGGTAGTGTTGAAATGGCTTTTGGCAGTGTGGATCACCACATTGACTAAATTTGTTAGTCATTTTTATCTTTTTGGCAAAACTAGACTAATTTCTTGTATGGTTGTTGAAGGGGTATGATGACATTCCCAAGGAAATTCCTGATCCAGATGCAAAAAAGGTAATGTTTTGAATTTAGCTGAAGTTTGAAAGTTTATGTTTAATGAATCAAACATTATGAAATAAAATTGGTCAATCATACAACTTTATACTCCTTGATTTGTGTTTTCTGCAGCCGGAAGACTGGGATGATGAAGAAGATGGTGAATGGACTGCTCCAACCATCCCAAATCCTGAATACAAGGGACCTTGGAAGCCAAAGGTCTAAAAACATAGATATCAATAACAAAAATGCTTCTGAGTAGGAGGCACAATTCTCACTATTTTTTCCTTGTATATTTGCAGAAAATTAAGAATCCTAATTACAAGGGGAAATGGAAGGCTCCAATGATTGACAACCCTGGTAATTTTCATCCTCTATGAGCTTTCGAAGTCTCTATCTTTTAAGATTCAGTCCTTATTTTTTGGTGAACAAAGTTCAGCCCTTTTATATAAACTTCCACCTCATGGCAGATTTCAAGGATGATCCCGATATCTATGCTTATCCCAACTTGAGATACATTGGCATCGAGTTATGGCAGGTATACACCTACTTCGCCAACTTATTTTTTTGTGGATATTGGTTCATTTATTCCAAGATATTGACTTGATACTACTATTTGCCAGGTGAAAGCAGGCACCTTGTTTGACAACATTCTGATTTGCAATGACCCTGAATATGCAAAGAAGTTTGCTGAAGAAACATGGGGCAAGCATAAGGATGTAAGTGTTTTGTTAACTTTTCTTTCAATTGACGCTTCACAAAAATGGAAGCTTAATTAATTTTGGTGCACTATATCTTGCAGGCTGAGAAGGCAGCATTTGATGAGGCTGAGAAAAAGAAGCAAGAAGAGGTAAGTTCTTAACTAACTCTTGAACGTGATAATTTCTTTTCATGTTAGTCTGGCCAGCATATTTAGCCCTGTACATTTTAGAGTTGAATTGTATTAGTTGAAAACTAGGATGATTGTTAATGTGGATATTTCTTGGTTCATTAGTTATCTTCATTTTAAGTATTATGCTATTTTGCAGATGATTGCCATCACAAATGTTTTTGTTCCCCAGTTTCTATAGATGATAACAATTTTCTACGGGTTCCATACAATAATCATCTTGAATTTGAATATCCATTATGTTTCCAAAACCAAGTCAGTTCTGGAGAAGTGCTAATCTTAATTAGCTCTTGAACTTTTTTATTTGATGTGTGGAGCAAACTTATTGGGAGTCATGTGAGAGTCACAACCCCATGCTTGATGTGATAGGTTGTTATAGTAAATTCTCCAAAGAAACTTGCATGACTAATTCACGTGTCTAGCATGTTACGTTGATGCCTGATTTTCCTTTCTGATCTGTCTGATCCGTGATCAAAATTTGTATTTAATGGAGTGGAATATGTGCGCCAATGGGACTTGGTTCCACTGGTTGGCAACCCTCTTCTTAGCACATGTGCAGGGAAGAGTTTCAAGGTTTGAAAATAGATGGTGCCATTTTTACTGTACTTCTCGAAAGATGACTAAAATATGCTGCTTTATCTTTGTCAAGGCTACTGGGTTGTTGATTATGATTCCTGTGCATTTAACATTAAAGTTGACAAATGGGTCAATGATCTGATGCAAGGTGTTCACATTTATCATTATTATGTGGGGAACTTGGATATGAGATTCCCCCGCAGCCAAAAGGAATAACATTGACTAACTGCTTGCTTTTGCTTCTGTTAACAGGAAGACAAGGATGTTGATTCAGATGTAGATGTAAGCTCCTGGCCAATGCCCTGATGTTCCATCACTTAGTTATTTTTATGAATTTCTCTAAATTTGCCCTCTGAAACTTTGTGATAGGATGAGGAAGCGGACAATTCTGAAGCTGAGGAAGATGTAGATGCTGATTCAGACAGTGAGAAGAAGCCTGAATCAGATGTGGAAGAGGACAACGAAAAGCCACATGTACAGTTTCTTTTCTCCCTCCACTGCTTCCATGTTTTTTTCTGGATTATCATTAGTCCAGTTGATGAACATGCATTTTATTATATTTTTTACTTATTTCTTTCCTACTTTTTCTTATTCCAGGACGAGCTTTAGATAGGCGGATAAAGATCTCTGCCGCCATTTTTTTCTTGCAGTTCTGATTACAGGCAATTTGGTTGGTTTGTTAACCGAGTTTAGTTGTCCTAGGCATCTATCTTCTCTTGGAGGACAAAACAGTTGGACCATGTAACCTGGAAACATGAATGATTTTGTTTTCTCATTGACGTATTTGCGTGCTAATCATCAATCATCATGAGCCTTCATAGCAGTTAGATATGAAATAACACAGTTTTATTTTCTGAGCTGGAATTTTGCTACATGTCATAGTCTTCCTCTGCTGCTTCCTCGTTTCTCAGGTTCGGTTGCATACCTTTCGTCATTACCGTTGCCACTGTCATTATGATTATTATTAAAAACCAATAGGCTATTTTTCTTTGCATTATTTTGGTGGTCAGGAAAAATCCACCTGCAATTCGTTCAGTATTTGATAGTCATAATATTAGAAGTTGAGTGGTTCTAGATATCTCCAAAATAGTCAATGTGATTGCTGCTATTTTCTGCCCATCCGTGTCATCTTTCAACCGCCTAAGAGCTGCAGATTGTTATATGTGGGTCGGTCTTTGAATTTGGAGGTCGGTCCCAGGCATGAGACAAGTCAGCTTGTCACAGATGCTCAAACCAATGGCTTCGCCTTCTGCTGTTTAGGAAAATTTGAATCACCATGGAATTCTTTCCTGCCTCTGGAAAATCGCTGGCCATCATTCCATGTTTGCTGCAAGAATCAAAACCAGTTGAATGTATTTCTGCCCTGATTGTTGTCTTGTGTCCAGGTTGATCCATTAAAATCAAATTCTATCTGCAACCTTTAATTCAAACATATCAGATCATGGGATTTTGGTTCCCTGGATTTTGCTATTCTTATTGAGCAACTTGACTTGCAAAAACATGATCCAGTGTGGGTGGCTTTGCTCGATTTCAATGATAAGTATTAGGATCCAGATTATAATATGAACGTTCTTTCTCTGAAAAAAAAGAAATCTTGTAAATAATCTATTAGACAACATGTTTCTACGGAAACGGAAGGGAGAAGAGAAATCAGAACCAAACCAACTCCATAATCAAAACCAAAACCAAACCATACCATCAAGATTCCCTTCTTAGGTAAATTCCCATCTATCATGCCTTCAACTTTGTGCTATTGCCTATCAGTGCCCTTCTGTAGTATAATCTGCAAAACTCTCTCTCTCTCTCTCTCTCTCTCTCTCTTTCACGCACGCGCGTGTGCGCACACAAGTGAGGAGGTCTTAGCTCGTGATACCATTTCTTATGCACTTGTACCTTTTCTTTTAAACATCCTATTTTCTGCAAATTCCGGATCATTGCTTGGCAACATCTCGTATTAAATCTTTTTCCTCATGTTGGCCAGCATATTTTCTATTATGGAGTTGTATAAATTTTTAGCTCTATTAGATATTGGATTTATAAACCACTGGAGGCAATATTCTATTAACAGTCAGCATCCTTTTCGGCATGTTAATGCTGATGTATCTCCTTCTTCTGAACCAGTTACAGTCTAAACATTATGATAGGCAACATAATTATCTAGAGGTGGCTTTCTCGAATATTTTAGGCTATGTCAGGAGCCAGTTGTTTTCCCCCTCAAGTGAAAAGATTGGTGCCCTACTTATTATGGAAATGCTCCTGCTGCCAGTTTGGAAAGAAAAGCTGCACCATTTGTTTGCCACTGTTTTATTTCCAAAACATCATTGAATTTTGTATTCTCTAAATTTTTTTGACACAGTTTGGCATAAAGAATGCTGCTGCTGCATCCATACCGGACTAAACTGGATATTATACTCTATACCGTATCGGTTCGATACCAGTATCTAGTACGAAAGGGATACCAACATTCGATATGCCAAAAAGATTTTGTACCATACCGTACCAGTACTATAGTGTGGCATTGGTATGGGAATCAGTACTGAGATGGCGAACTTTGGTTAGAAATTTCTTTTGGTAGCATATTTGGAGATAAATTGTAATGTTCCGATGCAATAATAGGCTGCTTATTTATTGTTTTGTGTGTGGCTATCTAGATGTTTGTCTTTGCTATGTTGTTCTCTTCAGGGCACACTTATAGTTTTGTCCACCCTGTTCATACTTTTGTATCCTCTTCTCTGTCTCTTTCCTCTTCTCTTCATAGATATTCGGGCAGCATTTCCTTTTCTCACCTACGCTAGCGTTTTATTATAATGGGTGTGTTTGTGCAACTGCAGTAGTAGTGTTTATACCCATAACATTGGATGCTACACGAGTGCTTATCTTAGGTGGTCCTGCTGATTTGATAGTTTTGTAAGTATGTAGGTAGTGCACATGGTATGAAACAGTGAGCACATGCCTGCATGTTGGGCATCAAACTGAACTTTGTTCTCTGACCAATGTTGCGATGCGTGCATATATATTGCTGAGTTTGAAAGCTAGGAATGTTAGCCAGCAAGGTGATAGCACAGTTAGAACGGAGCTTTACTTCTACCAGCGTGGTCCAAATTTGAAACGTACGGACGCCGATTAAATGTTGGAAACTGTATGCCTCCCGCCTCGACACGCTCGATGGGAACGCTATCTGATCCAGCTGGCACCAAGGTGGTGCTGGGGTGACGTACTCACACGTGGGATGACCTACGAGTCGGAAAGGGTATTAGCAAAAATTCTACCCGCATCGAATATTCCCTAGTGGAAAAAGGGCCAATGGGGGCTGATACACGGGTGAGGTTTTCTTTCCCCTCTCCTCCTATTTTTTAGCAAAAAAAAAGAAAAAAAAAAAACTAGGAATGTTTAGAACATAAGAACTCTAGATCGAAACTGTAATCTTGTATGTTAGCTTCCAAACTCTGCTAATGCTTGAGATTTTTTTGGTAATCCAAGCCTCTGTAGGGCCTCCTACGCCTACCTTGGGCATTATTTCATGGCATTCACATTGCCAATTGCATCTTCCACATCTCAAGCAGATCATAGTTCGAGGATTAACATTGAGGTCGTCTCGAAGAATAGTGAAGCTCTAAGTTCGTGTGGTTCTAACCATTCTCCACTCTCGCATCGATTCGAAATATCAAAAATGAGCTATGTGGCCATGCAATTTACGTAGCTCCAAAAGCTTCCCTTCATTTCTTCTCCATTCAACATTCTTATTGTGCTGCATGAAGCACAGATCATGGCAACAGTAGTCCATCTCAGACAACAGAGATGATGAATGAACTAACAAGCACAAATGTAAACCAGGCCTGCATCCATATTTTAACAAACATGGCATAAGTTGTTCTGCATAAATTTACTAGCTCAGGTTGTATCGCTATAAAATCTTAAATTTGTATCCACAATGTCACTAAGTTTTTCGCTAGGTGAAATTGGATGCCTAGCTTGTTGATGCATGGATTTGTTAGGGACCAAAACCTTTAAATTAGCCTAATCTGATTAAAATTAGGGGCGACAATAAGTTGGTCTGGATTTTGGGTTGACTTGTACCTGTCATGACGGCCTGCGATCAGGCCACGACCTCAACCCATACCTATCTAGTGACTATTTTATGTCACTATTTGACTCTAACCTAATTAATCTTTCAAAACTTAATCCTTAAATAAACTTAGCCTAACCTATCGAATCTAATTTTTAATTCTTATCTGATTTTCTAAATTATTTAAATAGATAATACTAAAAAAGAGATCAACTATTTAAGAAAGTTTTAATTACGACTCAATCTAATTTGAATCATGTTGATCCAAATAGAAAACACTATCTTCACCATCTGATTCGAAAAAATTTGACTCATGTACGTTCCTTCCTAAAAAAAACTCTTGATTCAATTCAACATAAAAAGGATCGGGCCGGATCTTTTGCCACTTCTACATGAAATTAGATCAATTTATCTAATTTGAGTTCAAATCTTTTTTTTAAATGAAGATGCGCTTGTTTAGTACTTCATTTGGATGTTAATTTTTCTGAAATGCCTTGTAATGCTTTGAGCCGAGCAGTCCATGGTTCCACTCTGGTGTATTCAAATCGGCTTGGTAAGCCATCCCCAACCAGAAAACGGCAACCGATCTGAAAACCATCGACCGCCAGATCCTTGATGGACGCGTCAGATTCATCCGATTATACCAATCCCTCCCGCTTCTGCCGTATCAGCCGTTGGTGCCGGGCAACCGGAATCTCCCGGTTCACCAACCGGTCGCCCTCCCAACGTCGCGGCACGCCTCCCGGACAAACCCCCCATCCCGTCACCGGCCGATCCAGTCCCCGGGATCCAGCTCACCTACCACAAGGTTCACAACGCTCCCTCCCCCTATAAATACCCAAAGTCGTCAAAATGGACGCGTAATCTTTCTCCCTCCTCTCTATTTCTTTAGGGTTTGCGCGATCTCGTGCTCTGTCGGTGGGGTTTGATCCTATTTGCGGCGGGCAGATCGGGGGGTGAGGGTTGAGAAGGACGCCGATCGCTCGATCCGTTCTCCTGCGGCCGGATTCCGGCGAGATCTCGACCGATCCGATCACGTCGGGGGCGAATTGAGGCTCCGGTAGCTATGTTCATCGTAGATTGGTTCTACGGCGTTCTCGCCTCGCTCGGGCTTTGGCAGAAGGAGGCCAAGATCTTGTTCCTTGGGCTCGATAATGCCGGGAAGACCACGCTGCTTCATATGCTTAAAGATGAGGTTTGATTTTGGCCTTTGGCTCTCCGATTCTTTGTTTGTCTGATGGATTGGTCTGTTTTTCTTATGTAATTTTTAAGGATTTTTGACCTTTTTGATGATGGGTTTGTTTTGTAACATTGGGTTGGATTTTGTGTGTGAGTAGAGATTGGTTCAGCACCAGCCGACGCAGTACCCTACGTCGGAGGAACTGAGTATTGGGAAGATCAAGTTCAAGGCGTTTGATTTGGGAGGCCATCAGATCGCCCGCCGTGTCTGGAAAGATTACTATGCCAAGGTCGAATTCTTCTTTTATTTTTTTCTTAATTTGAAATTGTTTGTTGCTGATTTTTATGGGGAAACTTATCCATAAATGGTTCGGTAGGTTCTACTTTCTTGGCAGTTTTCTGGATCTTTCCCTTTTTTATCAAGTAGCCTATGTGATTGTTGCTTTGATTTTTGACAAGGATAGAGCCATCACCGTTTTCTTTTTTTCTTTTGCCTTTTCTTAATTTGAGTATGTATGGTCTCCTGAACATGAATGGGTATTTAGTTTAAGAATGCTGGTCTGCCCAGTGGATTGTTTTGGGCTCTGACTTGTCAATAGAAAGAAACCCGTTGCTGATGGTCCATGGAATGGTATAGGCCCAATCTTAATCGCAGCAAGTTCAACTTTTTAATCATGATAGGGACCTTTGGTGGAGGTTCTTGGAATATTTTTTTGTTACTTATTTCATGTGTTTTGGATTTGTAAACCCAGAAAATTGCAGTTTGTCATTTTTATACTTTGACATGTGGTGGTTGCATCTGTATTTGGACAAGTATTCATGAAATATGCTAGGTCCAAATTTGTACTTGAATGATGCAACTTGGTCATAGTTTTTCAAGGACTTGGGATTATCTTCTCTTCGGAGGGGATTAAGTACCCTAAGATGGGGTATTTTGGAAACTGACACCACCGACCCTTTTTCCACTCATCCTGACTGAAAAGTCAAAGGCTGCTGCGAGATATGCTCCGGCACCTAATCGGGTATTCCCTTGTGTAGGTTCTACTTTCTTGGCAGTTTTCTGGATCTTTCCCTTTTTTATCAAGTAGCCTATGTGATTGTTGCTTTGATTTTTGACAAGGATAGAGCCATCACCGTTTTCTTTTTTCTTTTGCCTTTTCTTAATTTGAGTATGTATGGTCTCCTGAACATGAATGGGTATTTAGTTTAAGAATGCTGGTCTGCCCAGTGGATTGTTTTGGGCTCTGACTTGTCAATAGAAGGAAACCCGTTGCTGATGGTCCATGGAGTGGTATAGGCCCAATCTTAATCGCAGCAAGTTCAACTTTTTAATCATGATAGGGACCTTTGGTGGAGGTTCTTGGAATATTTTTTTGTTACTTATTTCATGTGTTTTGGATTTGTAAACCCAGAAAATTGCAGTTTGTCATTTTTATACTTTGACATGTGGTGGTTGCATCTGTATTTGGACAAGTATTCATGAAATATGCTAGGTCCAAATTTGTACTTGAATGATGCAACTTGGTCATAGTTTTTCAAGGACTTGGGATTATCTTCTCTTCGGAGGGGATTAAGTACCCTAAGATGGGGTATTTTGGAAACTGACACCACCGACCCTTTTTCCACTCATCCTGACTGAAAAGTCAAAAGCTGCTGCGAGATATGCTCCGGCACCTAATCGGGTATTCCCTTGTGTAGGTTCTACTTTCTTGGCAGTTTTCTGGATCTTTCCCTTTTTTATCAAGTAGCCTATGTGATTGTTGCTTTGATTTTTGACAAGGATAGAGCCATCACCGTTTTCTTTTTTCTTTTGCCTTTTCTTAATTTGAGTATGTATGGTCTCCTGAACATGAATGGGTATTTAGTTTAAGAATGCTGGTCTGCCCAGTGGATTGTTTTGGGCTCTGACTTGTCAATAGAAGGAAACCCGTTGCTGATGGTCCATGGAGTGGTATAGGCCCAATCTTAATCGCAGCAAGTTCAACTTTTTAATCATGATAGGGACCTTTGGTGGAGGTTCTTGGAATATTTTTTTGTTACTTATTTCATGTGTTTTGGATTTGTAAACCCAGAAAATTGCAGTTTGTCATTTTTATACTTTGACATGTGGTGGTTGCATCTGTATTTGGACAAGTATTCATGAAATATGCTAGGTCCAAATTTGTACTTGAATGATGCAACTTGGTCATAGTTTTTCAAGGACTTGGGATTATCTTCTCTTCGGAGGGGATTAAGTACCCTAAGATGGGGTATTTTGGAAACTGACACCACCGACCCTTTTTCCACTCATCCTGACTGAAAAGTCAAAGGCTGCTGCGAGATATGCTCCGGCACCTAATCGGGTGTTCCCTTGTGTAGTAGAAGGGTGGTCACTTCAATTCATTTTTGGAGGAGTGCTATATTTATTCCATATTGTGGTTCAACAGAAGTCTGGAGCAGGCACGAACTAGAAAATTTAACTCATGAGAACTTTATTTCCAACTTTGCAACTTTCCTGGTTTCTTTCTTTTTTTTCTTTATTTTGGAATTACACCAAATTTCTTGTCTTCCTGTACCACTGTGAATAAAATGCATGTTGAATATCTATGTGCCATCTTATTTTCTCCTTATATATGTAACTGAGCTCATTTGACTAATAAAAGATATTCTTATTTTGTTTCAATTAATACTGCAGTTGAGGAAAGGATACTGCTGGCATTAGACTTATTATTGTTCTTTTGGCCTCCTCCTCTTCCTCCTTTTAGGTCTAAATAGACTGTGACTGAAATAAGAAAGAATACCCCTCCCCCCCTCCCTCCCTCCCTTAAAGTAGGTGTGGCTGAAATTATCTGACCTCTCATTTTCTTGATATCCTGTTACAGTTTTACTTCCTTCCTCGGGGGTGCTTTTGTTTGCAATTTCTGTTTCTGTTGCTTATCTTTTATCTTATTGCAGGGATATGTCTGAGAAATGTAGATATGGTTTTGGTTGGGTCAAATTTTGGTTCTGGATTTTCTCGCTTTGACAGTTTCAACTCAAGCAACTATGTTGGATATCATTATGTGCCCCCCTTTAGACAGAGATTTTTATATATCAATTGAACCTATTAACCTTGTTTATAGTAGTTTAAGTTGCAGGCCTCGACTTGCAAATTCATTTAATGATTTTCACCTTTCGGCTTCCCCCTTATTCACTAGTTCAGGTTATGAACTTGCTGCTGGTCCATGTTTTTCCTCCAGAGTGGAAATTTTAATTTACAGTTAGACTTGCCTTTATAGGTGACAAACGAATTTTAGGAGTCATTTCTCTCTATAATTCTCGGTATTTTTGTTCACCATACTACAAATCATTCAAGACCTAAGTTTTATCACTTTCAACTGAGACCTTCCACTTCAGTTGACATCTTTTCTCTATGGAGAATTTATTGGCAAGAAAATCTTCATATTATTTATAGCAAGGGATATCACATATGCGTGTGAGATGCCTCTTGTTATAGTGCTAAGAAAAGTTTAGCATGTGTTGGTTTTCGCTCCCTCTTTCCTCAAATTCACACAACATTTCTTCAAAATAGAATAATTAATGTCTCCTGAGTCCATCTGCTTCCTAAAATCAGACTGTGGTGGTACAGGTAGCAATGCAAGCATGGAATGCGATGCAGTTCCAGTCAGGAACTTTGTTTTTCAGCACATGGTGATAAGTTGATAATATGTCTATTAAATAATATCTGACACTCTATAAGACCAGTTTCCAGTTAGGAACTTTGTTTTTCAGCACATGAGGGTTGGGCATCTGTCACAGACGCATGATCAACTCAAATGTAATTCAAACCAATTGCTGTGATTCTGCATGCTCATATGCATTTTGGAACTTGTGCCATGCCACTTCATCCATTTGTGCCCCTGCATTTTGCTGCAGGTTTAATGATGCATTCAAACGTTTACTTCGCTCACCAATCTTTCGAGCTAGGCTTATGCTTATAGTTTCTCATGTTATATTTCCGTGATGTTACTTCCAATTGTTACCTTAAGCTGGTCTTCACGTCTGCCTTGTTATTGCCTAGATTTTCATAGATGCTGATGCTATGAATTTTCTGTGTTCTTGAGGTGTCTTGTCTGACTGCTTGCAATTGTTGTTTCTTCTGCTTTGACTCTTGTGCTGATGACCACAGGTTTTGCCATTGTTTAGGTTTGAGAAGGTTCATATATGTTGGAAAGGTTTATGATGCTAAATTGTTCCACTAACAGGTGGATGCGGTGGTATACCTAGTTGATGCCTTTGACAAGGAGAGGCTTGCAGAGTCAAAGAAGGAGCTGGATGCACTTCTCTCGGATGATGCCCTGGCAAATGTCCCATTCCTCATTCTCGGGAACAAGATTGACATCCCATATGCTGCATCCGAGGATGAGCTGCGCTTCCACCTGGGCCTTAGCAATTTTACTACCGGCAAGGGCAAGGTTAACCTCGGCGACTCCAACGTGCGCCCCCTTGAGGTCTTCATGTGCAGCATCGTGAGGAAGATGGGCTACGGTGAAGGCTTCAAGTGGCTCTCCCAGTACATCAAGTAGGGTGCAGTGTTTTTGGTACACACCTTTGAAGACCAAGGGATAGAGCTCACAGCTTTGCCTCCCGTGATCCTTCTCCGTGGGTAATAGTGGAAACTTTTTTTGGTTCTCTATTAAATTGTGTGGTCATGGATACAGCGCAAAGTGTGGGAATGTAATGTTAAAATCTGGTTTGAGTCCATGCACTCTAGTCTGCCCATGCCCTATTTTCCCGTTGATACCGCCATTTTTTTTTGCCCCATAAGTATTTACAGCAGGCAGGATGGGTGGTTCTCTGTTATGTTTGTTTAGCATGATCTCCGACATGATTTCCAGTTCCAGTCGTGTGATATGTATGCGCTTTAGTCATGTTGGAGGGGAGTATTTTGATGAATTGCCGCCGTTCCCTCAATTATGATTTTTGGAGTTCATTTGCTCTTGTGGGCTGGGGTGTATATGGATGTTTAAAGTATTGACTCACCAGGTACATTCTAGGCGAGACAAACGGTTGGCGCGTCTTTACTGCCAGCCTGTCTCAGATCCATATATATGACAGCTTGATTAAGATGGAAGGAGCAGCGGAATGAGTGATTGGATGCTGCTTTTGTTACCCGGATAATCGTGCAAGCTGTGATGATGGTGATATGATGAAATCAGGCCGCCAGGTTTAATATTATCATATTCGAATCATTTATTTTTATTTTCTGCATAGGCCTGCATATGCGGGTCGTTAGATGGCTCGTCTGATCTATTACGCTTGTGATATATCTGACTGGCGAGATCGTTGGTGAGGGTGCTCAAATCAGGCAAAGAAAAAAAAAAGTGGGATATGTTTTCATTTTCCAAAAGGCCGAAGGTTTAAACTCTTCGTCTGGCGCCAAGGTTCAGATCATTTTGCTTGATCCACTGGTGAAAGATGGAGCACTAATTAGCCGTGGAGAGTTGCACATCTGCAATTCTGCGCACACAGCAAAAAAAAGCCTATTGAGGTGGCTCCAACTGGCCTTCTTGGATGCTTCAATCACGCGGGGGTGGAACATGGAGCACTAATCAACCGTGGAGAGTCACGCATCTGCCGAGGTGCCTCCAGTTGGGCCTCCTCGGATGCTTCAATCAAGTGGCGTTTTGAAATAACAACGGGACTTAGCAAGAGAATAAAAATCATTACAAATTACTAGAGTAGAGTAATCTTTCTAGATCGTTAGAATTTGAGTGGAGCACTTAGAATAATCGACATGGGAGGTCATGAAGTGCTCAACATAAGAGCTTGACCTGGAGTGCCGACATGAGAGCTCGGCTTGGGAGCTCAATTTAGAGTGCTTAGTATGGGAGCTTGGTTTAGAGTGCTCGATATGGGAGCTAGATTTGGAGTGCTCGGCTTGAGAGCTATGATTTCTCCTCCTATACCCCGCTATCAACACAACAATGACTGAAATAACAATCAAGATAATCCTATATTATCTATCATTTTGCTTTGAAACCCAACCATTGACAAACGTAAATATACATAGTTGATAAAACTGTGGCCATTTGCATGTTATTACAATAAGTTGTATGCCAATAGTAAGCTTTTAGAGTGAGAAAGTCTTTTTTTCCTATTTTTGGCGCTTTGGCCGAAGGCCACCCCCTCTTTACCATGCCCTAGCCATCTTTGCTTAGTTCTGGCGTTGTTTTCAGCCTTCCACAAGCACTCTAGCTAGCTTGCCGGGTTTTTGCTGCTGCATTAGGCATCTACGAGTCAAAAGGATGCTCCACTACTTGGCCGAGCCGGTAATGTCTATACCCGATCTTTTTTTTGAAAATAGATCTCGTTCGCTGAAAGTGCAGCAAACCTTCGTCATCCTCACTCAACATCAATGGACCACTATATCTGTGTTGAAAATTTTAAATTACAAAAACATTTAAATTTTTAAAAAGTATCCTCGCCCTCTTATTTTTATTTACTCTAAAAGCTTTAAAATATTTTTGTTTAGTTCCCAATTGGAAATGGAATCTGATATTAGCCGCCTGTCAGGGTTTAAACTCTTGACCTTTAATCGCAGTTTGATCTTAACATGACCCAGCCGTGCCTGACCTCAACCTCTCGCCATTTCTGAAAGATGAGAAAATGTATATTTCACCATAGAAAAAAGGCACATCTAACATCCAAGTAGCCCATCTGAGAGGGAATGCAGGTTTTGGATGTTTTTGACATATATTGACATGTTTTCCAGAGTAGAAATGATTTATAAAAAGTGACATCCAAGTAGGAGAGAACAACAAAGCATCATTAGCGTTTTGACGGTTTTCCTCTTCTAATGCATAACAGATCAAGAATCCTCTCCATCATCACTTGAGCCCTCAACCTGGCTTATGACTTGGATCTCAACTAACAAATAAAGGCCAAGGTAGATTGTGAAGAAAGATTATCCAAGAAAAAGTTGTCTCAGATTCAAACTCTTAAAACTGGTGAGCTATAAGGGGTTGGTGAGACTTCCCTTTCAAGATACTGGGCAAAGAAAAACAGACAACTCTGTGCCAGTAAAAAATTCTAATGGTAGATCGATACAACGAAAATACATACAAGAAATCTGCAACTCTCTACTGTCAGGAATGTCTAAATTTCTGAATGTGATAGGCCGCAATATCTTAATGGTGTTCCTAATCCAGGAAAGATATTGCTTGATATCCATCAAGTTTCTTTAGAAGCCAAGAGACCAGTCACAACACCAGAACTCTTTGTTAACATTTCAGTTCTCAGCGGCATCTGTCCAACTCTGTATTGCTTTGAGCTCTGCAGAAAATTTGCTAAATCTTTAGGTTCGATATAATTGAAAAAAATACCAAAATATTGTAATCAAAGCAGCAGCTCCAGCCATATGTAGAAGGGAAAGGAAAAAGAACTCTACACTTTCTTTAAATCTGGACCTAAGTCTTTGTCATAAGACCAGGCACACAGGCACCTATTTGGTCAGCACGGCACTGTGATACATGAGTATAGAAGCCATAGCGTACTGTAAAAAACTCAAAAATTTTACAAATAGTGCCACATTGCTGTGGTATCTTATTCCTGCTTCCGAAATCTTTATGAACTTCCATCCCTTTAGTTGAGTTTCCTCCCCCCCCCCCCTTTTGTCTCTTATATGTTTTCAGTCATATTCTTTTTAATCACAATCAATTTCAGTTTTATTTGAGTCAGCAAACATAATATGAACATATTTTCTTCCATCTAACAGCCCCAGTGCTTTTAACTGCAGGATTGCAGCTAGGGTCAAACTTCCAACCGTCCAGGTAGCCCCGGTTGATTCGAACTGCACATTTTCACGTCAAGATTAAACTCTTCCACGGTTCCACAAAATAGCTGACTGGGGTAAGCTATAAATGTTGGCCCAACTTGGAGGAAGGTTGGGTTGACGGGGTCCTAAAACATGCTCAATTTTCTTGAAGCCATACCAACTTTAATTTGCATCCCTGAAGCTCGCATTGATGGTAAAAAGCCTTGATTCTTGTAATCTATTGCTGTCATATATTTTAGGAATTGAAAATCAAACACAAATACAGGATTCTGCAACAAAAGTATGCTGTACAAGGGCCCTGGAAATGCAGGATGAGGCAGCATCTTTTTCTTGTACTAGTGAAGCTGAAACCAATTATAGGTAAAAACTTTCTGTGCCTATGCTTAACCCAATTTGCTAATGAACAGGGCGACATACTGCCATCTAGCCTCTTAGTGGGGTTTACTTATGATAATATAGGCATGTAGTGCATTTTAATCATTTGTTCAAAATGATTCTTCAGGCAAAAACTCAAGATGCATGGCATGTGCAATATAATTGACTTTTTTTTTCTAATTTCAATTTATAGTGAATGACTCCAAAACTTTTTTTAAGCAAAGAATTATAAGAACTCACTAGGTGTTCTGTTGTAAAAAAAGCAAAAAAAAAAAAGAGTAAAGAGTTTGGCTTGAGGACACAGTTACCCAAGACCTACTTGTCAATATCAACTATGCTAAGATATAAATTTAAATCATTATTATATCAACATAAGATTTAGGTTCCTATTAAACAAAATATGTAAGGAAAGACAATATAATGGGAAAAATTATGGGACAAAAAATGAATCCACTTGGTTTCCAACTTCGGACAGTCCAAATTTGTGATTTCTTCTAGTTTAAACATTGACTCAAAATTGAAGCCTGTATCTTGGAAGACATGAAAGATCTCCCTACAAGCTAAGCGTATGTTTGTCATCTGATATGGCTTTTCTATTAACTTTGTAGACGAGATCAAATACGAACTATGTTCAAATATTATAAACTAAATTGTGTTCTTCTATTACATTTAAAAAAATTGAATTGGATATGCTTGTACTCATTTATTTCCATAGCTTTAATAAGTGCTCATGTTTCATAAAAGATTCAAGGAGACTGAATATTTCCTGTGATCAACCATATCAAAGTTGTTCCCAAAGAAAATAATATGTCGACATATAGAATAAAACCATCTTCATAATAAAAGAAACAAGATCATGCATTTAAAATACAAGAAATCAAATGCTGCTGTCCAAGACTGTTCCAAGAAGTCAACTATTACCACTTTCAGGATGATCAGTATGGTTTCTTCAAGTTCAAACAGTTGTCCGCAGCCTGATGAAACAACTCCTGAACTTGCTTCAATTCCTGTTCTGTAAGAGCAATGACAACATCAAAGTCAAATGCCAAGGAAAGTTTCCTTTGATAATGCCCCCTAACTCTTATTATTCTTTTTTTTTGTTTCTAGTCTTCATAGTAAATGATGTTCAGCAGGTCGCAACAAAGCATTTCTATATAATTGCATTAATATTGGAATTTTGGAATATGTTTGTCTCTTTTATATTCTGCTAAATGAAGTTTGATTTTGTGTATATAATTTTCCAAGTCTTTTCAATCTAGTAATCATCTCCACCTTGAGCATGCTTGCAGCCATGTGCCATGATGATGACAATGAAACAAGAGAAAGTTTGCACATTTTATTGGTCTGTGATGTTCAGGAAACTCCAAAATCAATGCAGTGATCATATAATTAGAGAAGAAATTGACAATTCTTCAGGAGTTTCTGCAATGGTTTCATCAACATTTGGGTCCATATCACAGTGTCTGACATGCATGTCTAACACATGTCTATGTTTTGTGTGTCAGTGTTTGGGTTCATTCATTTATTTTCTTATATAACCCAAGTACTGCTGTATTTATATTTCGGAAGTTTGCTGTAACGGAAAGTTGTGTTCATATAACTATGTTATAATATATCTGTGGCGACCATATCATAAGATTTTTGTGACCCTTATAATTGGCTCAAAGAAGAGGCATGGCTTCTGTTTTCTCGTTTTCTTTTCTGCTTAATTTCTGATTTGTGCAAAACAACTTGGTTTTATGTGAATCTCTATTACTTCCCTGAGTGAATCTCTATTACTTCCCTGAAGGTTATTATCTTGACCTTTGGAATAAGTTCAGCTGCATGTCATGATAATGACAGCTCAGAAGAAGCTGGTGAAATTCATCACTTGGTAGATGCAAGGAAGTCTTCAGTCAACCAAACGAAAATCATCGAAGCAGGAGAACATACTTAATTTTTGGGAACAGGATCATGTAAAAGCATCATGAATTAATTGAATCTTCTCAAGAAAAGTTTCATGGAAAAATACCTGCAGCCTTGAGTTGTTTTTCAAGTTCCAGACCTACAGCTTCATTCTCTGCCTGGTTATTCAAGTGTGTCACTCAATTCGAGAAATATTTGTCATCCAATTAACAAAGAAAACCTAGTTTCATGATACCCTTGATGGATGAAGCCTATTTTCATTATAAGCTAAGTTGTCCCACTTCGATAGATGAGGTAAAGGACTAGATCAAGTTTAGTTACTTTACCTGGAGTTCTGCAATTTTTTTCAATTGAGCTTCTTCTCCCGACAACGGCAAGGCAGAAACAAGTGCATCAAACTGCAAAAGAAGGGTGTTTGTCACAAGGGTAAGACTCACATTTCCTGCAAGAATATGTGAATGAAAAAAAATAAAATAAAGAATGGATGCAGCATTTCAGGCCACGACTCGAAATTTATATTTGCAAGTAACTAACAGCATATGAAAAGCCACAAACAGAAACAGTCAAGAAAAATCACCACAAAAATTAGCTTCAAGATGAACGGAGTACATGTTATATGAACCCAAACAGAATACTTAGGACCAAAGTATGTATGCCGAGTGCTTCATGCAAATTCTCAAAGGGAAATCAAAAGCCGTAAGCAACAAAATCGAACAGACTGAATGCCATGTGTTGTTACCAAGCTGCTCACTTATTAAAGCTTTTAAAATATTCAACATTTATAAATTATGCAGTTATGCTTCTAAAAGATACTCAAAAACTTTACTCGCCTTTTTTGCAGCTTCAACCAGAGCTGCACTCATTGCCTTGGGATGCTCCGCAATGTTGATTGTCTCCTCAGAGAGCTTTGTGGTTGGTTCAGGATAATTTGGTGAAAGTCGGACTGGTGGGGCATCTCTTTGCAGTGTTCCAAACGTATTCAAAGCAAGAAGAGCAATTGTATTAACTTGTTCTTGTAGCTGAGATATTATGTCCATAACTTAAAAGCTCCCACAGGAATACTCCTGAAGAAAAGAGGGAAAAAAAGGAAAATAAATGATCAACTGTAAAGGGTCTTCATATATTTGTAACTTTGGGAAGACTTCCATGTTTAATCTTTAACTCTACTATCATGGAACCCACATTTCCTCAAGCACTCAGAAATTTAAACAATACTACTGGGTTTATAAGTTCACAATTTCCAAATCATTGCTCTGAGGGATGTTGTCAGATCTGATTCTTAAGCCACAAGGCCACATTATGACAGGTTGATGCACTTTCTTCAACAATAGATGAAAAGTTCTGTTTGCCGCTACAGGCTCACAAAGAAAGACAGATCGAAGAGTCCTTGACAACAAAGAAAATCTAGAATTTAGAATGCTAATTTAAAGATTATAAGTGCATGGTGCGCCACTCACGTTGTGCTCAATAAGGAGATCACTTCAATCATACTTTGAAGGGAAAAAAGTTCTATGTAGAGAGACGGCTATCTGGAAAATAGAATGCCGATCACCTTTCAACAAATTAAGATACAGGGACATTAATATGCAAAAAAGAAAGCTGATCACAAATTTGTATCCACATAAACACGGCATGAAGACTATCTTGCTGATATAAGTGCAAAGTTGTGGAGCATCTATCTTCGAAACTTGGTTTCACTTGGATACATGGTTGGGAAGCGAACATGTTGGCTTAAAACTTTCGATACACAAGATTAAACAAACATAATGAAGTGACTAACATATAATTTTTTTAAAAAAGTATAGATTGAACTTTTGGATTAAATGGCCTGCGTATGTAATTGTATGTGTAAAAGAAATTTAAGTAAAACAAATATAATATCATGCCAATATGTTCATCATTTTACTCTGACTCCAATTCTTCTATTAACAGCTTGGAACCTTTTCACTCTGCAAAATTATCATAAAAGAGATCATGAATTGTATTATTAACCATGTCATTTTTTTTAACATCATGAGATTTTCAATTGTCGATAAGAAAATTAGATCAAACCAGATCGCGCACTATTGGAGGTTCATATGGAACCTATAAGAGTTTCAACTAGCCCTTACCCTGAAGAAAGAACAAAAACAAACCCACACACACAAACAAACAATATAAAGGTAATGGCAAATTTTGATTCATCTATAGCTTACAAATTAACAAAATGGGTTGCTAGAACAATTATTCTTTCGCCTCATTCACTATCGATGAACAAACTATCGCGAAAAAGCAAAAAGCCACGAGCTTTCATACTGTTCCTTCGTTCCTACAAAGAACAAGGCAGACACAGAAGGCATTTCTAGGTGGCATCTAATTACTTCTATGTTCCACCGAAATGGAAAAATCCCAATGTAATCAGAACCATATTCTTACCTCAATAGCTCTACATCCAACTCTAATCCATCACAGACACATCCCATTGCAACAATTCGAAGAACTTCATCATCTAAATTTGCCACTTTTTAGCAGACCAACGTATGGTGTGCGAGTATCTCACCGGATTCCAAGGAAAAATCACGTCTTTCGGCTGCTCGATCAACGGAGTTTTCCCCGAACCAGATCGAGTTAGGGTTTCCAGAGCAGATCTAGCGGAGCAAACTAGTGATACAGTTCCTATTCGGTGTAGGAATGCGAAGCCGCCAACGACTCGTCCCCTCTCGTCACCGTTCTTGGTGCGCGTTTTTTTTGCCCTTCGTTTTATTTGTTCTCCCCAGCCACCGATCACTCTAGAGGCTCCTCCGACCCTACAAACTTTCTAGGTTTTCTAATTTTTGTAGGATTATTTTTATTATTTTAAACTATAAAAAATGTAATTATAGGTGTTGCGGGGACAGCGCTTTGGCCGGAGCCTCGCGCAGCAGCATAGCCCATACCAACCGAGCAGAGAAAGAGACCGCGTCCCCCACGAGGTATTGTCTGCTTTGAAGGTCGAGCGTACCCGAAGCCCTCCTCACGGTTTTATCCCACAAAAGGGCCCTCGTGAGGAAAGGGTCATTGAGCCCTCCATTTAAGGCGCAGAACCTTTCCGCTACTAGTCGATATGGGACTAACTTCGGCAGCCCCCCACAACATAGCCCCCCTAGCGGGAAGGTTTAATGCGTCTCCCAATCCTAGAGGGTAGCCTATGGCAAGGGGTGCGCCATTTGTTGCGGAGACGGCGCTTTGGCCGGAGCGTCGTGCAACAGCATAACCCACACCAATCGAGCAGAGAAAGAGACCGCGTCCTCCACGAGGTATTGTCGGCTTTGGAGGTCGAGCGTACCCGAAGCCCTTCTCACAGTTTTGTCCCACAAAAGGGTCCTCGTGAGAAAAGGGTTATTGAGCTCTCTATTTAAGGCGCAGAACGTTTCCGCTACTAGTGGATCCCCCCGCACCCCCCCCCCCCCCCCCCCCCCCCCCCCCCCCCCCCCCCCAAACAGGTAAAATTTATATTTTGTCCACAAAGATTTTAATCCCCTCTAATTGGTGGAATATTTCTTCTCCTACCCTTTCTTCTATCTTTCTCTCTTTTTTTATCCTTTTTTTATTGAAAGCAGCATTGAGAGGAACTAAGTTCTTATGCAAGTATCGATTTTTTGCGTAACTTTGATGGACAAGCAAAAAAGAGAAGTTCAGCAATGGCAATCTTAAGTCTTATACTTTGACTTTTAGAGATCCATCTCAGTAAAATAGCTAATTCGAAATTTGAAGCAATTTAACTCATCAACAGATTGTGGAGATGAAGGAGTTATTGCAACACAGGTAATGTTTTGAAACTAATAACTATCATGCTCTATCAATAACAAGAATCGCTAGATCATAATAATATAGGCGATCGCGATAGAAATTGTTATGACAGCTGCAATGGTGGAGATTATCATACAATTATCATAATGAGCTAGGTAATACTTTTCATGGAGATCAATTTTATCATTAATGAAGGTGGTGTTTCTTTATTAGGACGGCAATGACTTGACTAGTTGGATTTTGGCAACCAAATTTTTTTTTTGGTTTCGTGGAACTCCAACTGAATGAAAAGTTCATTGCTTCCATCAAAGACGATGCCATCTAGTGATGATTGGTTTGAATTATGCCATGGAATTTTTACTTTGGGGGAGCTTATTAACGGCCTTTTGGTATACTTTGGTTTAATTGAATGTGAGAATATGGATGGCGAGTTTGCAAAAATTCAATAAACAACTACTATGCTATAATATCAAGCTGATTCGAGTAGCTCTTTGATCACATAAGTGATTGGTCTGAATGAAACTTTGTAACATTGATTGAAGGACTTATCTAGACATCCATTATGAAGTTAAGATGACACAACCAGGAGCTTTATGCTCCCTCCAATTGATGTCAAAAAAAAAAAAAAAAGATGAACAAAGGCAGCCATTTTCTAGTCATGCTTGCAGAATAGAAATCAAGTGATGAGAACCGATGTCAACAAAATTATAATAAATTTTTCTAAGTTTTACGGAAGTCCAGTGACCAAATGTCCGGAACATTCATTACTATAAAATTGTTTATACAAAAGGAAGTGAAATGTAGGATGAGCTATATTTTGTTATAAAAAGAAAACAAGAATAACAAGTGGAAGTCAATTAGAGAGGAAATTTTCTAAAGCTGTTGAGATTCTAAATTGTACCTTTGCTTTGGAGAAGTTGGACTATGAGAGAGCTAGGGCCTGAGCATTCTTAAAGAATATAATTGAGAAAAATGAAAGAAGAAAGGAGGGAAATACTTCATAAGATTGAAAGCAAGAGAGTGGTTGATAAAAATTTAAAGTAATCTAGAAAAATAAATGAAGATAAGAGTAAATCGTGCTGCGCCCAGGTTCGAGACCTTTAAATGTGTAAGACTAACGTGATGATCAACTACACCACAACACCAGGTTGTTTGGGTTCGACTTAGAATTTTGTTTTAATATATCAACAATAATCACAGCACACTAAAATTAAAAATATACATACACCACAGCACCAGATGAACTAATTTTTTGGAAATAATCTTGTACCTAGGTATATAACATTAATCGGTATCAACTTAGCTCGTCAAATAATAACCATTGGTTTATAATTTGAGTCAAACCGCCATTATTATATCGATAAAGTCAGGCCAATATATTATCATCAAATAAATTAAAGTCTAATTAAATTTATTTTAGTGTATCCATTATAAATTACGAGCAATTTGAATTAATCATCGTTTTTAATAAAATGCTGATTTCTTGTTGTTGTAATTTATAAACTATATTTTAGATATATAGTTTGGATTTTTTGTTTATAAAATTCTTTCAAATATGCTATCAGTTGATATATATCATTCACACTGCATTCTTGATGTATGATTTTAAATATAGTTAATACTTTTATCTTTTTTTTTGATTTTATGAGCAATCCATGAACTAATCAAAACCAATTTAATTTTGATTAATTTGGGTCAGGTTTAAAAAAGTACAAATACTAATTTTTTTATCAGTTTAACATCCATTATCATTGAAAAATATGGATACAAATATGGATATATTAGTATCTTATTTGCATAAGGTTTTTTTTATTTTGTATGAATTGGGATTCCTCCAACCTTTTTTATTACTTTCTCAGCACCTCGCATGTATTTTATATGCAATATTCTACTAGAAAAGAAGATAAAAATTTGTACTAAATTATTATGATAAAGATGATATGGTGAAAACTTAAAAGTACTGCTTTGATGCTTCCATTGGGACGACTAGATAAGGAGTTCGGTAAGCTTACCGGATACGCATGATACTCGCTCAACGGTTGAGATCTCGTGGCTCTATAAAAGACGGTCTCCCGTCGCCAAGTATCGGAATTAGGGTTCTTTCTCCGTTTCCTTTTTTTTTTTCCGTTTTTTCGTAGGAGATTTGACCTTGGGTCGCTGCCAGAGATCTGATCCATGGCCTCAGCGGATCCGTCGAGGTGAGATTGTTCCATTCTTCTCCTCTGTAAACCCTAATCTTGATAAAATCTCATTCGTTTCCATTTTCTTCATTAGAACCGACGGTTCTTGACATGATTCTGTTGTCTGGAGCTATTTTGATTCCGTTCAGTTTTTATGATTCCGTTCAGTTCTTGACTTCACTTTTTGGAGTATGATAAAATTATGATGGAACTACGAAAAAGTGAGCGATGGAGTTTGTCTTGGATCTTAATGGGCGAGTTTTTTGGATTGATTTTTTTTCCGAAAAATATCTAATATGATGCGGGATGCTAGAAAGGTTATATTTTGTCTGTCTTTAGATGTATGAGAAGGCGATTTCCTGATAACTTTGGTCGAGAAGAGTAATATAATGGTTACACGAGTAGAGTTTGTTGAGGCAATCTGAACTTGAGTTGGATCAAGCATGTCATGTGCTTACATATGAGAACTGATCAATCATATTATATTTTACTGTTTGATTTTTTCTAGTTAGAGTGGTACATTAATTCACAATTGCTAGGTTCCCGTTCAGTTTTTATTACAAGCTATAGCTATAGTTTGTATTTTTTATTATTTTAATTATAGATTTCACTTTTTGGAGTTTGATAAAATTATGATGGAACTAGGAAAAGTGAGAGATGGAGTTTGTTTTGGATCTTAATGGGCGAGTTTTTTGGATTGATTTTTTTTTGGAAAAAAATATCTAATATGACGCCGGATGCTAGAGAGGTTATATTTTGTCCGTCTTTAGACGGATGAGAAGGCGATTTCCTGATAACTTTGGTCGAGAAGAGTAATATAATGGTTACAAGAGTAGAGTGTGATGAGGCAATCTGAACTTGAGTTGGATCAAGCATGTCATGAGCTTACATATGAGAACTGATCAACCATATTATATTTTACAGTCTATTTTTTTCCCTTTCCCCCAGAAATTTCACGGCGTCGGATGTATTAACATATTTCTGGTTAGAGTGGTACAATAATTCACAATTGCTAGGTTCAGTTAAGTGCTAGCTAGCTAAAGATATGCAATACATGTTTCTGAAAGTGTATGCCCTGCCAAAGAAATCAAGTCAAGATGACATGGCCGTTTGCAATTCCTTACTGCCACAAAAATATGTATTGTGATCTAAGGATGAGAATTGGTTCCTTCGAAAGGATCAACGCAATCTGCCTTATCAACATGTGAAATTGCTGTGGAAAATTGTATGTGCTTAATCAGGATTAGTATTAGAACTCTCAATTGCTTCAATGTTTTGGAAGCTATGTAATAGGTGTCTCGCTAGAAGAAACCAAAAATGCACGTGTTGAATGTGGAGCCTGACGGAATAAGCATTGTGGGTTTGAAGATAAGGCACATGGTTTGATCTTTTATGATTTTTAAATCAAGTAAAAGATCGCTTGAGCATGCCAATTTTGAAAGGGAGCATGGCTTTCAACAAAATGTTGTTAATGTGAGGTGATTTCATATCTGTCTGATAATTGTGCGCTGTTTGGATTCCTCAAGCAATGCCCTATGGATATTAGTGTATTAAGGCATTGGAGGAAGAGCATTCATGCTTGTTGGTAGGATATTGGTTTTCAATATCCTTGGAGGTGCTAATTAAATTGTTCCTTGTGGGATGCATTGCTCTCAAATTGGGACAATATATTATTGCCCTAGAATTCACCAACTAAAATAACAAAAAATAGAATACGAATCAACATGGATGATACTTGTATAAATTTCGGCTTGGAAGGGTATGGAGCTTCTTTAAGGTGTATGTTGTGTACTCATGCATGTTTTCATCAAGAAGGAATTTTCGAATGCATTTGAACCAAGGTCTGCGATCTCGGACCATACCTCTAGGGACAAGGTATGCCGTATTGTACCATTAGGGTACCAAGAATCGATACGCCCTTGTATCGAGTATTGATATCATGGTCTGTATCGTACTGACACTCGATACAAGGTGTATCAATTGGACAGTTATGGGTTTTGGTACTGAGATTGCAAATCTTAATTTAGTCTACCTAGAGCATTAATGTCAAATAAAGATATCATTTTTGTAGTAGGCAGTGACATTGTTATTGAAGAACCGGATGATATTACAAAATGGATATAATGAAGGAGTCTACTTGATGATTTATAGGCATTCATTAGTTTTATGCAGAATCAGACTTTCTACATGGAAATGTGCATAGAATATGTAAAACCTTTAATAGTCTGATCCATATAACTAGTTTAAATTGCCTGGGCTATTAGCTGTGGTGAAATCCATATAAAATGTATGCATGTTTACAAAGTACTTTTACTTGATGATGATTTTGGGGTTACTAACAAGTGATGTCTCATTGAAATGTGATGTTTTAATGTGCAATAGCTTTACATGGCATTGTTGGTAGTTGAATGATGCAAAGTTATAATGCTACTAGTGTACTTACAAATGACACTCTATGAGGATGAACCTTCTAATGGAACATCACATGACATAGAAAAGTTATTGAGTGGAATGAGAATTTCACAAGCACTTCTTGATGTGAGGTCTAAATATTCATGTTGATCCATATCCTAGATTTTGTTATTTTTAGTTGGTGAATTCGAGGCAATGAAATATTGTCTCAATTTGAGTGCTGTGCATCCCATAAGGATTTGACTCTTAAGTTTAATTAGCACCTTCAAGGATACTGCAAATCAATATTCTACTTTCAAGCATGTATATATAATTGGTCTTGCTGTCTAGTGGCTCAGTTAAAATAGTTGCTCTTATATAATGTGTAAAGAAGCATGCCGGCCAGTTTCTTATGATTCATTTTTCTTCATGACATTGTTGGCTTCCTGTTACACAACATTGCATCTTGATAGACAAGTGGAATTGGATTGATGTGCTTGTGGTAGACTTGCTGGTTTCTATTAAAGAAATTTGATGCCATCAATCATTTGAGTGAGACTATAGGACAATGGGCAAAAGTATCATTGCATTCATTTTAAGTGGGACTATTAGCTCATGTAGTAAGACATGGGGGTTGCCAATTCTGAAGCAACAGATAATTCCAGGCCAGAATTTTGCTTAAGAGTCTGAGAAACTACTAAAGAATTTGGATCTTTTAAATGAACTGACTGTATAAGACATGATGAAGGGAGAAAAGAATAGCCAAGTGGTGATCAATGCTTCTGTAAATGGTTGCTATGAAGTGGTTCTACTACTTTTGCTAGCTTTATGTAGCTGCTATGGGGTTGGAATTCTGTTGCTGTTTTATTTTTTTTATTCTAAAAGCAGAAAAACAGTGATAAAAAAGAACATGGGTTAAGCCATTTTCATTTTCAGCTTATGAGAAAAAAAATCCAGGCCTTATGGTGAATTAGATAGCATTTTCCATAGAGGCCCACACGGATATCTAGATTTTGGGTTTTAAGTCCAAAATGCTCCGGCTTAGTCAAAGTATGTGAAAAGGGGTCATATTTGTGGGTTTTTTCATTAGTGTAGGCATAAAGAGTACCACTCCTTTGATTCCTTCCTCTTCTTCCCTTCTCTTTCCATGTTGCATGTTACTCTAATGCACCTTGAAGCCTCTTCCTCCTAGACTGATGTTCTTCTCACTTATCATCTGCCCTTGTTTTAAAGGTTTCTACAGCGAAATGAGATGCGGATTTTTCTTTTTATTAATCCTTGTGCCCTCTGTTGTACTGATGTTGCCATACCATTAGATTGGGATGATGCGAAATGTTCATGTTCGGCCAGGAGAAGTTGGATTGTGAAAGAATGGATCAGCATTGTCAGCTACCGCTTCCACAAGAAAACTAAACTGTCTGTGTTGGAGTAAATGTTTGGCATGGTGAAGCACCTAACCTCATTGACTACAGAATTCTTTGTTGAGTTTGGGCATCACGTGTACAAAGGATTGGAGAATTCTGCATACAAATTATAGTGAAAATTTCTTATTGCCTCTTGTGGAAAAGAATTGTAGAATATGACCAAGGGATGATGATATTTATGCTCCACTGCAAGATTTAGCGAACAATATCAGTTTCCCTTACATTCCAGGCAGATCTGTATCAGAGATTGTGTTTTTTCTGTATGGTGCTCAGAAGTTGGCAGCTGCATGGAAAGCGTTTGGTTTGAGGAGATCCAATTGCAAGGCAACGCAAAATCTGATGTAATTAATGTGCTATGATGCTAGATATTTTGGGTAGTCTTTGTGCTAGGCTCAATGGTTGCACACTGCCTTCGGGAAAGTATAACCAATATGCATATTTTGCTTGGAGATGGAAGTTAGAAACAGGTTATTAGAGTTGTGCCTGGCTGAAGACCTGAAATTTCCCAGGAGAGTTGGGGTTTGCTAGGTCAATGATGCCCTGTGCCTCTGAGAGTAGGCCATTGTGCTTTACAGGACAGGCATCTTGATAAATTGTTTGTAGCAAGATCATCAATTTATGTATTAAATTGATTAAGTTTTCTGCCCTGTTGATACCACCTGAATCAATAAAATAGTTTGGGCAGGCTATTGGTAATGGAAATCCTCTATAAATTGTAAAGAATCAGATGACAAGCATGGTTTGCAGAGAGCTTGCACATTTCAAAATGTACAAGCGCTGTATGAATAAAGAATTCAAACCCTCACATAATCTGATTTCTACTATTTTTTGAACAGAAGTCAAGTTTACTAAAATGGTGATATGTGTTTGTGTAAACATAAAAAATTTTGAATTAGAGTTCCATATCAAATGGTGTGTGATGTATGCTGTAGGTTATGCTTTACATCTATGTTGCGAGCTTGGTGCAGTGGAAAATTTCCATAGTCGCTGAGAGAAACAAACGTGGTAGTGGTGGCTATCCATTTCACTCGCTAGCTGAAGCAACAACAGGACGGAGCAGCCCGAGGTAAAGGTTGGCATCATAAGCTGCTTTAAATCATGAAGGACAAATATCGAAATCTGCTACTCTGCTTGCAGTGCTACTCTGCTTGCATCAATGAAGACAGGTCATCTTCTTATAGTCATGTCCTTAGGGATTGTGTGGCCTTTCAAATTACTTATGCTTATCGTGAGGCAAACAGTGCAGCTGGCTGGGTTGTCTTATTTATTGTGTAGCACTTTGGCGGTTGGATTTGTGAGAACTAGATGTCTATTCTATCTTCTTTTCATCACCTTTTTTTTTTTTTTTCTTCTTTTAATTTTTGAGATATATTCATGCTAGAAGGGTTTGATCTATTCAACTAGCTCAAAAAAAAAAGGACAAAATATCGAGTGAGGTAGAGGGGACATAAAATATTGCACTTAGAATCGCATAAAAAAAAGATTGTACTTTAGTATGCTTCGGCTATACATTACATTTAGGATACCCATGTTATATGCAAGAGACTAAGAGAGTATGATTTATCTAAATTGTATAAATCTGGGTACGACACCAAAAATGGATTCATAAATAATATCACATCATTCTTCCCTTGTTGCTATAATTATATGACATCCGTCCTAGATGTGCTCGCCTCAAAACGATAGGGATCTGTCACGAGCGAATGCATATAATAAATTTCATATCGTTACGGTTCCACCAAGACTTCAAGAATAAACTATGTATCGGCGCACATCAATGGTCCACAAAATAAAAAAAAAAGATTTTTCCAGTTCAAAACTTGAAAAACAATGGAAAATCATCAGGCTAAAGGCGTAAATTTACCTGAAAATTGACGGTGAGGCAGGGCTCCCCGGATGTCCGAAGGTAAGAAGGTTCAAGACGAATGTGACGGCTGAGAAGAAGAGGGCATGACAATCAACCCCATTGGTGCTCGAGGAATCTGAGATGGATGCCGCACTTAGTTTCTCCCTACCTACTCATGCAACCCTCGTCGGCGAGCAGCGGCCACGATCTCCATGCTTCTCCCACCTAGGGTTAGGGTGTGGTATTAGGGTTATAGTTAGGGTTTCGTTCTTCTTCTACTCTCTCTCACTCTTTCAGTTCTATTTCTTCCATCATTGTCTTGCAAGAGAGAGAGAGAGGGGGTGCCAACGGACGGTGGGAAGACCGATTACTACTAGTATAAAAATGCGAAAGTTTTTGAACCTTTTTAGCATTTTTAGCCGTTTGATCAAGATCATGCGGTTGAATGCTTGGGACTTCTTCAATAAAGCTTGGTCAGGTGTGAGGACTCGCACTGAAACATTTGTGGGGATGAAATAGAGAATTTACCACATGGATGCATATAATATTTTATGTGGATGAATCATATATGCCTATATATTAAGGGCGTCGTTTTCTCTCATACGTGATGCTGTTAACTAATGGATGGAATATGTTTACATAGAGATATGGATGATGGACTGATTGTCGCATATAAAATTCATGCGAAATGGTGAGAAAAAAAATAGTTGCCCAATTGTGTGATGGGAGGATGGGTAGGTGGAAGAAGAAAAGTTCGTTGGACCGCTTGAAATTTAAGTAAATCTCATTCTCTAATTACGCTTCAAATTTGAACTTGCAATAGTCGCACACTATCCTTTGTGATACCCTTCATAAATATCTTATCCTCTTCCTCCTTAGGAGGTGAAATTATTGGTTGAATCAGCTCAACATGGACCAATCCAACCACGAGGACACGCACTAATTTAGCGTGCTTTGCTCCTTTTTCCCTCCCATGTATGTCCATTTGTGGTTGGATAACTTCCCCCTTTGGAGGGCCCAAGCAAGGAACTAATCACTTACCAACCACACTACTCTACATCTATTTCCTGAGTCTCTCTTCATTTCTTAATTATTTTTCCTTGCCAGCATCTCGTGCATGCACTTCAAACATTCATATTCCTCTCTTTAGGATTCATTTGGTTTACAGAAAGAATTTTTTCTTATCAAAATATTTTTTCTAAAAATCTGATTCTTAAAAATATGATGCCTGAAAAAATAATTTAAAAATATTTAATTAATCATAAAAAGAGGCCATTTCAGAGTGGCTTATGTTTGGTTGAGCATTCATAAAAAAGTTGTGTAAAATATCTATTATACTCCTAATAAAAAAAAACCTTATCCATTAATTTTGATAGCTTAAAAGTAGTTTCGATAAAAAAAAACATCTCAATTTTAGAAAAATAATTTTGTATGTTCCTCATGATTTTTCTTTTTTATGAAAGAGATTTTTTTTTGACCATATTATTATTTTTATTTTTCCACATGAATCTATCATCCTACCGTACTTCTATAGGTTCATTTCTAATGTCTCCTTTTCTTGCCATCTTATCAAGTTGAGCTACTCGTGCTATGAGAATCCACAACCATAAATTCTCGAGCATCATTCAGGAGGCGGTTGACGCGATCCAGACTTAAAAGTCGAAGCATCACATGATAAAGTAGCAACCTTCCATCAAGAGTGAAGAGCAGCGTACCAAGTTCTTTGGGGCTGAGAAGAGTTCGGTTTTCAAGATTCCAACCAATTGGTAAAAATAGTCAAGATGTTCTCAAAAGAGAATAAGAAAAGATGCTGCTAAGAGAATAAGATCATGTTCGAAGGTTTCATATTCAAAAATCATTAGTTTATTTTTTTTCCCATGACTTTAAATATTTAAATTTCGAAAGTCGAGATTTTTAAGGAGCTGTCTGGTTGTTTAATAGGAAAAAATTCAAAGCAGAAAGATTCAAGAAGGTGAAAAATATGATTTTAAAAATTTGCCACTCAAAGTACAAATATTTAGTTTATGATTTTAGAATGTTCTTGCAATTTCACCTCACAATCAAACATTCCACATTATAAAATCACGATTAATAATTTTTCTAGACAACCAAATGCACTCGAGAATTAGAAGAAAAAAAAAAAGGAAAACAAATTTTGATCTTGATGATCCATGGAAATCGTAGGTTGCTCGAATCTTATAAAGAGAGTGGACATGAAATAAGCTTTTGTTGAGAAGGAACAAATAGATTAACGTATATAAGACAAGAGTAAAAAAAAAATCAAACAAAGTGAGTTATATATGGATTCGTCCATGGTGGAGGTGCTCTTGGAGGTGGACACGCCTGCAAGAATCTGCACCATAGTGGTAGAAATAAAAAAAAAAAAAGTTCTTTATTTCTGAAAAAAAAGAGAGCATATGGCTACTATATTCTATATCACTAAAAGTTTTTTTCCTCTTTCTTTATTTTGGATCAGTGGGCATCAGAAAGCAGTTGAGTCCAAGCAAAAGGCCATGCACGTGAAGCTTTGGACAGTATGATTCTTCTTCAGATTAAAAAGCATAGAGTCCCACCTCTCCATAACTTATGGCTGATAAAGAAAGAAGGCTTCAAAAGCATAAGAAGTCAGATTAAAAAAAACAGTATTCTCCGTAAATTGGTGGACCACAGAAGTCCCACTTGCTTGCAAGCAAACAAAAAAACTTGATGAGAAAAGGAAAGAGGAGAAGAGAGGATATGTGGTTGTGGAGGTAATTTAATATATTGGTGCGTTCCAAGTCTCAGGGGATTAAGAAATTCAGAAGCCCAAAGTCCAAAACTTGGAACTAAACAACTATGTGGGAAAGAATTAGAGTAAAAATTAAGACCATAGAAGTGAAGTGAGCTCGGTGGGTGAACTGGATAAAACTATAACAACAACGTTTGGCTTTCCAAGAAGCAAACTCGAAGAGCAGTGTCCTAGCGGACGACTCGTTGAATAGAAAATCAGATTAAAAAAAAAAAAAGAGCCTATCCAAATCCACTTGCCTCCAGGAACGCCTTCAGGACGAAGAAAAGATGGAATTGAATGAAGGCTCAAAAGATGGGGGCCCATGATTGTCTTTTCTCCAGATGGGTGTTTATATATAAATGAAAAGATGTTACCCTACCATTCTCAGCTATTCGTTGTATTCAGGCAATTGTTTCTTACTGCATGTAAATGAGATTATAATGCCAACGCTTAAAAACAACTAGACATTAATAATACCAACTTCTTATTAATAGCTTTAGTATTTTTCAGGAACATGATGAGACTTAAACTTGATCTTCACATAGATAAAGTAAAGAAAGCATGCCAAATTGTAATTAAAGATGCGACAGGGTCTAACATAAAGTAATTATCGTGTTTAAGATGCATGAAGTAATTATGAATTATCTAACTAATATTTTAGAATTTTTAAAAATATATTATAACCGTGTTTAACTACTCTAACATACAACATGTTTGGACATGCATGCCCCGTAAGCGTAAAATATACTAAGGTTCAGCATCAAATACTTGGGAATAAGTTAGTATAAAGAGCATCAATATTTTACTATCAACTTAAATATCTTTTGAAATAGATATGGCCTTTAATTTAATCTTAGTTAAAGCATATAGTACTCATCAAGCTCTAATTAATTGTTTCTCCATGTTGCTTGTTTGTAAAAAAAATAATTATAAATTGTTTGCTAAAAATTATAATTTTTAACTATATGTAACAATTAAGAATAATAAATTTTATCTCTGATATAATTTGGTTAAAAATGACATTTTCTAATTAAGCAATGAAAATTATAAAATAAATATTTTAAAAAGACCATAATTGTAAATTCCAGAGTTTGAGTGTGAGCTTTGCCCACCAGCCTTGGAAGCTCTCTCTCTTTTTGGGAAAAGTTGTGGCCCCAAACCTCACAAATTCACCATGGTACCAAAAGAGAGAAAAAAAAAAACTCACAACTATCCATGACATCTACACCACCAACAGGATGAGGAAGAGAGCCAAGTGAAAGCTTCAGATGGGGATATGATCATCTGTACCAAAAAAAAAAGGATGGGGATGTGATCATGTAATAATTAAAAAGAACAAAATAAAAGCGCAGAGAGAGAGAGAGAGAGAGAGAGAGAGAGAGAGAGAGAGAGAACCCACAGAAGAAACAGTCTACAGAAAAATAGAGAGCAGAGAGGGAAAATAAAAAATAAAGGAGGCTTCTTTGAGCTCAAGAACCCCTTCTGTTCTCCATTGTCTCTAGAAATAGAGAGGAAAAAAGGAGCCGCCTTTGATCTAAAAACCCCCTTCTTTTCTCCCGTTCTTCGAGAGGAATCCATGAACTCCTTTTTCGGGTTGCTTCCATTCCGTCTTTGCTCGTCCTCTGAAGCTTTCTAGGCCATGGAGAAGCCGGCGGAGGAGCTTTTGAAGAAGATAAATGACCTGGAGGCGGGGCACGCGCTGCTGAAGCAGGAGATGTCGAAGCTGATGCCGCGCGAGGGTGATGTCGGCGGAGTTGCTCGCGGTGGCGGTGGGGACCGCCGGCGGTCTCACTCGGTGTCGCCGCAGAGGTCGGCGGCGCCCCCACCTAGGCGGCGGAACGAGGGGACCGGCGGGCTGGTGTGGCGGCCGGGGTCGGCCGCGTTAGGGCACTCGTCGAGGCTGCAGCGAGAGAGCCGGGAGCCGGGCGACACCCCGAAGGGAGGAAGGCGCGGGGAGGCGCCGGCCGGCATCGGGCTGTCGGAAAAGCAGTACCTGAACATATTGCAGTCGATGGGGCAGTCGGTGCATATCTTCAATCTTGAAGGCCGGATAATCTACTGGTCAGTCGTGAGAATTCTGCTTGCTTTTTCTGTCTGCGTGTTAGATTTTCTTGATCTATCTTCTGTATCTTTATGTTTTGTTTTTGTGTGACGGTTTTCCATGAGATCATTGTTAGATTGTGATTTCCTTTAGGGCAGTGGGGGCTCTGTAGTTCCTTATCTAGGATTTGGTAAAAGTTTGTCCTTTTATCGTTTAGTGGATGCCATAAAGTTTTGGTTTTTGAGGGATTCCGTGTTGGATTGAAGTGAATTTTTCACTGTATTGACATTTTTGGTAAGGATGAATGGTATGAGATGCCTAATGAGGTTTTAAGATGAAGTGTTCAAACTTTTGTTGATAGCTGGGAGAGGGTTTACTTCTGATTCATTTAGATTGGAGGCATGAAGTCCTTGTTGCGGATTAAAAATTGGAGAAACTTCCATGGCATCATATGAGTCGCTTGGCAGGTCTGGTCCTGGGCATTTTTTTAAGCATCAGGGTTCCTTGGATTCTTTTCATTGTTGCTATTGCCATAAATCTGCTGGAACAATTAGTATGCATCATGGTATCCCGAACCATGGATTGGTGTTCAGTTTTTACATGTCTCATATTGTATATTACAGTTTGATGTCTGTTATGAATTTGGTTAGTTCATAAATGCAAGGTAGGATCCGTTAATTATCTTCAAATCAAAATTAAGAATGCAAACTATTTGGCGGATTGGCATTGTGAAATTGTAAGGACATACTTAGCTGATTCCCCCACTTTTCCTTGGAGTCGACATGCTTGAGTAGGATGACGAGTGAAGAAGGAGTTTACATCTTGGCCGAGATATTGTTTTCTAGTTTCTATTAGTATCTAACACTCACCAGTACAATATATCTCAAAACTCAGCCTTTCTTATGGCGGCTGATATAAACATGTATATCCTGAGACAATGGCAGACATGATATCAATATATTTTCTAAGATTTTTTCATCAGTATTTTACCATGTTAAATTGGTTCTTTTAAATCTATATATTAAAATTAATGTTTTAATGCAGCAGTTAATCTCTGACATACTATTTTGTCCCATATTGCGATATCATGGCTCCTATATATCGGCTGAGATGTTGGAATAAGTCGAGACTTTCCATGTTTTCTGAGCTAGACCGAGACCTTACTTTTGCTTTGTTCATCTTGATATCAGCCATCCATCAAGTTGACACAGATCTTTTATTTTAAGAATCCTTGATAAAGGGTAGTGAAGAATAATTAATAGTAGGCTTCGAATTACAGGATATTAACAATCTTGGCTGTTCAATGTTAGGGTCTCGTGAATTTCCGTAATGTTTTATATGATAGATTTGAGTAAGGCTGTCTAAAATGGGGGGGACTTCAATTAGTTCATGATGCTGAACTATTTTTAGTAATGCAAATGAAAATATAGTAGGAAGAATCTTAACTGGTCATTTTATAGAGAATCAAGAACACGGCACCCCGTTGTAGCTCTGTTTATAGAAAGGTAATGGAGCTTAATGGTGGAGATAGGTAATCATAAATGGATGGTGGTTAGGGAAAGCATGATAAATTAATTTTGGGTATCTGTGAGATTAGATTGGTTAAGGAGCATAAAGGATGCATATGATGGTGGAAGTGCTACATTTTAAAAGGGTGGGTTGGTTTAGGAGGTTGGAAACTCATAATGGCCCAACCTTTTCTCTTTAGTATCAGCAAATGAATTGTTTGCATGGGAAGATCTTGGGGATTATATTACGTTGTTGCCATGTTTTTTCTCTTTAATAAAGGTGGAGGGAAAAAGAAAGCTGTTTGGACATTGATTTGGGCAAAAACTTCACAGTGAAGTCATGTTTTCGTCTCACTAACTAGATACCTTTACTTTTGGGTGGATATAGCATTATGTTGGAGAAGCTACTAGACATATACAAAGCCATTGTCTCAGCTGCTGCTTCTTAGTTGTTTCTTCAAAAATATATTTGCCTTCTGCTGTGCATTGGGTAGTCAGCCTCTTGCACTTAATACAGAAAAATCTAAAGTACTTATTCAGTTTGATTGGAAATGACATCTTTGGGGTAAGAGAGGAGTGGTAGACTATGTGCAAGTAAATTCAAAACTGCTTATGTTTATCTGTGTAGGAATAGTATTTGGTAGCATGCACTGCATCTTGGTTTGAACTTTGAAGGGTAGAGCTTATTTTTATTTATATTTAAATTATATAAATAAATGTAATGAAAATTTTATAGAAAAGTGATGAAGTTATCTACATTGATATTATTTTAGAATGGATTATAATTCTTTTGGTTTTTCTATGATTTTGTAAAACTAGTATATTTATGAAAGCACATTGATCTATTGTCATTTCGTTATTTTCGGTTACCATGGCTAGTGATGTTTGTTATAACAGCCATTATTATATTTGAGAAATATCAGGTCATTGGTTTGATTTGATAAATTATGACCCTTATTTTTAATATGACAATAAATAAGATTTTTTAATGGGGTTCATTAATAAGGATACTGATCCTATTGAAATCTTGATTTATACATAGAAAAGAATCTCATATGAAAGGGCAATATAATTGATCTTTAGCTTTTCTTGATTCCATGAGTTTTCTGTTACCTTTTTTCTTGTGCTACACATTGTAAGTCTTGCCTTTTTGTGATTTTTTTTTTTGTTTTAATTTTTAAACATGTATATGAAACTTTGTACCTTAATTGGCGGTTTGTGGATTCCGAGAGAGGATAAATTTTGAGAGAATATTGCGGGTAGTTTTTGGCAGGCCAAGATAGTGTCTTGGTAAGTGGTTTATTAGGGAATTAGTGGTTTCATCAAGGGTGTTTTGGATATAAAAAAAGGGAAGAGATTGAACCTTCCTAGGAATATTCAAATTCAGAACTCTCTTTTTTTGATGTAGTATAGATTAAGAGGCACACTGACACTGGCTATTTTTTAATTACAAGGGATAAAGAAGTGGTGCATTAAGGACAGAAAACATAACCACTGATTGGTTGATAGTGGATTTTGATGTTGGAACAGTTATTGGATTTAGATACAATTGGGGTTGATTAATTGTTTAAGAGCCTTTCAAGGTTGGTTAGGTGGTTCTTCACACACTCTACATGTTGGCTATCAGTAAAATAGGTCAAGATGCAATTTTGTCTCAAGAAGGCCCCCAGATGACTTAATTGGCAACTAACTGATTGTATCTTGCAGTCTAGTGCTGAAATATGATGAAATATTGATAGTGAATCCTAGGTTCTTCGGCGTTAAGCATGCTGAAATTTATTTATTTTTTTTCAAAAACCATGGCTGAACCTGATCGGGTTGCCTACGTACCCCTTCATAAGGGGGATCAAGCCATACGTAGTTCTTTTTAAGTTTTAAAACGCAGCGGAAAAATCGAATCAAACAATTTAATTCATGCATGCTTACAAGATCAAATCTATAAATCAGCACCTTAAGAACACATAGGATTATGCCGGAATCGTTTAAACAATTATGCTAAAACATTCATGCATGATTAACTATCAGATCTGAAAGGTAAACACTCTATTCCGATTAATCTCCGAATATCTATCGAATGGATTCTGGAGATAACTCCGTGAGGAGCCCCAAAGGAGGGTAAAACCTCGGGGAATCAGACCTAGACCCTGACTCCAAAATAAAATATTGATGTGGGATTAATACCTTTTATGATAGAAGAAACTTGTGGATCTGATCCTTGACTTCGCAGCCACGCACATGAATGGCCTCTATGAGAAGTACACGCGAAGCCCTAGGTAGATCGTCTTCCGCGGGAGTGCTAGCTCGCGCAGGAACGTTGCAATGGCTTAAGCTTTCTCCTTCTAAACACTCAACCTTTGATTGTTCTTCAAGGAGATGGAGGATGGACGTGAGGAAGAAAGAGAAGAAGGGATGGAGGCCCTTAGAGAATTTTTACAGAATTTTTTTAAAACCTCTAAATATGGTATTCTTGAACCAAGGCATGGGGGTCTTTTATAGCCAAAAGACCACCCCACGCCTCACACCTAATTTAGCCAACTAATTTGGCTGATAAAATTTTCAAAAAATTCTGGTGGTGTGGCAGCTAAGAGGAGATAAACATATCCAAATTTCGTGCATTTTGGATCTCTAAAAGATAGGAATTCACGCGTCCAAAGTTCAGTCGCAGACCACCCTATTTCATGCACCATGCAATCCCTACAAATTAGGAAATTCATCTAAATCTTTCTAGAAAGATTTAAGGCGCCATTTTTATAGGAAATATAGCCCCACGCCTCCTCTCTTCTCACGCCAATTTTTGGCCAAAAATAAAGAGGATAGGCGTAGAAAATATTGGGGATAAATTAAGGTGTCATTCTTCTCCAAAAAGATAAGGATGGGTTCCTAAAATTTAGGGATTCTTCTCCTTATTTAATTCTGATTACTTGGTCTCATAATCCTCATCAAATAAGGTCTTCTAATTGATTTGGATCAAGCCCAATCCAATTGGGTCAAGTCCCATCAATTGGGTCAAGCTCAATCTACTTGGGTTGAACCTAATCCAATTAGGTCAAACCCTGATGCAGCCCAAATTGAATCCTATTCAATTTGGCTCAACCTAAGCCCAATTACTCAATCAAATTGAGTTCATTAGTAATCTAATTGCTAATTAATCCTTTAATAATTCAATAATTATTTTAATGCAACTTTTGCTTTGGATAATTTGTCAATCGAATTGACCAAATTACCCCTGAATAATTCTTAATCATCAATCAGCCATTTGATCAACCTAGAAACTTCTATGCGTGTGACCTCATAGGTTCGAACCTAAGTCGGTAGTATAGGAACGTCTTCCTATACTAATCGATGTGACCATCTAGCAATGGTACCCGACGTCCGGATAGGCCGAATATATGCGAAGCAAATATTCTGAAATCCTGGACTATGGTTACTGTATAATTCAATCCCTTTGACTCCTAATGCCAGGATGACTTAGAGCTCACTGTCAACGCTATAATTAGTACATCCATTATGTAATTAACTTTAGATATCCCGTGACTCCTCACTGGGATTACCCTGGCCAAGGATTTGCTAAATTAATCACAAGACATTATCTTCTGTTTCCAGGAGGCGTCAATTGCATCTCGACTCACAACTGACTACGCAAGTACTTGACTGCACCCAGTGACCTTCCGTCACTGAATTAGAAATTCAGGTAGTCCGGTACCAAAGTACAGTGAGTTGCTTGCTAGTCACAGGTTGCGATCTCAGGTCAGAGGGCCAAACTTATACCCATATCCACTCGGAACATCTCTTGACAGTAGAGCGTTTCGGAATTGGTCACGTTCAGTGAAATGTACTCCTATACTTCACCTGTATGGCATACCAGTGTCTCCACACTCCTTGGTTAAGAGGACAACCAATGTATATGTCACACAACGACCTAATCTCGATAATGCTGTCGTCCCAGTAACAACATATCATTTGGTCGCGAACCAGTTTAAGGACTCAAAGATAAATCCTCTTTTATCATAACATAAGTCCTAAGGACATCATCATATAAGAGTTCATTTGAAGATGAAATGATGAATAATGCCAAATAACACTTTATTAATTTGTCAATTCATTTACAAAATTCAATCATCAATATGCTGACGATTGACATTTAGGATACAATTCCCAACAAATATTAGGTGCTGTTTTTTGTTTACATTAAAAAGAACAAATTATCTATCATTAGCATGCAGTTCAGCATTAGTTTCTCCCTTGGTTCTCCAGGAGTATTAGTGGCTAAGTCCTTGGCTCATGCTTTTTAGTCCTCTCGACCCTAGTTGTTTGCTTTCTGAGATGTTTTATGTTCGATCTGCTGCTGATTTTCTTTATGGTCAAGGATGTTTTTATCAATATCTAATTAAACTATTTGTATTGGTGTTCTGTAAGTTATAAATATGCAAATTCTGGTTTAGTGTCACTAGTAATTTGATGCAATGGGTTAGTTTGATCAACAACACACACAGTCCTTTTCCTTTATAAATGAGAAACCAAGTATCTGTGCTATTAGATCCACTTCTAGCCTTCTCCCATTGTTGTTACTTGTTAGCTTCTACATTAGCCATTGAACTGCTCATATTCATTCATGCAGGAACCGCTCTGCAGAACATCTTTATGGTTATCCTGCATCGGAAGCCATCGGTCAGGATGCAATCGAGCTACTGGTTGATGCTCGTGATTTCAATATTGTGAGCAACATAATCCAACGTATAACCATGGGGGAGAGTTGGAGAGGGAAGTTTCCTGTCAAGAACAAGTTAGGAGAGCGATTTTTAGCTATTGCTACAAACACTCCTTTTTATGATGACGATGGAAGTTTGGTTGGCATCATTTGTGTGTCAACTGATTCACGGTGCTTTCAGGAGATAGCATCCCCTCCAAGCTGTACAAAACCCCAGTCAACTGTCTGCAGCACTTCCAGTTGGCCTAGAATCGGTTTAACAAGTAAAGGCAGTTCCGATTCTCAGCAACCTCTTCAAGCTGCTATTGCATCCAAAATAACCAATCTGGTAAGTTAATTTCCATTATAATTTCATGCAAGTAGAAGGCAATAGAATATAGTATAGTTATAGAGTAGGGGTGGCAATTTACGACCTGACCCGCCAACCTGACCTACAGCTGACTTGCTTTAGGCAGGTTTAGATTTGACATAAATAGGTCCAGGTTATAAATGGGTCAAACCCGCATGGACCTGTTCACTAAACATGTTGGGTTTAGGTTTAGATCTTTGACCCATTTAATTTTACATGTTTAATGGTCCCAAGCTTTTTAAGACTTGTTTAACCTTTTAAAGCCTACTTAATATGTTTAAAACCGGTTTAACCAAACCCATTTAATATGGTTAAGACTCACATAACCTGTTTTAAACCTATTTAACCCTTTAAGACTTGCTTAACCTGTTTAATCTGGTTTGACCCATTTATCAAATGGGTTATGCGAGTTAAGTCAGGTTGCCTATTTAATAAAAGGCTGGTTTCAGGTCTGGATTTTTGACCTGTTAATAAATGGGTTGAGTTCGGGCTGATAGATGTTTGACCTGGCCTATATCCGGCCTGACTGGCTTGATTGCCACTCCTACATAGACACCTGGCAATGTCTTTCATAATTAGAGAAATCTGGGATATTATTCTGATTCCTGAATATATTTTTTTTTTCTGGGATATTATTCTGAATATATTTTTTTCTAGTGTATTCTTTCTTATTTTTTTTAGAATCACCAAACAGGCTACTAAGGTTACAAACAAAGTTCGTTCTCGGATAAGGACGGGTGAAAACAATATGGAACGTGAAGGTGGGAGTGGAGATAGCCAATATTCTGACCATGATGCTGTTTCCTTAGATCACAAGGAGGATGCTAGTTCAAGTGGAGCTAGCACACCGAGAGGTGACGTACCACCTTGTGCCTTTAGTATGTTCTCTTCTGCAGCCACAGAGGAAAAATCTCCAGGAAAAGCATCTAAAGGTAATAATGAAGAGGTCGAAGGAAAGACAGGGATTCACAAGATCATTAGCTCGAAAGCAGAGACATTATTAGCTAAGAAGGGGATATCATGGCCCTGGAAGGGGCAGGAACATGATGGTGCAGATGCGAAGAATCGCTTTGTTTGGCCATGGGTGCATAGTGATCAGGAAAATGACTTGACTCATCAGAAGACTTCTGAATCTAGTGTCAAGCCAGAAAGCCAAGTGATTGAAAGCAACCGAACTGCAAATAATGAGGCTTCAGGATCCTGGTCCTCTTTCAACGCTAACAGTACGAGTAGTGTTAGCAGTAGTGGAAGCGCCAGTAGCAGTACTGTTCCCAAAGTGGATATGGATATTGACTGCTTAGACTATGAGATTGTATGGGAAGACCTTATAATTGGAGAACAAATAGGTCAAGGTAGTCACCTTCTCCTGGCGTGAGTAGTGGCACTTCTTTCTTTGAACTCTATTTCTTAACCAGAAAAACATGCAGCAAATGATTGCAATAAGCATCTCTCTCTTATTTGATGATCCTTGATATGTGTTTTAGCTGTTGCTTTGTTTATTCCTGCAGTCTCATTATGGTTTCTAGCAATAATGTACTTTGTGACGGTAACCTGGCATTAGATATTCTACAATGAAGTTATCTTCCATCAGTTGTATCAGCTATTCAACCCATTGCGTTTTGTTCTTACAAGTATTTCTTAAAATAATTTCAGAAGGAATATTGGCATTACCTACTTAACTTCATATAAAATTGATAAACACTTTGCCAAGATATATTCCTTGATGTATTGTTTGCTTCAAGTTGGTTTGCAAGTTCTTGGGTATATATATGGTAGTTGGTACATGGTAATTTTTCATGTTTTAAGATCAAATTTTCTTCCAATTGGTGACCAGCTAGTCCTGGACATCTGCCTGATTAACCAAACCTGCTCCATAGGGTACCAGTACTTGGCAATTTCTCAATACAATTTACATGATTTCTGAAACACAATTTCTTTGGTACTTTCTCGAGCTTTATATTCTGAAGTCCTGCAATAGATTTTGGCTTATAAGCATTTTATATAAACTTTTTATTATGGTAGTATGCTTTATAATGATATTTATAAACCTTATGTTGTCACATAATTTTTGCAGACCAACGACTCTGTTCTTTCGTTAGTTGTTCAGATTTTCTCATGAACTCCTTATTTTTAGCAGATTGGATAGTATGGAACCTTTGAGCTGTGAACTTTGGTCCTGTGTGAAAGTCAAAATCTGAATGATTGCCGGAATATTACTTAATCAACTGCCAAGAAAGTTGATGGTACAAAATGGTGAAGTTAATTGTAATTTGTTATGTTAATAATTAATTACTTCACTTTGGAATTTCTATTGCATGCCCATATTATTTTCTTACTAGAGGGAGTACATGTAGAAGAGTGCCTGTGTAGTGAAGGGGCAGGGAGTTTCAACCTGAATTTCAGTTTACCATGATAACCAGAGACGCATAATCCAGGAATGTCAGATCTATGTTGTGCAGTTTTTCATTACATAGATTGAGTCAGTAATTCAGTGCGTCTTTCTGGAGAAGTTTGGAGAATATCCTACTCTGAAATTAAATGAGTAGTTTTCTAGAAGGCATTGGCATAGTCATATTTGATGATTTTGCCTAAACTTTGAATGCCATCTGGGGGCAGTCTCAAGCCCAAAACACATTTGAAGTGATTGGTGATGCTTCCTTTCATTATTTTTTACTCCTCCTATTTGATGAATATCATTATCCCCACCTCCCCCCCCAAAAGAAAAGAAACCCCACCCCCTCCTACACACACAGCAAAAGTGCAGAGATTGGTAAATTGCAGAATTGGGTTGTGGAGGTTTGTTAAGTGAGAATTTGGCCAATTTAGGATTTTTGAACTTTTTATGTCCATATTTATCTAATAAATTTTGTTGCTTCCTTGATATACATTGTGTTTGAAGGGCATCAAAATGTTAGATCTGAGTTTTCCTCAATGTCTTATACTTGTGGAATTCTCAATTTAGTTGTTACTAGTGAGAATGTATGGGTCTTATGTCTTGCCTTTGTAGTTCTTGTATCTCCTCCATTCTGTGAATACTAGGAGTTCATATCCTCTGCTGATGTTTTTTTTTTTTTTTTAATAAGTTCTCAATTTGCTCTGATCATGTGGCTGGTAAACTGTTTTATGTATATTGTACTTTTTCAACAAAATGCTCTGTTCCACATCGCTTTGATTTATCTGTAAAAGAAGTTTTATTTTTATGTATAACCCTTGTGGAGTTTGAAATGAGGACAGATCTCTGAAGATCTATCATTGTTTAGATATGAACGTCATTTTGCATTGACTTAAAAGTTAAAACCTTTAGTTATTTGGGATGAATGGAAAATGCAGGCTTCCTGCTTTCTTGATTAACTTCCTGCTTCCTTGATTAACTCAATCATGTCAAATGATTACAAGTAACTTTAGGACAGACGACTGATGATGCTACTGCCTCAAGATTTCTTAGAAGATTATGCTATATGCCTTTCATTCGTAAGGTTCTGTTATCTTATACATATTTTCTTTTCCTGCTCGCACAGGTTCTTGTGGAACTGTATATCATGCTCTGTGGTATGGCTCGGTATGTTTATTCTATGGCTTTACATATGAGCGATATAGTAGTACTTTGTTTAAACGCTCATTGTGATTGATTTTCTGCATTAAGCTGTTTGTTGGTCCTCAAAACAAACAGATGCTGACTTTTGTCTGTGATTCTTGAACCGTACCACTATCAAGTTTCCCTATGTGCAATGGTTCAACGAGTCAGTGATATAGTGTGCTTATTGCAACTTTGTCTTTGCTGAGTTACCTGTAGGTTTGACTATTAAAAAAGATCCATAATTTGGCATCTTAATGTTTATATCTTTTATGCTTGGGGTATTGGATTATTATAGTTTGGTGTTCTACCTATAGGTTTTAACTGTTACCTACAGGTTTTAGTCATCATGTTTATTTCTGTTTGCACAAGCGGTTGGATAAATTTTTTGGTTGGTTGATGGCAGAGTCGCTGATCACTCACTTTCAGTGCATCATTAACTCAAAACAAAATATTATCCAATCCAGTTGCAAGAAAAGCAACTCTCAAATCAAATGCACGTAGGAAAATCCTTGTGGCAATAAATGAATGCTTTCTGATTGTCCACTAGCAGTCAGACAATTACTAGTCCGTGAATTTTGATGATGCTCTCCCAGGAAAATCAATCAAGGTCCGGGCATGAAAAATAAAACCAAATATTCAATATAGTGATTATCACCAAAATATTTGGGTTTCTTGTGCTTGCTCTTTAAACTTCTAGAGAGAAAATCAGGAGTGTGACTTTCTAGATATCTTCAAACTTGAGGAGGTATTTTTGGAGACTTGGGGTACCGTTATTCTTACGGCATCTGCTCATATATACGGTACAAAGACTGATGCTTCATGATTATGATTCCAAAACCTATCGATCATGTATTGGCTATACTGCATAGACAATAAGTTAGGAGTGTATCTGTCTTTGAGGAAACATATGGCCTCATTTGGATCCCAACCCTTACTGATAGCTTATACTCAGTTCTAGATGATTAAGCAATTGTAGTGTAGGATTCAGTCCAAAAGGGCAATTTTCATAGTATCATTTGAAATAAATTTTATGGTTGGTATATGTACCATGCAAATGCATACTTGCATATATAGTTTCATTTGCTAGTACAGGATTTCTTAGGGATTTTCTCGTCATGCAAAAAGTTTGGAATATGAACTGCATTAATCAGTCAAGACATGATAAGCTTTCACAGTGACAAGCTCGGTAGCATCCTTCGATAGTATATATGTGCCTTTGGTGAGGATAAAATGTCAAAACCCAAGTTGAAATTTCTCTTGCATAAGTAGAGAAAAGTCAAAATTCAGGTTGAAATCAATCGTTGCTCTGACATCAAATTCTAAATTTTCTCCATCAAGAAAAGAAAATTCGAGCCCCTAAAATCAACAATATTGTTTTTGGTGTTAGACATTGCATCATCCCATTTCTTTGCTTCCAGCTGTGTAAAATCGCTCTCTTCCTTGTCAATCTCACCCTATCTTCACTTTCTACCTCAACTCTAAGTCCTGAGGAATGATCCCATCCCTTAAAACCTCATCAAAGGGGACAGAATTAACTAGCTAGCATGACCCGATCTATCAAAATATCTTAGCTTAATAGCTGAAAGTTTCTATCTTGGGTGCCTCTCTTTAAATAGAACCTTGCTCCCTCACTCATTTTCTAGGTGCTTCCTTGCTCATAATTTCTTTGACAACTCTGCTGCGCCACTCCTGCACCAACTCTAAATCCTAGTAACCTGACTGATGAGTGATGATCACTCCCTCCAGATATCCTGCCATAAAACCAAGGTATTAATATCACTACTATCCTAGCTCATAAGTAAAGCCCCCTTACTGTTAGGCTTGTAGCTTCCATTAAGAAAGTGTCTTGCAGCTTCTCTGACTTCTTAGGTTCCTTAACAAGGAGTTAAACATGGAGACAAATACAAGTGCAAGTAACAAAAATGGATTGGATTGGCATGATATTCTTTCCCATGTTAAGAGGTTGCCCTTTGCTTCATCATTTGTCAAACATCTCATTTGTTGATTGATATCATGGGCTTATAAAGTTGGATGCCAGTGTTAGGATGCATCCCTACCTGATTGTAGATTTCCCTATCTTATTAACCTAGACATCCAACTTTTTCTCCACATCGGTCTCTTCAAGTTAACTAAGGCCTATAAGCACTCTCTAAGGTTCCTTTTAGACCAATATACCACTCTAAGCATTTGAGAAGGAATGTAGGATTGATTAGTAGAACAGAAAAGATGTAAAAGGGACTCACTTAAGACAGGATGCAATCAAACTGGTTGCAATTAGTTATACGCCAATGGCATCCACAAAACGGGTACACTGTAATTTTGTTACAGAATTTTCAGGTTTACATTCAAAGATAGTTCATGATTGCTAGTGCTACATAAGGTTAACAATGAAAGATCATGCTTGTTGGATTGTGTTAACCTTACACCGCAGAGCTAAAGTATCTTATTTTCTTCCAGGATGTAGCAGTTAAAGTATTCTCAAAGCAGGAATATTCTGATGAAGTCATACTTTCCTTCAGACAAGAGGTAAATTTCAAAACTGAGCTTGCATTTTTCGAAAATGAATATCCTGTGATTACCTTTAGTGTTTGATATATTTAAGAAGCTGAACCTTGTGATAGGCAAAAGAGCAGTTCTTTATGCCATCCTTTACTTTTCATAATTAGTTGCCAAAGACCATCTTTTAACTTGTTATTTAAGTCTTGACATTGATGCATAAGCATTAGGAGTTATAGGTGATTCAGCAGATAGACATATACTCAGTTTGTTTGAAAGGATGTTATGTGATTATTTGTACCTGTGTACATCTTAGTTGTGAATGCATGTCAAAGAGAAATATAGTATCACACTTGAATTGATTTGCTAGATTTTACAGTTTCAAGCATAAGCCTGTTGGAATTTAGATATCTGTCCACCAGTACATCTAGAGCAGTTGATCAGTTTTCCATCCTTGAAAATTAGAACTACCTGCTGATGCTGATAGCTGTCGATTTCATCTATATTTTCAACTGTTTAGATGAATTTTCATCTTTGTTGATGGCTTGCTTGCAGCAACTCCTTTGCTAAATGATGATTCAATCTTTTCAAAATTGCTATGATGAAATAATGAAACTATAATTTTCATTATCTAGTTCACATAATACAATAACAAAAAGCTTTGAAGGCTTCCTATATTTGAAAATGGAGAAAGTTGATTCACTTATAAGTTCATACATTTTATTACTTAGACATGTAATGTTTGCCCCTGGAATACTTGATTTTTTTTTTCCTAGGAGCATGGTTTTAAGTCCTGGTGTTTTTTTTTTTTTGGAGTAGGGGGTTGGGGGGGGGGGGGGGAGCATCCCACCATCCAGACAGGCCGCTACCCCAGGTGTCGTGATGGGAATAGGGTGGCATAGGAACTGGGATGGTATGGCACATCCACTGTCCCAAGTGTCGGGCTGTGGAACATCCCATTGCACGAAAAATCCAAGATGACTTCGTCCCATGGGATTTGAATCCTTGCACGTGAGGAATTTCATGTTCAATTAATGTTAGAGCACAACCTTTATTGCTCTTGTTATTGTTGAATGCAACATGGACAATTTATCTGGATCATTATCCATGAGGGTTCCTCTTCCTCAAACATCAATCCTGGAATTATAAGGAATGTTTACATTGGGCTCCAATTTTTTTAATGTGAATTTAATTCTATAAGAACATGATACTATAATTTTTTTTTAAGCGGATGGAGAAGTGATCGTATACCTCTTCTACAATATAAGTATTTTGACCATGATCAACTGTTTGACCTTCATGATTTCATCTATGAATTGTCATGCAATAGTTTTGCTTTACAAACAACTTAAAATCTCAAAATTTAGTTGTCAATAGCCTGCATTGCTTGTATCATCTGAATATGGTTTTGTTGATGAAGGTATCGCTTATGAAGAGGTTAAGGCATCCAAATATACTACTCTTTATGGGTGCAGTTACTTCTCCTCAGAGACTTTGCATTGTGACGGAGTTCCTTCCGCGGTTCGTTCTTCACTTTGCCTACAAAATTCAAAATGAAAACAACCTGAACTCTATCTTTATGATTGCTTGGTATTTTTTTGCCTTGTAGCTATATACTTGGATTGTTGACAACAAACGTCAGCTTGTTTAGAAATTAGAACAGAAATTTTAGTTGCAAGAAAAGGGGTCTAGTCTTGTGTCTTTATCTTAACAAATGAAATTTGTTATTCCTTTTATGAAAATATTCTAATAAAAGGAAGTATAGGCATCACAGATCTTTTATGAAGCAGTTCATCATGGTTTCGTAAAGTTTCTATTGAAGTATTATTTGCATCAACTTCTTTCCACTATAGTATTATTACAAAGTTCTCCTAAGATTTATTGTATATCAAGCATGAAACTAGTATAGGTATTTTGAACTGATCAGTTCAAAATAGCTTAAATTGTTTTTGTACAGCAAGCTCATTGTGTTTTTAATTTTACCTTTTACCTTTTGGTTTTTATCTCCAAGAGATTACTATAGCATGGTATATTTGTATCGCATTTCATTTTTGACAAATTTTGAGAAACAGTAATTATTTGAATTGAAAACAAACTACGCTTAATTTAAAGCTGGGTCCAGAACTCCATTCCCCTTAAACCAAACCTGGAAAAAGAAAAAGAAACCTGCACACATATTATCGTTATCATTGTCCAAGACTTTTCCCACATTTCGGGTCAGTTGTAGAGCAAAGATTTAAGCTAGGAAAGTTCCACAGGAGGATGAGGCAGATGTTCCAGTCGATTGTGAGCTTGATGTCAATCCTTAGCAGCAGGAAACTGCAATTTGCAGTGGCGAATCTCCTTCCAAATTTCTTCAGAAACTCATTCTCCCACCTGCTTTCTGTGGGTTTCCTTATTCGCTCTTTTAAAGAAAGACACTCCCCTATTCCTGTATCCAACTCTGCTCCTGTGCCTGCTTCTGGTAACTAAGCATCAATCCTTTACAATTGGTGCTGAATTCCTAGCTAAGGGAAATAAGGCAGTAGAGGGGCCTTCCATTAACTTACATGGCTACTTGGTGATAAGGAGGTTTACCTTGTTAGCTTCAATTTAAGCTCATGTAACTAACGAACAGCCTCTCTAAAATTTCCTTAGACTTGGAAAGAGTCTAGATTAAGGGATAAGATGATAACTTCTGATATAGGGAGGAGTTGTGTTCACCTCAAATGCACAAGTAAGCCAGATAGTCAAATGAAACAGTCACATAACACACGCATACACACTAAGATAGGCCTGTTGAAAGAAGCCTGCAGAGTAGCTTTAAAAACAAATTCATTGCTCAAGAGGCGAAGAATCTGCTCGAGATACTCTCCAACCATCTGAAAGTTGCTAACATCATATTGGCCCAAGTTTTCAGGATCAACCTTAGTGCGCTTCAGCATTCTGGAAGTTCTTGTTTAGCAAGCCATCTGCAATAGTGTATTTGGCATAATAACTGAGCTCTTGGTTATCACATGCATGAGAAAAGTTTTCTTCTTCCAAACTTTGTATAGAAAACAATTGATCTTCACAATTCTCAAGCAGTATCACCCAGTTTTGATCTTATACCTTGGTGCTGCAAATTGATCAAGAGCAATATTTTTGTCCATGCTAATTGCAAAACAACACACTCTCACTTGCAGTGGGACCAATTCTTGCAAATATACTTGCATTGACTTTTAATATTGGAATACTTGTGTGGCTGTTTATATGGAATCTTCATTGTAACTGCCTCAAACTGCAGCTGATGAGGTGAAAATTATTGATAAAAAAAATCAGTATTATCCATTTTAATAGTGATTGATATCTACAACATAAATGTTCATCCCATATGTATAAACCTCCAGATTGTAGCTACATCAGATGTTGTGGTCTGAAACTTCAGCATTGAGATGGGCATGGTAGATTGAGTGATTATAGACTTCAATTTCAAGAACACAACTATCATCGATAGAAAAAATTCTGCATTGTTATTCTTTCTTTGATATCTATCTATTCGAAATGCAGTGGGAGTGTGTTTCGGTTGCTTCAAAGAAACACCACGAGATTGGATTGGAGACGGCGCACTCACATGGCTTTAGATATTGTAAGTATATTTTCACATATAGATTAAAGAAGGATTTAGTGACACTTGATTCTATTTATAGTTCTGGTGTAAGAATATTGATAAAGGAATCAAACTGAAAGCTTTGAAAAGGCACTCTTATTACTCCATGACTTTATTTTCCTTTGCTCATTTCCATATTACTGTATCACTTGAGCTAAACATCTGGAACATAGTTTTGTTAGTAGGATCAAAAGGTCTAGTTTGTTTTTGCGGAAGCAAAACCACCTTGACATTTGAAGTTTCTATTTCATATTGCTTATGTAGCAACGAGTTATGCAGCTTGGAATTGCATTCAAGTGTTATTGATAATAATATGTTCTTTCTTCTCCTTCAACAGGCAAGGGGCATGAATTATCTTCATCATTGCAACCCGCCTATCATTCATCGTGATCTGAAGTCATCAAATCTGTTAGTTGATAAGAACTGGACTGTCAAGGTGTGATTTTACTTCTTAAAAGATATATATCTGCCACATCTTATACACACATTACATCCTCTCTCTTTTTTTTTTTTTTAATGTTGCACAGGTTGCGGATTTTGGTCTTTCACGTCTTAAGCATGAGACATATCTGACAACAAAAACTGGGAAAGGAACGGTATGTGCATAAACTGCAAATACTAAGTTAAAATATTTCTAGTCATTTTTCGCTGCCAAATTAATTATCCAATAATGATAGCTTCTGGACATCTAATTATTTATTTTAAGCTAAGAACTGGCCATTTTTCTGTTCTCAGCCACAATGGATGGCTCCAGAAGTTCTGCGAAACGAGCCTTCGGATGAAAAGTAGGTTGAGATCTTAATATCGTCTTAGCATATCATTGATTCAATGTTCCACTTGTTTCTTGACGGCAGTAAGGGAAGCACTCATCTTTTTCCTCTTTTTTTCCCTTGCCGTGGAAAATAGGTCCGATGTGTATAGCTATGGGGTAATACTGTGGGAACTTGCCACTGAGAAGATCCCTTGGGATAATCTCAATTCAATGCAGGTAAGTCACCGCTGAAGTTCTGTCATCGTTCTAATATCAAGTAGTTTGCTTTTACCCATTTTCATATAATCAACAAGCAATTTTTAATTATCTGACATCATAAGATACAACACAATCATGACTTAATAACAATATTTTCTTTTTATTGTTTGGCTGCTTTATTGATAACTCCAGAATAATTAGAAAAACATATTGCATATTTGTTTATCTAACATACCCTTTTTTTATATACAATCAGCTATGTGCTTCTTTATATTATGATGACATGCTTCGCTGGTTCACTTCAGAGTCACAACATGCTTTAGTTGTTGCATTCTATTTTTTGACTATTATAATTTTTAGACTAAATCATGAAACCCAGCTTTGTTCTACATCTTGTATTGTTGATCAAAAGAGCATTATCTAAAAAGAGGGATAATGTGCTGTAATGATGTTGAAGTTGCTGCATTAATGCATTCTTTGATCTGATTTCACTTGGAATGTCAAGGCAACATGTCCAAAATATGCTGTAATGTTCTTAATCAACTTTGACGGTAAACTATTTCTCTATTCATGATAAGGTATTCTAGAGAAACAAATTTAATCTGCATTTAGTTTTGAAACCAATTGCTGGTGGATAAATTCAATTATCTTTAAGAACTTGCCTCTTAGACCTTGTGTAGAACTGTCATGGCCTTTAAAGAGTCGTACATTGTGCTTTCTGATTATTTGAACTTTGAGTGATTTTGTTGTCCAGGTCATTGGAGCTGTAGGTTTTATGAACCAGAGGTTGGAGCTCCCGAAAGACCTGGATCCACAATGGGGGTCAATTATTGAGAGTTGTTGGCATAGGTTAGCTCTCCTTAGACAAAATTTCCCCTGATGCTTTCTATTTTCTCAAACTTATCTGTGTTTTGGACCTAAACAGCGAACCACGTTTTCGGCCAAGTTTCCAAGAGCTGGTTGATAGATTTAAAGATTTGCAGAGGCAGCATGTTGCCCAATCTCAAGTGCAACGCTCCGTACCTAGTGACATTTCCCAGAGTAATGCAAAAGTGAGTGCTCAGGAATGAGGTTATCAAACTCTTGAAGATTTATTTGCCAGTCTTGTGCATCAGCCATGATTCGGTTCCAATGAGAAGCATCTTTCATTCTACGTCGTATACAACTACGATGAGCTACAGATCCTACGAGTGCTGCAGGATCATGTGTCTTCATCAGCAGGCACAGCTCAGCTGTATACATTCTAAACAAGGAGCATGCAGCTGTGACTGAGAAACTGTCGTGCCAATGTGTCTCTTTTTTGCCAAAAATTAATCAGCCAAATTGTAAAATTGCCTTGCATCATCATCCACAAGTTGGAAGCATTTTTATCTTATCGGTTGTATAAATTGTGCCTCAGGCTACTGAGTTTTGGTGGTTGGGCTGCTTGAATTAAGCAAATGCCATTGGATGTTTGCTAATTTCTTCTAGTTGTAAAGAAGATTTGATAGAGCCCTACTAAAATATCGTATTACAGCGATGAGTACAAGCTTTATATTGTGATGCCTATTATTTTATTTTTTCCAAGACTATCTCATGAGTCATGAGGAGTGATAGTTATATGTTCATTATTGAGGCTGAGTCAATTATTGGTTCAGACTCCCTGATTGCAAACAGAGTTATAGCAGTGGGGTTCAAGAAGGATGGTAGTGGCATTAAACTGCAGCATGTAACAGTTGCTTTCGACTCGGGGCTTTTAAAAGACTTGAGTGGCAAGGGATATGAAAAGCTTCAACTTAAGTGGGATGATAATGAAGTCATTTTTGCACTTAGCCAGCATCAAGAACCCAGATCAAAGTTTAAATGAAGAAAAATACTGACAGAAAGCAGAATCAACTGTTTCAATTAATCCACACATATGATCATATATGTACCTCTTGAAAGCCATGGCAAACATAGATAGTTTATTCTACATTATTTGGAGGTTCTTGAAGCAGACAATAATCTGTTTTGAAAGTCTCATGGAGCACATAGATGTGTATCTACTGAAATTTTCTTTTAAGCCACCGTTTACGAACTTGTGAGCTACTCAAATAGGCATATTATTGAAATGACAAGAATTGCAACATCCAGTGCGAGGTCCAAGAATGTCCAGTAAAATAAGTTCAAGCCTCCAATACATGTGGAATCCATTGGAACAAATTCAGCTATAGAAACTAACAGAACCAGAAGGTAGATGTTTGACAGAAATCAATGAGTGCACCAGGACAAGACAGTTATGTTTTATGTAAAATTTAGAGTACATGCTGGCGAGGAGACTACTTCTCTTTTCCGTATAGCTTAAAAATATCAGGATCTCTACCTGTTTGCCTAAGATAATGCTGCATGATTGCAAAAATGGAGCCAAACGGATGTGCCATGCAAACTTCTACTGCAGTAAAGAGCGAATGGCAGCAACAGCATCACCTTTGTGCACCCTCAGTGTTCTCTCTGCCACCTTTTTGTCCAACTGCATAGAATGGGAGGATATTATTGGTAAGGTCATGAGCCAAGTAAAAGAAGGATAAAGGAAAGGTTTTTGCCTCAAGCTCATTCGCAATGATGTCTACATCAGTAGGATTGATCTTGACAGCAGCCAGTTCCTTCTCCCTGAAAGCAAGTTAAATCAGTTTGGACTGAATTCATTGTACATACGAAAAACTACCCCATGCTCTAAAAATAAGATCAATACAGAGTTACAGACATCTTTTTAAATCTGGTAAACAAGTATAAATCGAGTACTGTGCCTTCAATTGTTAGAATATCTAAATTTATCTGGAGAGGAGAATCTTCCAAGTTAAATGACAATAGGCTGGGAATGCACAAAAGTAAGGACCTAAATTAATTGTTTCAATATATCTGGCCAACACTTGCTCCTAAATCAAAGAATTGGAATTCTAATCACATTTTAGTCAAACACTGAGACCAGCATGGATAATGTTAGTATGCTTCTTAGCAAGGTTCAAAATCCTAGTATTGAACCACATAATGGTACCTGTTGGTACAGTCTTAGAATGCCAGGTACATGTGTTGGTTCAGCATGTACCCATATTCGCTACACCCCCTGTATTGCGTATCATCTTGGTATCGATGATGGTACGGTATGCCCGATACAGGATGGTACACACCTGTACACCAAACCTTGCTTCTTAGCAAAATTAAGGTTACTTCGAGGGAAAATGCAATGTTAAAGACACGCAAGGAGCCTAAGCCCAATATCAGAAGATCAGGTTGCCTGCAATGTAAATGGCATCCTGATTGTCATATTATGAGAAGTAGTTAATAGTAAAACCAATACGAAGTAGGCATTGAAACCAAGCAACCATAGGACCATTACTACAATACAGTTACTATGTTTCAGCACTCAATTGGGAGGCATGCTGCTATTTTGCTTCTTGGTCTCCCTTCTTGTTTGATAATAAGGGAAGATATAAAGAAAAATGAAGTAATAGTAACATCGCTAGCCAAATTAGCATCATAGAAGGCAAAGACCCGAGGCAGAGAATTTTTTGCACTTTGCAGACACTGCCTGCATTAACTCCATTAAGACCCATGTTGGATGTTAGAGTTTGCCTTGTTAGAAGGTGAAGAGCTAGAGTCTCTGGGAGCTAAGGAATAACAATAACAAGATGCAGGGGAATAATGGTACCAATTATATTAATCTCAATACACTTGGTTCCTCGCGGAAGAATAACACCCATATCAACAAGACATCACTTTGAAACTCAACTAGGAGACAAATTACTTCTTGGCTTCTGTTTTGTTCCATAAAAAGAAAATATAGAGGCAGTAAAGCATTCTTGACGCACCAGGAACCAAGGTAGCAGAATAGGTAGCAAACATTTGATTTACAGAAAGAAAGAAATGATGCATATTGATGCTATTAAAAAACAAGCAAATGAACAGAATATCATGACATAGGTAACAAAGTATGCACAACAGCCATTTGTAGTGAATAAAGAATGTCACAATCAGACATGGTAAGATTGATAAGGGTAGCAACGAGCTAGAGGAATAAGCCATCACTGAGAAGTTGGCCTGATATGGTCAATGTTTTGTCAAAATACATGGTAAAGAATATCCGTATTAACTAATGGAGTAAACAAGCAACCTTATGAACCAAAAAGTTATGTAAGGATTCATGTCCATGTCAAACTAGTTTTAGATTACCAATTTGACAAACTGAATGCAAGTTGGGGTAGATCATATCATCAAGGACATACAGAGTTAAGCCCACAAGGGAAAAAAATAAAAAAGGTGCATTTACGGTCTGCTTGATAAAGTTTTTGCTAGAAGAGCTTAATGGGACATCTGAAATATGCTTGAAGAGGTTGTTTATCATCTTTACTGGAACTCATTACAAAACACAAATTCACCATTTCGAATGATAAATGATAAACAAAATGAGATACCGGAGAAAAATTTGATAGGACCATTGTCAAGTCAATATGTATAACACAATTATCCCACAAAAGTAATGGCTCTTCTGACTTGCGAATTTAAAAAATGAGAAACAATGTATGAATATGCACAAAAAAATGCTATAAACATCAAGGTCTCTAACAGTGACACGTTTCTCTCAACCATATCATTTATCTTATGTGTATGGATAGGGCTGCTGAGAGTTTTCTAAATATGTGTATGACCCTGAAACTGAAAATAATCATTTTGGCTTTCTTGGATCATGTACCAACTAAGGTAATTAAGTTACTGCAGCCAACAACAACTACAGCATGGGGAAGATCCATGAAGAAAAGGAAGACTATCAACAAAGCTTGCATAATAAAGAAAACAAACTTGTAGAAGTTATAAGGTTGGACTCTAGATAACCTGGTGTTAAGACGAATGGATGTGTTAGAAAAAATGCACTAATAAAAAGGTAAAAGCTGTATCTGTTGAGAATTAAGTGGGGAAGGTCCATTTAAGATGGAATGGACACAAGTTATGAGGTTCTCAAAAATCCTTCATAAGAAAGCTTGGATTGGAAAATTAAGGGAAAGAATTAGGATAGCAAGGCTGTAATTTGTGACAAAAGATTTCGCATGGATGGCTTTAACATGAAATGTAGCTTCTAATAGTTGAGAACCATGAAGAAGAGTTCAAGCACCTGACTCCAAGTAATTGAAATAATTGGTTGTGAAGATTATATTTGAGAATTGAGTGTGGAAGATCCACTTAAGATGGAATGGACATAGGTTATGAGGATCTCAAAAATCCTTCATAATAAAGCTCGGATTGGAAAATTAAGGGAAAGACTTAGGACAACATGGCTGTAATTTGTGAGAAAGGATTTCACGTAGATGGCTTTAACATACAATGTAGCTTTCAATAGATGTGAACCACGAAGAAGTGTTCATGTAGCTGACTCCATGTAATTGAACTAATTGGTTGTACAAACCTCAGCCATATCTTTTTTCTTAACCCCAAAACATTACCATCAAGCCTTATCTCAACTATTTGGGAATAACAGTGGATGCCCTAATATTCACACATATCTTTTGCTTGATATAAGCAAATGCAATGCAATCAAACTCCAAATGTTGTAATTTAAAATATAAAAAAATAAAAGAGAGTTCATAAAAATTTGGACATAACCGAGAGTGTGGAGGTAAGGCATAAGATCCATGCCGCTAAAGCTTTTGTGTACTATCTAGGGATTCTAAACAGGCAAGGATTCGATAAATATTCACTCAGATATTCACTCACCTCAGTCTCATCGCATTCCAATCAGCTTCTTTTGAAGAAGCAAGAGCTGCCATGGCCTGCATGATACCAAAAAACATGACAAGTTGACGAAAAGAACAGCAGCAAATAACAATCTAATCTTGTTCAAATATTTAAATAAAGAAAAGCAGACTCCTCACAAGAAGAGACCTAACGCTTCAAATCCTACTTGACCTTCTCTTTTCTTTGGGAACATAACATCTTACTAGAATTAATCTATAAACCGAAAAAATACAACTTGATTTTCTTTCGCTTCTGTAATAACGGTATTCATCTATGCAGGAGGCAATCATATTTATGCATAAACGCATGGATGGGCAGTCAACTGAAAGCATGATAAAAAAAATCCATTTTTCTCAGGAAAAAAATAAAATCAGAAACACCATGTTCTAGCCAGAGAAATACCAAAACAAACATCAAAAGGTGTCACTTTGACAACTGTAATACCATAAAAGAAACATCTTTTCTTGAAATGAACTCCTAGATAGCACAAAAGAAACATGTAAAACCCACTGCCAACACGAATCAAGGAAAAAAAAAAATCATTCAAGAACGCAGCACAGACTACAAAAACCCACCGAGAAACCGAACGTAACATCCAAGCAAGAAGAACTAAAAAAAATGGTATCTATGTCCGATGGATTCAAGGACCCAAAAGAAAAGACGTAAAAAATCCTTCCTTGATGCCCTTTTTTCCCCTTTAGATTACACAGAGAAAACAAGAGATGATGAAGAGAGGGACTGCTGACACTTTGGACACGGGTGGAATCGAGCTGGCGGTCTTCGACGCGATCGGTGAGCTTGTCGAGGGCTTTGCTCTGCTGCTGTAAGTCCTTCGAGTCCGCCTCCGCCGGCGGCGGCGGCGGCGGCCCGTCTTTGTCGCCACCCTCCATTCCCTTTCCCTTCGGAGCTCGCTCGTCTCTTCCTTTCTTCTTTCTTTTCGCCGGCGAAGGGGAAAGGGAGGCGAGAATGTAACTTTTGTAGGGCTGCTCAATATATATTTATATTCTCTCTTGACAAAAGTTTCCCACCGTTCAAATTCCCAAAAAAAGGTAGCCGTTGCATGCCCCATCTCCCTTCCCTCCTCCCCACACCGCCAACCCACCCAACCTGCCTCTCCTTGCTCCAATCATGCGCCGCCGTCCCCCGTTTCCTCCAAATCCACGCCCAAATGCTCCGAAACCACCTCTTCCAAGACCCCTTCGCCGCCGCCAAGCTTGTCGAGTTCGCCGCTACCTTTCCCCAGGGCAGCCTCCACTACGCCCACAAGCTGTTCTCCCAAATACCCCACCCAACTATCTTTTCATGGAACACCCTTATCCGAGGCTTCGCCAACTCCCCTTCCCCCGCTCCTTCCCTCCACCTCTTCCTCCGCCTGCTTTCCTCCGATTCCCGGCCCAATTCCTACACTTTTCCTTTCCTCCTCAAGGCCTGCACCCGCCTCGCCACCCTCGTGGCCGGGGAGCAGCTCCACGGCTTCATGATCAAATCCGGGGCCGACCTTGACATCTTCTCGATCAATGGCTTGATCCACATGTACACCACTTGCCAAAGAATCGATCTCGGGCACCGGGTGTTTTACACGAGCAATGAACCGGACATTGTCTCGTGGAATGCTATGCTGTCGGGGTACATCAATTGCGGACTTTTGGATCATGCTCAGCACCTTTTCGATGAGATGCCTGAAAGGGGAATTGTTTCTTGGAATGCGATGATAAATGGGTATGCTAAGTCGGGCGATATCAGAACAGCTTCGGAGCTATTCGATCGGATGCCGGAACGGAATGTAGAGTCTTGGAATACTCTCATTGCTGGGCATGCGAAGTGTGGTCGGTTCGACGTGGCTCGGAGACTCTTCGATGAGATGCCCATAAAGAATGTTGTGTCTTGGAGCGCAATGATAACTGGGTATGCCCAAGGGGACTGCCCGGGTGAGGCATTGGCTTTGTTCGAAAAGATGAAGGAATTGGGGGTGAGGCCAAATTTGGCAGCAATTGTGAGCCTGCTCTCAGCTTGCTCCCAACTCGGAGCTCTCGAGCGAGGGAGGCAAGTTCATGCTTACATTCAAAGGAACAAAATGAAGATGGATTCAATTATTGGAACAGCGCTCATAGACATGTATGCTAAGTGTGGGTGTATCAATAAAGCATATGAGGTTTTTGATGCTTTGGCGCCAAAGGATGTGTTCTCATGGACAGCGATGATCGCCGGCTTAGCAGCGAACGGGCATGGGATGAAAGCCTTGGAGCTCTTTGCGCAGATGGAATTGGACGGGATAAGGCCTAATGAGGTCACATTCGTCGGTGTCCTGTGTGCTTGCAGCCATGGAGGGCTGGTTGAGTCTGCAGAACGATACTTTGATTCGATGAGGGCGAAATACGGAATGGAACCGACAATTGAGCATTACGGCTGCTTGATCGATGCATTGGGACGAGCTGGGCTCTTGGAAGAGGCAGTTTCCCTCGTGCAAGCTGCGCCAGCCAATGCTGTGTTGTGGGGGACTTTGCTCGGTGCTTGTTGGATCCATGGAAACGCCGAGATAGCAGAGTATGCCATCGATCGCCTCGTCGAGCTAAAGCCCGAAGATGGTGGAGTCTTTGTGCTCTTGTCTAATATCTACGCCATGAGAGGAAGGTGGGATAAAGCTAGAAGGATGAGAATGCTAATGAAGTCAAAGGGCCTTGAGAAGATCCCTGGTTGTAGCTCGATTGAGGTCCATGGCATTGTTCATAGCTTCTATGTGAGAGATCGATCGCACCCTAAAACATTTGAAATCTATCAAATGTTAGATGAGATTGTAATGGAATTAAAACTTGATGGCCACAAACCAAACACCACACCGGTATTATTTGATATAGAAGAGAGAGAGGGAGAGCATGCAGTTGCTCAGCATTAGTCAGTTCATAGTGAGTGCATCTTTTATTTCTGGAAACAAGAATGTCAAGGCCTTGTAATATTTTTTTTGGGATAGGAAGGAGGAGAATTATCAACTGTTATTACTTGGATCAATTACTCTCATGTTAACAGGCAGGCACAAGAACAAACTGGTTGGCAGGGAAAGTGTTGGAAGGGGACTTAAATGAGAAGCTAGGAATATTATATCAGTCGTCGATAGATGGGTCGAAGAGTATATAAGTACCATAAGAATTTTTAATCTATCTAATGCATCTAGGGTGTTTTGATGGATGGGTACAAGATAATATAAGACAATCATGATTCCTCATCATGGTTACACATAACTTAGTTCCAAAAATCTTGATCGATGTTAACCTAAATTAAATTTTGGATGTAAATATTGCCCCATCAGCTCAATAATAATGGATATTTTTTTGAGCTAAAGAAGTATAAGTTGAGACCCGATTATGAACCTTGATCAAATAAAAGAAATACTAGATGAATCATAAATATAGGCTGTTGATTAATCAATTATCTTGACTATAGCATGTCATCATAGCATATATTCTATCGATCATGTCCATTTCCATTAACTATGTCATAGGGTATGATTTTCAAATCAACCGAACATGCTATCGACCATGATATGGGCCATAAGTTCAAATAAATCAATCGTATCTCTAATTAGAAGAGAGCAACTAGATTACCCGGGCAAACTGCACCAATTGTTAAATCTAAACCATCATCCTCGAGTCTCATGCATTATATATTTAATAAAAATATACACACGAACGGCAAGTAGTTTTATTGGAAAGTAAAATTAGTCATTCTACATTATTCCATAACCGAATCCGATACAATAACAAGTTCAACAAAATCCTAACAAGAGAAGGACATTTTTTTTTGGGGTACAAACTAGATAAGAACTTTGAAAACCTTTGTAAATAAGTGCATAAACATGCTTTTTTCCAAAATGAACAATAAAAGAATCACCAGTCTTTTTTGGAGCTTCAAAGTTTGTCATATTTTAAAGCTCTGGGCCTTGACATAGATCATCTAGATGGGAGCTTGTTGAAAAACCCACAACCCACCCATCTCAAGAATTCCAGAGCTATCCCTTCACCACCCAATTAATCTTGTCTGGAAGTCTTGACTCCTATGCTTTCTATATTACAACTACCATTCAATGATGGATCCACTCCTAACTCTTCCACCAGTCTTCCCCCTCTCTCTATGGTGTCACATATGGTTCAGATAACCGTTGCCTCCACGTCTAAGAAAACCACAACCAGAAGTTTCCACTGCCCAGAAGATCTACATATAAAATATTATCTTTAAGGTTCTCATCTGCTACACTTTTCCAGTGTTTTCTTAGTTCAATTTCTCAGCACCTTCCTTAGTGCGTGTCACCTTGGTGTTATACGGCAAAGTATTATTATATTGGAGTCCACCAAAGAGGCAGTGCCACAGTGAGGCATGATGCATGGATAAGTAGTACCTCAGATGTCTCCATGCACAGGTGTCAACTACCTTATCTAGTGGTATATTCTGGGCGGTTGTGGAATAATTCTTCCTGATTCTTGTCGACTCTATTTGGTCGGTCATTCGGTTGTGAGCATTGGAAGGACCATTGACTCCATCAAGTGGCTTATACTTTCATGGGAATTTTTGTTTCATGGAGTAGTTTAGATTTCTAGAGTTAGTTTAGCCGAGAGGTCATTTACTAGAATTCACAAATCTCCAGAAAATTAGTATATCATATGTTCATATGCAATAGTTGATGGACCAAGGCTTAGCTGAAACACTTTGATGCCATTTTTATTTGGAAGAAGTTTTGTATCAAATCACATTTAGGTGCTCTGAAATTTCTAGACAACTAAGATGCTTGTAAAGTTGATTACTATAGCAAAAATAAGAAGTTATATATATTATTCTAAATTCTTCGCATTTCGGCCCTCTCTAGTATCCACAAAATAATTAGTCTTTTTTTTTTTTTGATATAATGGTAACTCATGCCATATGCATATGAATACACCCATAAGAGTCAAAAAGAAAAAAACAACTAAGAGAGGAAGGAATATAGTCGAGGCTCTCCCAAAAAAACTCTTATGGTGCGCAACAAAGGAGGTAACTCGGTTAGCAGCACTGTTCACTTTTCGATAAACATGGATGGCTCGGAAGGCTGCAAGCCTTCTTACTAGCTCACACATATTTCGTATTAGCAGATGTCCTCCCAAAGGAATTAGTTCGCTTGTCCAATCCATAATATGGCACGAAGACTTTTACAAGGGGAAGGAATCCAGTTCTTTGGAGAGCTCAAAGTGCTGCCTCAATGGCTTTAAACTAAAATACACCAAAAGGTGGTGAGGGGATCCAGGCACCAGAAGTGGCTCAAAATCTCCTTGATCCATATCTTTTGAGATTTTAGGAAAAAAGAACTGAGCTAGTACGTTGTGTGACCAAAAAATAAATCAGACATGGGCGCCTTTGGGTGTATGGATTGGATTAAGGAATAATTAGTTTAATCATTCCTCCAAATTTGTGGCTTTTCAAGGAGTTGATGAATTAATAAAAATCTTACCATTATTAGTGCCTTAATGCTTTAGAAAAAAAAAGGGTCTCAAGTATCCCAGTCATCCAAAATCTTACAAGTATGCTTGGGTCAAAATTTACTAAGGTAACTGGTCTGTCCAAACTTTTTTTTTTAAAAAAAATAATAAGCCAGATTAGCTCCACTTTTTCCTTTTGTTATTTTTTTTTAAATTTTTGGTGCTATATTTATTGAATCATCTATATTTATGCTACATTGAATTAGAAGGTTCCGGAGGTAGCAATCTGTCACCATTGCCTCTAGTGAACAATAATTAATTATGTTAACTACACAACTCTAATTGCATCCTTTTCCTCTTTCTTCATACTTATTTGATTGGTAAAACAAGATCAATCCTGACCCCTCTACCATTTCCTTGTTCACTTCCCACCCTCCATCTAATTCCTTCAAATCAAAATAAATTTTAGTCCAACCCTTCTCATATCAAATTGGCCTCCATAATATCCTTCTTTTCTTTGTAAAATTCTTCCCCTTTATATATATATATATTCAAAAAGGTATTGCTGATGCCTATAAGCTAGCAAGAAAATACTCAAGTGACTTCATCTAAAACTCATTTATCAAAGGAAAAACAGAAAGGGCATATGAAAACCAATCATTAAAAGATTGAAACATTTTCTGAAACACATGTTTTACTTAAAAAATTGATGATATCTTGAGAGGAGAAAGAGGGAGACAAAGGAGATGGGTGTCTATCCTCTATTCCCACTAAATCCATTGTTCACCGCCCTAGACCTCCAGAAATTTCTGTCAACCACTTGCTCAAATAACTGAAATACATATACCACCACCCAAGAAAAAAAAAACCTCCTCAAAAAGAAAATTTTAGAAACTCCCCATCACATTACTTTCTCACAAAATCTATATTAATTAATATTTAAAAAATAATATACAACTAATCCTAACTATGGGCATCCTAGCAATCAATTCCTCCACCAAGTTGCCACCTTTTTTTTTTCCAGCAAATGTTGGCATATTTTAGTTCTTGCAAGCTCCAAAGAACTCCACCCTTCCTTGCTAAATAATTATTCCACTGGTGAAATTTTTTTGATCATACTCTGGTCCCCCAACAGCTTTGGTCGCTAACGGTGCCAATGCATCCATCCATAGAATGAAAAGATTTATGCTTGCGTGCTCAAACATTCTTAGATTTTTTCCGTAGATTTTGGTCGGCTGCTAAATGAATCTTTGTAGTGGTACGTGGCAGGTTCTAATTGGTTATTCATACTTTCGACTTGTGAAGTTTAGGGGATGCCAAGTTATCCAAAATTATTCACCATTTCGTCATTCATTCCATGACTCGTGACGCGTGGCTCTACCAGTCAAAAAAGAGCAGGGGCTTTTCTTTTCTCGGTGCCTATAAATAGAAGGTCCCTTGTGTCTCATGGCACCGCATTGTGAGTCCCATTGAGAGTTCCCATACTTCTGCTTGTTTCCTTCTTTCGTTTCCAGTTCTTCCCACTGGTTTCCTTGTTTTTGAGCAAATTCTTCTCACTGGTTTCAGAGTTCAAAAACCATTAGAATTTTGGCTTCCTTTGGTTGTTTGCCTCTCGATTCATTCCTCTTACGCGCAGGAAATTGTTCTCAAACATAAGTTTTGAACACCTTTCATTCTCTGAGATCTTGTCTTCTCCATTTTTCCTCGTTTTCTTCTTTGCTTCAACACCCTTCAAAGCCCCCTTAGAGTCACGGACCCATCAAAACTTGTGTTTCTCTTTTAGCTTATTGCTTCCACAAAATCTCACTTCTTTTCTTTCTCCCATAGACCGCACAGTTCTAACAACTTCACTTTGAGCTTGGAATCCTTCAACTGTGAATAGTTTGTCATTTTTCTCATTTTAAAATCTTTCAATTCTAAACAACTTGATCTTTCTTCCCTTTTCATTAAAAAAAGAGAGTCTTGAACTTGATTGTTTATTTTCACTTCTTTTTCTTCCTCTGTTTTTTCCCTGCCAATGGCTCCACACCAGGAAACGAAAGTAAATCCAGTGACCCCCACACGTGTAGTAAATGGAATAGCTAATTCTTTCTCACTATCTGATGGGAAGCTTAGCGTTAATGGGGTCACACTCCTCTCTGAAGTCCCCAGAAATGTCACCTTCAGTAGCTTCTCTTCCATATGTAAATCCTCTAATGCTCCCTTCTCCATTTACCAGCGAGTCAAGTCCGGAGCCCATAAGGGTGGCTTTCTCGGCTTCTACAGGCCACGGTCCTCCGACCGCCTGACGAATTCATTAGGCAAGTTCGGCAACAGAAATTTTCTCAGCATCTTCAGGTTCAAAACATGGTGGTCTACCATGTGGATCGGCAAGTCCGGCTCAGACCTACAAAAGGAGACCCAATGGGTCCTCTTCCAAGTCCCTGAGCTCAACTCTTATGTCCTCCTCCTTCCCTTGTTGGAAGGGAGATTCAGGTCGGCGATCGAACCTGGCGTCGACGACCATGTCATGATCTGCGCTGAAAGTGGATCCAGCCAAGTGCAGGCTGATTCTTTCAGAGCTATAGCCTATGTTCATTTTGGTGACAACCCTTTCACCTTAATGAAGGAGGCTTATGCTGCTGCAAGGGTCCATTTGAATACATTTAGGCTGTTGGAGGAGAAGTCTCTTCCTCCTTTTGCGGACAAGTTTGGTTGGTGCACTTGGGATGCCTTCTATTTGACTGTCGATCCTCTTGGGGTGTGGCACGGCATGAAGGACTTCGCCGAGGGAGGTGTCCTGCCGAGGTTTCTTATAATCGATGACGGGTGGCAGAGCATCCACCTGGATGGAGATGACCCCCATGAAGACGCAAAGAACCTTGTCCTTGGGGGCGAACAGATGACTGCAAGGCTACATAGATTTGAAGAGTGCGAGAAGTTTAGGAGGTACAGGGGAGAGTCTCTCTTAGGCCCCGACACTCCTCGTTTCGATCACAAGAAGCAGAAGGAGATTCTTTTGAAGGCTCGGGAGCTCGAGAGCACTAAGAAGGCTCGAAGCAAGGAAATCCAATCCGGGTCCAGCGACTCATCAAGCTTCGATTCCAAAATGGTGGAGTTGAGAAGGGAACTGGATCAAATGCTAGCTGAAAGAGAAGATGCTTCGACCAGTGTTTACGAGAGCTATTGTGCTGGTTCTTCATGGGAGCCCAAAGACGTGGGAATGAAAGCATTCATAAAAGATTTGAGGACGAAGTTCACAGGATTGGATGATGTATATGTGTGGCAAGCACTTTGTGGAGCTTGGGGGGGAGTGAAGCCTGGAGTAGCACATTACGATTCGAGGGTGACCCCTGTTAAGCTATCTCCTGGGCTAGCTGGGACGATGGACGACCTTGCAGTTGATAAGATTGCGGAAGGTGGCATTGGCCTCGTTCATCCAGACCAAGCAGGTGATTTCTATGATTCCATGCACTCTTATCTCGCAAAGATCGGCATCACCGGGGTCAAAGTGGATGTCATCCATGTAAGATTCTACATTTGCTATCTAGTATCTTAATTTCTCAATCTATCTGAAGTTATAGAGGAGAAAACTGACTCTTTTGCTCTTGTTCAGACACTAGAATATGTCTGTGAGGAATATGGAGGCCGTGTTGAGCTTGCAAAGACTTACTACGAGGGGCTAACGAAGTCCCTACTAAGGAACTTCAATGGAACAGGGATCATTTCCAGCATGCAGCAGTGCAATGATTTCTTCTTCCTTGGAACTTGGCAAACAGCGATGGGAAGAGCAGGTAAGATCTGAAATACTAGCCCTTTGGATGACTCCAGGAGAGGAGATTTCTCTTCCATATATCTAAGGATCAGCATATCATTCATTGTTCACAGGTGATGACTTCTGGTGTGATGATCCGAATGGAGACCCAATGGGAATCTACTGGCTGCAAGGTGCCCATATGATCAACTGTGCTTACAATAGCCTGTGGATGGGGCAGATGATTCAGCCGGACTGGGACATGTTCCAATCTGATCATGTGTGTGCCAAGTTCCATGCGGCCTCGAGGGCCATCTGCGGAGGGCCGGTCTATGTCAGTGACTCGCTTGGTTGTCATGATTTCGAACTCCTGAAGAAGCTTGTCTTCCCTGATGGATCCATTCCCAAGTGCAATCACTTTGCTCTGCCCACAAGAGATTGTCTGTTTAAGAATCCTCTTTTTGACGACAAAACTGTCCTCAAGATTTGGAACTTAAACAAGGTAAACTAATGATTGCCAGGAGGTTTCAATAACCTTGCTGAACATCTGATCATTGCCAATTCCTTCTTATATGTTTATGCTACTCAAAAACTCGATCATTATGCATTTCTGTTGAATCCTGAACTTGCTTGTTAGTTCAACATAGGTGCTCTGAACTATTTCATGGTCATGCATTAGTATATTACATTTTTTGCTCCTTCAGTTGGATTATTGGCAAGATCTTAATTGATATTGTTATTGCAGTTTGGAGGTGTTATTGGAGCTTTCAATTGCCAAGGAGCAGGATGGGATCCAAAGGAACGGCGAGTCCGAGGCTACCCTCAATCATACCAGCCAGTTTCAGGCAGTGTTCATCTGAGGGATGTCGAATGGGACCAGAAGAAGGAAGCTGGTAAGATGGGCAATGCTGAAGAGTACACAGTCTATCTCAGCCAGGCTGAGAAGTTGGTGCTAATGACCCCAAACTCAGAAGCCATCCAATTCACTCTGCAGCCATCTTCCTTTGAAATTTTCAGCTTTGTGCCGATTAAAAAGCTCGGCTCCGATCTGAGATTTGCACCAATTGGGATGATGAATATGTTCAATTGTGGAGGAACTATAACTGAGGTGGAGTATGGTGAGAGCTGGAAGGAGATCTTTGCGAGGATCAAGGTGAAGGGGGTGGGGAAGCTCTTGGTTTACTCTAGGGAGAAGCCAAAGTGTAGCTTGTTGAATGGGGTTGAGGTGGGAGTGGAGTGGAGTAGTGATGGAAAGCTGACAGTGGATCTTCCTTGGAAAGAAGAACGAGGTGGTGTCTCTGATCTGTTGTTTGCTTATTGATCAATTGATGGGAGCTTTAGGAGCTTCCAAATATCCTAATCTTCTTCCTCTTACTCTCTCCCTCTTTTGTGTGTGTGTGTGTGTGTGTGTGTGTGTGTAATAAGTGTTTTTTTTTTAGGTTTTTGAGTTTTGTATTTTTGTTATTTTAATTGTAAAATAGTGCTTGAAAATAGTTGTTTTTGAGTTTTGTATTAAAGCTTTATTGTTATATAATCAGCTATTATCTTGTTACAATCCATGATCTTTTCCGAAAAAACTAGCGAAGATATTATTTGAATCTCTTGGTTTTGTACAAGAATCCAAGATCTACCATAGTCGATGTACGGATATTAAATATACGGATGTTTTTTATATACTCTCTCCGTTTAAAGGTTAAGAATCTAGGCCTTAGAGTTTTTTTTTTTTTTTTGCTTTTTCCACCGAAAAAAAAAACTTTGTCGATTACTCAATCTGCCCCAAAGAATTTTTCAACCAAAGGCATCGATTCATGAGCACTACCATAGTACCATCCCTTTTCCTCTAGTAGCACTACCATCAAAGTTAACTTTATGAAAGCATGGGGTGGGGGCTCCTAGGTCATAAATATTGGTCTAGAAGCAGCAAAAGCTAGTGAGGAGTCCGAGATGTCCTAAGCTGTCTCCGTATCTCTATTGGTAGCCAATTGAATCACCTCCTGCAGATTGTATAAGAGCTCTTTCCATGATGAATCGATGAGATGAATAGGTGTTCTCAAAGATCTGATTGTTCCTTGCTAACCAAATATGGTTGGCAATATAGGTTTGGATGTGGCTTTAAGCTCTGCTGGTGGCTAGGAAAGCCAAAAGTGTGTTATTATTTCTTGTTCCACTGGAACACATTAGCTAAAAAAACCCAACTTTTCGTTAATGTCTTCTTTGATAAATCCAAAGCATGGAATCAGATGCAGGACAAGTAGGCAGCTTAAGAGCCCATGTTAGTTGCATTGAGTAGGATTTTCTTTAAGAAAAAGAAGAACAAGATTCCACCTACTTCATTAAGAAATTGACTTAAATCTTTCTAAGATAGAAAGAGATTGATAGCCTTTTTAAGGGCAGTCCGACTGGTTCTGCCATTGTTGAGGAAGATTCAATTATTCCTTTCCTTCCATAAGGAGCGGAACTAATGAATTTGAAGGGTTTGGTAGCTAGGGTTGTCTTCTTTGGTCCATCCAAAGCCTCTTGAGTGGAAAGCTTGCTGTTGAATAGAAGCCTACATGTTCTCCCAGTGGGAAGTCAAGAGGCAGTAATTGATAATTTGGGAACTAAGAGAGCAGAAGGAGCAATTAAAGAGAAGGCTCCATGTACACCAGAGAGAGAGGTCCATCCCTTCTTCTTCAAAACTTCACCAGTATGAAGCTTGTTTTTTATATTTAGCCAAAGAATATCATGTTCTTCTTAAAGCAATCGATATCTAAGATATCTGGAGCAATTAGGCAGATATTATAATTCTGCCTTGATTCAAGAATTTATAGTACTTTGTAGAGAAAATTTTGTTACTGGATCATCTCCTGAGCACTTTATCCTCGCAGTCTGCAATTGTTGAATATAGTTACCAGGTCTATGGACCTTGTTGGTGCCTATGTAATACTTGCATGGCATATTAAACAAGAGCCAGTGTAATTAATTGGTCTCAAGCAATGTTATTAATCAATCTATCCTTGATGTGGCCTACATTATATTTCCATGACATGCTAAGCAGGCATCAGTATATAGTTAAATGTCATTAGCTAATAGCTATGTTAAAATTCCAAGTGAAATTTGTCATAATAACACAATATAAGGAGCTGTACTGCCAGTATCTGTACCTTATTGTGGCTCTGATTACTGCATATTAAAGAATTATATATATAGAAGAAAAAAAATGATATTCCATAATGTGGTCCTAATATCATGTGTTTGTATAAAGAGAAATTTAGCAAGGAATCGATATTATCATAATAACACAATATAAGGAGCCGTACTGCTAATATCAATCAATGTTGATATCTTATTGTGGCTCTGATTAAAAAATAATGATATTCCATACTGTGGTCATAATATCATGTGTTTGTATAGTAGATTAGCTAGCTTGTTCCATTCATTCATTGATCACATTTATTTTCATAGTATTAAATATTCAAATGATTGCGGATAAGTAATTATGTGCAGGTATGTTTCTAATGGAGCACCCTGTTTCCTAACCACCTAGCCATTTGCATCTCCGACACCTTTTTTTTTGTGTGTGGGAGAAACCTCATGCTCTGTCATCAAGCTATTTAATATTATGTATATATTGACAGACTTAGATCATGATGTTTGCTATGTTTATGGGATAAACTAGGAGACTTTATTATCTCAGTCCTTAATCAAGCACCATGATTAGAAAACAGTGGAAAGCACATGATGATTGAGTTAAAATATTTAAACATGGATACTTCAAACTAATGTGCCAAACAATGGAAAGAACATGATGATTGAGTTCAAATATTAATTTAAACATGGATACTTCAAGCTAATATCCCAAGGTTCGGGGTTTTGGATCAGAGATGATAGCACACACACATATGCAAAAAGAGAGAAAAAAAAAGAGAGAGAAGAAAATCAGAATCACTTCATCGACAAATTAATATTTAATAGCTCGCGTTTGTCTTAGGGGCTTCGTCATAGAAGTATTAGTTCGTGGTTAACACCCAACCACCATGAAGATATTTCTTCCTCCCTCCCTCTTCTAGAAACACTTGAAGAGATGATGCTGCACTGAAATGTTCGAAAATTTGCTACCTATGCTTAAAGATGATAGTTAGAATGTAAGTGAATTAATGCAATGGTCTAATTATTGAAATGTTCAACTTTTAGCGATCGAGAACACTCGAACGCAATCAGGACAAATACATGCAGTGGAAAACTTAATCGGCTATACACATCCTAGAGAGCAAAGAATGCAACTATTGTCTGCGCTTTGATGAAGGCATCAAATAATGCAAGTAGCTCTATAGCTGTGATATCCTCTGCTACATCCATCTAGGCTTGTCCTGTGCTAGAACATGTTATTGCTATTGCAGGATAGTTCGGCCCGACCGCCTTCTTTAATTTATCTAGGTGCATCTGAACTTGGATAAAGATGATATGTTTGTCGAGATTTTATTTATGGTTATAAACTTTGGCATACCAATAAAGAGAAGATAGATGTCCATGCATGAGATATTTGAAATGGATGTCTACAACTCTTCTTTCCTGCTGCCAACCTAGATTGTTGTCTTGCAGCTGTGATTAAGGGGGTATGCATGCAATGAACCCCCATGCGAGCCACATGCAGATCCAAGCAGCTAATGCTCTCCAGCTCTTCTCATGGGCCCCTAGGAATCCACAACAAACTTTGTCATGATAAAAGATAAAAGGATATAGACATTGGCACCTGGGTCCATTAATACTGGGCTAGAAACTTAACAACCAAACCATTCCTTCCCCCCTACATTGCATTAATAATACCTGTTAGTGTTACCAATCTCATGTCACAAAAAATGGAATTCTTATGTGCATATCAGATTATCAGCTGCCTGTGGCATTGTTTGCATCCACGATAACTGCCAAAATGCCAACCATGCATTCACCTTTTAGAAATGTTCTCATCACAGCAGCCCCCCTTCCCTGAGTCAGGTGGACGACAGATGAATTCATAATAAACCCTAGGGGGATAAAGACAGTGCTTTTAAGTAATGTGGAAATTTCAGTCATTATAGATTTTTCAGCTTTTTTAGAATAACTGAAGGTAACAGTCGATGCAGTTGTAGAGATTTTGAGAAAATTTGGAAAAAAGTATAGGTCGCCGGCGACAGCATCAATCTAGCATGGAAGTGATCAGCTGAGCGAAAAGCAAGAACTCTTGAAAAATTTCTCATCCATTCTCTATATATGCTATTATTACTTGAGGGCTGCTAGGTGTATAGATTTGCAAGCTTTAGTGTTTGAATCTACAAACAGTCCTTGCTTGATGCAGACCGTGCATTTGATTTATGCAGGATCAAGATTTGAGGGGGGAAATGTGTGTGCTTCGCATTATGAGCACATTGTTTAATTTCAACCTATCTACGTGTGCAGAATTGGCATTTTCCTTGCTACTTTGTCTATATTTGATGTTATCATTGACTTTTTTCTTGACCTACTGGATTTTATTTAGACAGCATTGGATACCTGCACCTGAGTGTAGGTGACTTTTTCTACTATTTGTTGGTTGTAAAATGAGTGGTCCTTGGATTTTGAGATGCAACAAATCTTCAAGTGTGGCTTGGCACATTGGGTGCTTCTTTACTTCGTCTTATCATTGTGATTAGGGTTTTATTCTATGTTACTATCGCCTCCCTAAGGATTCATGCTCTATCATTCTGGTCCACCAATTTAGCTTGCTCTAGCTACCATCTCTATGCTCGAAGCTTCATCGACCACCCTCGCTCGAGGTTTGCTTTCTTATTCTTTCATCCTCTCGCTCATCCCTCCTCCTACCAGTCTTCTATTCTTAAAATGTAAGGCCATAAAAAGAAAAGCAAAAATATTGATGCGTTGTTGGTGCATCATGGACAGCTTATCTGCCATGCAGTAGAAACTTTAATTTACGTCCATCTGACAATATCTGATGCAAGATGTACCATCACCATCAAAAGCTATAGAGATTGAATCAAAGATCCCGGACATCTCTCCATGCCACTGGTTCAAAGTTGCAAAAGTGCTGCTGGCGACATTACCGAGGAGCACAGAATCGCAGGGCGAGCAAGGCCTTTTTAGCAGGACAAAAGTATTTAGAGCCCTTTATCTTTTGGTGTTCGCTTTGATAAAAACCAAAAGCACTCTATCATGGCATTGATGTAGAAGCCCATGCTATTGTTGAACTCGTAAATGCACATGATTGCAATTGTCAATGAATGCAGTTTCGAGTTCATCGGTAGTGTAACCTACATCAAGCTTGCATGCATGCTTATACGTTTATCGAACATATTGGAAGGCCTTCTTACCATTCCAGTCCTCCAAGAAGCACAGTGAATAGAAAACAGAGGAAAGAAGCTAATGACTTAGGTAAAATATTTAAACACCGATACTTTTGAGTAATATCCGAAAGCTCGGGCAGGTGATGACCAGAAAACGTCGTAATCACTTTGCTGATAGATCAATGGATTGCTTAATAGCTGCATGTTAGTGTGGGGTTTGAGTCAGAAAAGCATTAGTTGGTGAATAATCGCCTCAACTACCATGAAGATGATCCTTCCTCTCACCTTCTTATGGAAAAAAGTCGAACAGAGAATTGCGCAGTTTGAAATTTTATATTTTTATGCTCAATTCAGGGACTCTATCATTTTTCACTAATAATAGACATGCAGACAACCATTAGGACGAGAAATATATATATGAAGATAAACTTAGTTGGCTATACAAATCCTAGTAAGAAATGCTAATGGTGAGACCTTTGTTTCGGTCACCTACTTGCTTTTTTGAGCACGTAATGTAGTTTTCTTTTCAAAAAAATGATGCAGTTGCTGCCATCTAATATTAAAGAAGAGATTGCGGAGATCATACTGAGAAACGCATGCATCAGTGCAGTGAATCCATCAAATCTTGCCAAAGGTAATGCACTTGGTTTACAAGTAATCGATGGACAGTGGGATATAATCAATCAAAATAGTTTGCAATGTATTTAATAAAAATATATTTTTTTATGACGTACTTTTCTGTAGTCGTTATCTTACGAGTGAACATGAGGAGGTGATTAGTAAAGAAGTATGTACTTACAGCAGCAGCCATAGATCGATGATTATCTTGAGAGATAAATCTTAAATACACTTATAGATAATAGATATATTAATATAGCTTATTTGTCATGGAAAGAGAAAGCCATCTCAAGTTATAGTAAAGGCTTGGTAGAGACCTCAATTATATTCCATTGCATGATCACAAACAAGAAAACACCATGACTTTACCTTCAATAACATCTATATCGTGCTAGATCATGTTATTGCTGTTGTTGTCGTAGTATAGTGTTTTTTTACTTTAAAAGGTTCTAACCTCTATATACCTTGGCCAAATCCAAGTCCACCGACAGACCTAGTGCAATGCTTGTGAAATCAAGGTGCCGAGAAATAGGAACCTGAAAGAAAAGGCCAATATCTATCAACATTGAACCTATCTCTTGCTTTAAATTGTAAGAGGTGATACTATTTGAACTAATGTTTGATGGTCATTGCAAGATAGTTTGGCATAGCTGCTTCCCTCTATTAGCATATTCAGAGGATAGAGTTGTATCTTTTACGCAAATCTATTATTAGATCATATAATAGCTAGTTTGAGATCTATCCAGGCGGATGAAAGAAACTCAAATCATTCTTCCTAGATCCTTCGGATCTCATGATTATAAGTTTTGGCATATACGTTTCCATAAATGGTAAAGGGATGTTAGGAATCTTGAATGCTGCCATGCCATCCAAGGCATAGAGTGGATGGCTATACGCCTATACCTCCTAGGCTGTCAACCTAGGAGGTCATTTTGCAGCTGGCATGCTGGCGCCACATGGAGCCCAACTTTTCTGATCGGCCCCTCCAATAAACGACAAGAAGTTTCTTTATTTCCGAAAAGACCCTCATCAATCCTAGTATTCGCATGACTTGCCATAATTGGCATGTACTCTTTTCAAAAAAGTACCTCTCTAAGTCAAGTGGCGGGGAAGCGATTTCGCGTTAATTGAAATCCCGGGATAAAGACTGCTTATCGAGGAGTAACTCAATCATTTTGGAATTCTCAGCCCATTCAAAGATCTCGGGAAAAGATTATCTCATATTCTTTGTATGCATTAATTGCTCAGGGCTGCTGCATGGACGCAGGTCCGTAAACGCACTGTTTGAATCTAAAAGTACGTACACGGAAACAGCATTCAATTTTTTTTTTCAAATTGTTAGAGCGGCAGATAATCCTTAAATATACATCCATAGCCAAAAAAAAAGTAGGTTTTTTTTTATAAAAAAATTAATTTACACGGAAACAACATTCAATTTCATTCATATGCATTGCAGCTCTTGGATTCTTTGGTCCTATCTTTCCCAAATAGCAAAAAAGTAAAAAATAAAAAAAATCACTACATATATGATTGTTTGCTGCTGCCAAATTATTGTGGCCAAGCCAAGTTTTTTTTTTTTTTTTGGTACAACGGCTGCTGACCGTACTCTAGTGTAAGAGCAGTCAGCAGAATCAAAGGCTACAATCTGACATAAATGCAAGGGGAGGCCCCTGATGTGGCCAACATATCTCTCTGGAGTGCTGCACAGTATAGAAAGCGACCCAGTCTGCAGCTCTATTCGACTTCCGATACACGTGCACTGCCTGAGAGGCACTACAATCTCTCAGCATCAGACGGATGTCACAAAGTAAAGGACTCCCATCCCCCCTCCATCCCTCCTCTTGTATCCAGTCAATCACTGTGGCTGAGTCTTTCTAAAAAATGATGCGCTCACCTCCCAGCCTCTCAGGCTGCCCTAAGCTCTGCCTCAATAACTGAAAGCCCATCGGCACTCCGGCCGCCCGCAATAATCATATGTGAATCATGACCTCTAATCAGAAAACCCATATTGGCCCAGCCGTTGACTCTAGGACTACTACCATCGAAGTTCACCTATAGCTAGATAGCCGGGGGGTGGGGGCTCCCAAGAGATAAGAAGGAACTTGGGCGCTAAAGCAGCCGAATGGGGGTCCCAGATGTCCCTAGCCATCCCAAGTGAACTCATCGTAATAGTAAGCCTGATGATCTCGGTCGCCTAGATATGGGCTCTCTCCATAATATCCCACGGAGACTTCCGTCTGTCGTTGAAACTCTAGTGTTCCTATCCAACTATATGTGGTGCGCCATATAGGCTAATCGGATCCCCCACGCCACCATCTTCGGGCTCCACATAGCTACCCCCAGCTGATGTAGTAGGTCGTTTGCAGATCGGGTAGCCTGGCACTATAGAAGCCCATGCATCTCCAGATATGTACTGTCTGCTCGCACCCAAGTAGCACATGACCGATGGACTCCTCCGCCTCCGGGCACCAGGCACAACTCGAAGTGATTCGAACACCCCTCCCCGCCAACACTCCCCTCATAGGTAGGCAACCCCAAGCCACTTTTCATAGAAACAGGGCCATACGAGGGTGGACCTGCAACCTCTAGATCCACGTGCCATCCATCTGCCTAACATCCTCCCCTCTCATCACCCTCCGAATATCCGTGATGCGTACCCTAGATCTGCCTGTAACCGTCCAAACCAATTTGTCCGTCACCTCCACTGCGGGAAGCAGAATAGCTAGGATCAACTTAGCCAGTTGCACCCCAAACACCTTCCGAATTAGTACCTTATCCCACCTGCTCCGGCCAGGCACAATCAGGTCGCTCACTCAACGGCCCTCTAGCCTCGATGGATCGAAGAAAGTCGGTATACAACAAAGTACCTCCTCCAATACCTAGCTATCCTCGACGGCATCTATTGAGCGCCCATCACCCACCGCCCACCGGACTGCAACCTGCACTATCGGCACATAGGAGCTAATCTCCCTCCAAATAAAGGAGCACCGCCGACTAGCCTGGAACTCCTTGGTCGCTAGCCAAGTCAAGTTTGTAGAGTAGTAGTACAACATTTGTTTTAAAATTTTCAGCCCTCCGAAAGTATATTGATTGATGGGGGACGGTTAGTGCAACTAAATACCGTGATCTTAAAATAAAAACTTTCAGTTACATTCTCCATGTGCATTTGTTACTCAAGAGACGCCAGATGTGCACATATTCATAAGCATAGTGTATCAATCTACAAAAAAAAAAAAAAAAATCGTTTCTTGATATGGATTGTGCATTCAAGTCATTCAAAATAAGGATTTTTCCCCAAAAAAAGGTATTTTTTTTGCTTACATGCTCATATTTATCATTTTCCATATTACTTTGATCATGACGTTTGAACTTATCATCCAGATTTTGTTGAGCTTCATCCACTTAAGTTTTTTAAACGCATGTAAGGCGAGGTCAACAGGAATTCTTGCTTTACAAGGTGTTACGAAGAGCTTGATTTGGACTAGGCAAGCTTGTGGATTTCTGATTTCTACATTCTTGAAATGCCCAAGTCATTTTATACATGGGATCTTTAACTACTCAACTATTTTTGTTAAATTTTGGAGTTAGAGTTGACTTGGTGAGTTGAACAAGTCAACATTGATGTCCAAAATTTCAACTATGACTTAGCGCAGGTGGATTTCACCATGGTGGTAGTGAAAAAGGATGTTTGTCATCTATTGGAAGTCCAACCTAGCTGGCCACTTATTGATGCATCGTGTAGACTACAATGACTTGCAACATTTAGACAGTGTGAATAACGAAATTTTGATGCTGAGCGATGACGGACATGTAGAAAAGAGAGATCTACATTTGCAAGAAGAAAATTCACAACCATCCGATCTAACCTAATTCAAGATGTGCCATCATTATTGATGGAGAAAATACTGAACACTTTGACCTCGGACCTGACCGACCTTCCTGTTCTCGGATATAAACCAAGATGAATGACTTTGGCTTTAATCGAAAAGTCGTCAGACGCGAAAAACAATCAACACGTGTCGATAAGGGCTGACAACCCTGACAATCTGTGATCATGATAACTCTACGTCCCGCATCGGACTTGCACTGCACTTTGTCCACACGGACTGACCTCGTGCTGCGACCATACCACCAGCCGGTGCCTAACGTTATTGCACGTCACTTCGGCCTAAATAACAACAAGATTGGCTCCTCTATATAAGAGGAACAACCTGGAGACTAGAAATACGCAATACGCTGCCCTTTTCATAGAGTTTTGATTCTGTTAAAATTTCTTTCTTCTATAATGTTGCCTTGTTGTTCTAATTTAAGCATCAGAGGATTTCCGTCAAAAATTCTTCAGCAAGTGAACTTTATTGCAGGCCACTCAGGGCCGTTTGGTTCGAGGGAAGCATTTTCCCTTCTAGGAATATGATTCCTGGAAAACAAATTTCTAGGAAGAGGATGCCTAGGAAAATACTGTTGGCATGTTTGGTTGATCATGGAAAAGTGACAAATTTCCAAAGTGCTTATGTTTGGTTGGCCATCCATTTTCCTGAGAAAGTTATGTATAATTTCTGTTATGCCCTTAATAAAAATTAGGTATTTAATGCCTCTTTAATGCTTCTTTAATGCTAAAGGGTTTTTTTGGAAAAAAATAAAAATAGAAATATGGGAAAGTTACTTTCCAATGAAATGTGGGAATCATATTCCAATGGAAAAATAATTTTTTCGTCTCTCTCCTTTGAAAACTCCAACCAAATAATTGGCATTTCATTACTTTTCCGTTGACCACATTTTCCCCCCTTCTTTTCCTGCGAACCAAACGAGCCCTCGGTGAAGGAGTCTAGCACCCAACGTCTCAATCAGTCTGCTCAATCCGTCTCCAGCTGATCTCAAGGACATCCGAACTGCGCTCTTATTTTGGTCCAGATACGATGGCAATAGTCATCAAAGGCCATCACGATTGAATCGAGCTGGCTGTGGACCAGCAATTCTGAGATTCCCTTGCTGCTCCACGGTCTTCACATCGGTGGTCCAGAATGGTCCTGGTCACATTGCCAAGGAACACAGAATTGCAGCATGATACCTTGGTGCTTGGCTAAAAGGAAGAGAGGAGAAAGAGATTTCGTTACAAATTCGGAGAATATACCACGATGGCCAGGTTCATGAAACTAGTAAGGACAAAATTGTCATTTAAGAAAAATCAGCCGAACGGCGCACGATAAGAGGTCTATATATAATTCCAAGGGAAGGAGTTCAAACGGATGGAGGAAGCGACGGCCGAGAGAGTCTAATACCACCCCTCCTTTTAAAACCCAGCACCCCTCTCGCTCCCTCTGTTTTCTTTCCCTCTCCCCCTGTCTTTCTTTCTCTCTCTCTCGCCGGATTTCGTCTTTGTCCGTCGAAGAGTCCGCAAGGTAATACGATTCGTTGAGGCGCCCCATTTTCCTGATTCTTTCCACTCTTTGTTATTTTATTGCGATTTTTCTGCAATTTCTATCGAAGTTTTTCGTATCTTTGAATGAAATCTTTTCTCGTTTCTTCGAAATTTTTACGTCTCTGAGATTTCTAATTGGTTCGGTTTCTTCGTTTATGGTTGTTGAATTGGTGAGGTTTTTTCTTGTGATTTTCTTTTTGATCGGAATCCTTCTTTTCCTGGAACGAAAACTTTTGATTGCTTGACCATAAAGAATGGAGTAGATCGATCGGATCAGTGCCTCTTTGCTTGCGATTTCTAATCGTAGATCTCCAAGGCATTGGATCCGTCTTGCTTCGGTTCGCTGATCCGATTCATATCTCTGGCTCTCGATCTGAGGATACTCCCGCTTTCTCAGGATTCTTGCAAGAGATTTCAGCCTTTGGATCCGATGCCGATCTCGAATCCCGTGGCCAAGGAGGATAAGGGGAGAAAGCGGAAGCGGGGGAGCAGCAGCGAGAGCCCGCCCTCGCCGCCCCGGCGGCGGTGGCGGAGCGACGCCGAGCACTGGATCTACTCCTCGAAGCTTCTGGAGGCTCTGAGGCGTCTCCGCCGCTCCTCGCCGGCCGCGCCGCCAAGGGCCCGGGTCGTCCGGAGGACGGCGGACCGGGCGCTGGCCGCCGTGGCGAGGGGGCGGACGCGGTGGAGCCGCGCGATCCTCTCCGTCGGCCGCCCGCTCCGAGTGAAGGCCCGGCGACCGAGGGCCGCCGTCGCCGCCGTCCGGCCAAGGAAAGGAGCGACGCCGGCTGTTCCGGGGAGGATGAGACCGACGCCGACGGCTATCCGGAGGAGGGCGAGGTTCCTCGGCCGGCTGGTCCCTGGTTGCCGGAAAGCATCGTTTCCGACGCTTCTAGAAGAGACTTCGGATTATATTGCGGCTCTCGAGATGCAAGTGCGAGCCATGAGCGCGCTAGCCGAGATGCTCTCCGGTTCCAGTCTCGGCTCGGCGCCTCCGAGCTGACTTGACCTGCCGGCGTCTGGAGGTCTCTATTCTGTTTTATTATTTTATAATATATATATATTTTTTAATTTTTTCCGTTGCATGTTATCGTGTATATTGCTTTTTTTTTTTTTTTTTTCCGCTTTTAACACTCTCACTCCGGTTTCTCCCAGCCGGGGCTGCCTGAGTTGAGACCTGAAACGATGGAATGGGTTTGTATTGGTGGATATATGTTTCTCTAGAGCCTAAATTCAGTGAACTGGATATGAAACTAACATCTTATCCAAAACTGGTACAAAAATTTTGGAATTAGAAGCTAACATCTTATCCATTTATCCAGATATTGTAACTTAATCTGGCTCTTCCATATATCCAGAACTTCTTCACAGGATGCAGTTTTTTTTTCTTTTTCTCAATTATTTTTAGGATGCAACATAAATAGATGTAAGAGAATAGGTAATAGAAATGGAATAGAATATAATAGATATAAGAGTTTAATTATTTTTTAAAATAATTTTTTGATATTAATACTATGATATTATATTAGTATACAAAAGTTTAATATTATATGTATATTTATCAATGTAGTAAGATAATATATTACTATAATAAGAAACAGAAAAATATTGCTTCTAGAAAAAAATAGAAGTAATATAATAAAATCATTAATTATCATACTTTCACTTTTAAGTAAAATTATGATTATAAAAATGTAATAAAATTTAATAAAAATATTAGTATAATCTCATGAGGATTATAGATAAGGTACAATACTAATAAAAAATATTTTTATTAATTCAGTAAATATGATTACTAATAATAACATTATTTTTTGTATTAATTTAATAATACTAATGAATTTTTTTATATAATATGTTTTTGGTGAGATTTATATAATATCATTTAATAAGTTAAAAACTTGAATCGTATTAAACAACCCTACTTATTATTTTGTGCTCTCTACAACCAAAGCCTCTATTTTAATATATATATATATATATATATATATATATATATATATGAGATTAGATTAGATGTGGTTCCAAAATCTTTTTCTATCGCTAGGAGCTGCTAAAGGCTTATGAGAGTGAGCTAGAGCCAGACTGGTTGCTTCTTGGAGAGTATGCATATTTTGAGAAATTTATAGGGGGAGTCGAGTGAATTGAGAAATGAAATAACTATAACAAAAAGTGGAGGGATTACACCTTCCCCTTGCTAACTGCTAGATGATATTAGTAGTCATTATATATCATAAAATCTCTCACTTCCCTTTTGAGTTGATATAAGCAATATCTAAAAAGCTCAAACCCTTTTTTTTTGGGGTAAAAATAGCTACTCATTCATATAAATCTAACATGAGTACAGTTAGCCATGTCATGGAAAAGGAAAGACAACAAAGTAAAAGATGCATCTGAAGCAGACGTCCACAAAAAATCCTCGGAATGCTGGGCCACGACAGAGGTGACCCAGTCTGCAGCCCCGTTCGCCTTTCTAAACACGTGGTCTGTCTGAAATCCGCTCATTAGCCGAGCCGTCCTGCGAGTCTTCCGGATGAGGAGGTGACCATCACCATACCTGTCCGCTTCCCGAGCTCGAACCTTTTGCAATGCATGTTTTGTACTGTAGACACAGGTGCGTGTTTCGATAACATGCCACCCATCCTATAAATGGAGAGCTGTCACCTATCGCGTTGTGTGCCAAATACGGCTGGCATTACCAAACGTGACGGGTTAAGTGATGGGTGATGGTCATCCATTTTTAGGGTGGGCGCATGTCCACGTCCACGTCCAAACATGCACAAGTTTTTGAGGCCACAAAGGGCCCTGACCTATTTCTAAAACGTCAAGGAGTATAAATTTGCATTCCAGATCACATCTTGTAAATGTGGAGTGCTGGCTGGTTGGGACAGGTGGTGCCAGGCAAGGTCACATGTATTGTTCTATAAATTATTGATTGCTAGATTTGAATGGCGATGGGAGGGCCAGAGGGGAGACCTTTAACATTTTCATTTGTTACGCAGCGAGGACGAATCTTGCACTCTAATGTACGATGAATTTGTAAGAACTCATGCGAGCGTGTGTTTAGTGCCATATCAGTTATTTGCTGGATAGATCTCGAGTACTTATATAGGATCAAGAAATTCAAATAATACATTCTGGCTAGCCATTTTAAGTGTGGTCCTAGGTTATTACAAATAGTATCAAAGTAATTTTGAGGGAGGTTCGGAGATCTATGGATTATGTGAAGACCCATGCGGGTGTGTATTTAGTCCTACATCATAGATCTTAGGTATTTATATAAGATCAAAGAATCCAAATAATATCTTTTAGTGCTTAACTTGTTTAATCTGTCTAAGTTGATTCAACTTGTTGTAGGGTAAATAGCTTTACCTAGGTTTGAATTATGATTCATTTAATAAATAAGTGGAGTTTGGGTTGATATAATCTTATTCTATTCTATATCCGATCTAGTCTGATCTAGGGCTGTCAACGGGCCGAGCTGCTCGGGCTCGGCTCGGGCCCGGCTCGGTAAAAGCCCGGCTCGGGCTCGGCTCGTTAGTCAAACGAGCCCGAGCCCGAGCCCAAAATGAGGCCCGTTTAAATCCGAGCCTGAGCCCGAGCTCGAGCCCGAGCAGCTCACGAGCCCAAACGAGCCCAACCAATAACCCATTCCCTCTCTCCACCGACCACCTCCTCTCTCTCTTTTTTTTTTTTTTTCCTCTCTCCACCGACCAAACGAGCCCGAGTTCTGGGTTTTTCCAGAATCTTCCCGGCTCCCCGCTCCCGCACCCGGTGTCAGTCCCTCCCCTGAGTCCCCTCTCGCCTTCCTCCTCCGCCGACCGCCGCCGATGGCCGATGCCTCGCTGCCTCCTTCCGCCGCCTGGGAAAGAAGCACGCGACTCGCGAGGCGCCTCCCCCTCTTTCTTCTCCGTTTCTCCCCCTCCCTTTTCCTCTCTTTGCCGAATCAGGGAAGGAGAAGCCCTCCTCCACCGGCGAATCAGGGAAGGAGAAGCCGGCGGTGCAGGTGCTCGCGGCCGAAGCCGGCGGTGCAGGTGCTCGCGGCCGAAGCCGGCGGCCGCCGCACGCGATGAGGTGAGTCTATTCTCTCTTTTTTTTTTCTTTTTTTCTTTCCTTCTTTCTTCTCTTCTTCTTCTTCTTTTCTCTCTCCTTCGTTCTTCTCTCCGACGACGAACCGTCGGGACTCGGAACCGAGCTCGGCTGCTCGTTGTTCTCTCCGACGGGCGACGGAGATGGGGGCAGGGATGGGGATGGGGATGGGGATGGCCGGCTTCTGGGTTCTTCTCTCCGGCTTCTGGGTTCTTCTCTCCGAGCTCGGCTGCTCGTTGTTCCCTCCCCTGAGTCCCCTCTCGCGGCCTCGCCTTCCTCCTCCGCCGGCCGCCGGGGCAGGCTCGGGCTCGGGCAAACGAGCCTCACGAGCTCGAGCCCGAGCCGGGGCTGTGCTAGGCGAGCCCGAGCCCGAGCCCAGTACAGGGCTCGGTACCGAGCCCGAGCCCGAGCCCGAGCCTAGATTTTTATGGAACGAGCCGAGCCGAGCCTGCTGTGGCTCGGGCTCGGCTCGGCTCGTTGACAGCCCTAGTCTGATCCGACTCGACGTGCCTGCCACTCCTAAAATGAGAGTCTGGTGAAAGCCAAGATCTCGATTTCAGACTCAGAGTCATGTCATTTGTAGCTGTCAAGATGCCTTCTTTGTCTCAGTACCAAGCAGTGAACTGTAGGACCAGACAGGACCACATGGACGCCTTGCTGTCTTTTTCTTGGCCGTCTGATGGCCTGATGTGGAAGGGCTTGGCGGGACACCAGATGTCGGCATATCTGTGAGGTGGAGGACCACCATATAATTGGGTGATGGGACAAGCCACGTGGGATCTTGGTCGGTATGACATTTAAATGTTCTGTGGAAGCCTGGTTCCGTGTACATACGACGTTCACCCTTGGATGCCCCCGCTTGGATCCCCTGGGATGAAGGCATGGATGGACATTTGACAGGCACCACCATTTGTGAAGTAAAATTTTCTTAAAATATAAATTTTCTACCAAATAAATAAGGCCATGTCAATAATTCATGTTTTAAATTTCGATACATTAGCTGTTTCATTAAGTGATGAAATAGCTGGGTCTCGTTTCATCCTGGCTAATATAAAAAGTAGAAAAATTTGGAGAGAATTTGATTTTTCGAGATCTCGATCAATATATTTGTATCGAGTTATGTAGATTTTTGTCCATATTTTCGGACTGAGATATTGAAATTTCTACTAATACGATAAATTTGAGATTAAAACTATCTTTGATCATTGAATTGGAGATTTATTAATTATTTAAGAAAGTAAAATATAACTGAAAACTATCAACCAATACGAAATATCCTATTCAGGTGCCTGGTATTGATACAAACTGATATTTCAATTGAAATGTTTCTTTTTTATACTTAGGTGTATTAAAAATAACTTAGGTGTCGTGATGTTTGTATATTCTCTAGTAGAGACACATAATTTTTATATAAAATAACTTTTGTAGTTGCGTTGCATGAAAATTGTAGGTAAGTTTTTCATTTGATGATCATTTGTTACTTAATATCAGATTGGTTACCCTCCACATGTAAAGAGAATTTTTAAAAAAAAGTATAAAATTTCTACGAAAGAAGCGGGGTTGTATCAATACTTAAATAGCTCTTCAATGCTGCTGCCTTGGCATTAGCTTTATTTGTTGCCCTTAAAAAGAAGGCTCTCATGTTGAAGCACTCCATCACTCCAATAAGGGCTCGTTTCGTTCGTGTGAAGCATTTTCCTTCTTAAGAATATGATTTCTAGGAAGCAGATTTCTAAGAAAAGGATGCCTATAAAAGTACTTTTGGCGTATTTGGTTGACCATGGAAAAGTGACAGATTTTCAGAGTGCTTATATTTGGTTGACTATCCATTTTTCTGGAAAAGTTATGTATAATTCCTATTATCCTTTTAATAAAATTTAGGTCTTTAATGCTTCTTTAATGCTGAAGGGACTTTTTGGAAAAAAAATAAAAATGTAGTGATTCCCGGCTAACGGAAAAGTAACTTTTCCATGTTTCTCATGAGAAAGACTTTTCTATAAAATGTGGGAATCATATTCCCATGGAAATACAACTTTTTCGTCTCTCTCCTTTGAAAACTCCAACCAAATAAGAAGCATCTCATTACTTTTCCGTTGACCATACTTTCCTTCCTCATTTTTCCGCGTACCAAATGAGCTCTAAGAGAATTTTAGGGCTTGCCAACTTGAATGATAAGCATGACTTGAACCAACATTACCATTTCACCATTAAATTCTAAAGAATGTGAAGCGAGCCCATATGCCTACCTCATAGATACCATAAGTTGTGCACCATTTCTAGGTCTCCTGTGACAAGCCCAACCTACATGAAAAATGGAACCATGAGAAACTAGTCCAGTTTTTCCTTCCCATTTTGCTAAACTAAGACGCGTGTTTGAGGAAGTGCTTCACTCTCACAGAGCATTGATTGACCTCGTAGCTGTAAAGGGCTGTTCTGGATGGTTGATATCCGGCTGATAAGGCCATTAGATTTCATGCATATCAGAACGAAATCAGCGTATGCATCAGTGAAAGCTGTCACCTTTTCCTAATAAATAGGTCCCTCTTTAGTGCAGAAGAGGTCAAAAAAGCTGTTGTTCGTGATAGGAATTGGGGGTGGATTTACGTGCTCTCTCAAATGATGATGTTTTGGCTTGTTCAGGGTGGGAATTCCTGAGTTCTCGAGTAGGATAATATGAGCTTCATTCTGCAGACAAAAAGAAAGCAATGTGCTCAATATTATTGATGTTCTCGAGTGAACTTTTGCTTGGCTGCTCAGCTTTAGGGATATAGTTTTGATTTAACTAAATCTGTCATTAATTCTTCATGTCATCTCCAAAAAAAGAAAAATTGCCTTGTAATTCCGATGCATATTTCAACCACTCATAATATTCTGCTAGGTTTCTTATAGTTTACATCTGATACACCTTAAAACCGATCTTTATTGACAAGGTGAACCGACCAATGACAACTGACAATCTAGCCGCGGACTGACTATTCAAAGCTTGCCATATGGTCGACCCAAAAACGTGCGGAGAGTCTTTTATATTTTAAACAACGACTCAGCCATGATCATTAATTGTTTTCTAACAAATCTGATATCCGAGCAAATCCTGTGATTGAAAAATGAGGGCGAAATTTACGGATAAGATATGCAATTTGTTACCTTATCAACCAGCATATAACCTCAAATTAGTCGACAATGAGCTTCGACTCCTGTTTATATATTACATTTCCAGGAGTCCTCCAGGTAAGTGCTCTTTCAACTTTCTTTCTTCTCTGCCCCTCTCAAGCCTCCTCTTGTTCTCTAAAAGTTGCGTCTGACTTAGGCATTGAAAGGTCCCCTATCGGACATGCTTTGGTGAATGGATTTTTTTATTTTTGTTGTTTCATGTTTGAGCCAATGTCGGAGCGCCATCCAGAGCCATTCCTCCATCGTCCAAAGCCATTTCTTCATCGTTCAATGCTGACTCGTGGATGCTTGATGTTGGGATCACCGCTGATCGAGCATAGTGGCCACCAGAACATCGCTGTTGAGGTGTGCAGCAATCCCATCCGATCTCTTCGATCCGGACGATAAACAAGCTAAGATCTTCAGCAACCCCTACCCACTCGATGTCCGGATCAAGCTGGCACCCAGCGACAACAATATCTGAGCTCATGGGCTGCTTAGCAAAAATGCCATGAAGTCATTGTTCCTATGGTGCTTAAAGAAAGAGTCCCATTGGAGTTTGAATCCTCTACATGTCAATGATCCATTAAGACACCCACATAGGAGTTATCCTCTTCTTCTCTTGTTATTTTTCATTTATGATTTTTGTAAGGAGAACCTTGGTCTTCTTTTTATGATTAAAGTTCTACATTTTCTAAAGAGCCACAGCTGAAATTTTCACCTGGTTTGAAAGGGAGCATATAAAACATTGAAAAGGATAACATTATGTTAGAAAAATATTTATCTGATAAATTTTATAAATCTATGTTATGTGATTTTATTATTTTATCTTCAAAATTTAATTATAGGCTTTCTGCACATATTAAATAAATAAATAAAGTTTTGATGTTACTTAGGTTGAGGCACGCTATAAAAAGCGCTTTCTTTAGAGTAGAATTCACCCTCCCCAAATGCAAATGGTTGATAACGGTCTACTCCCAAGATACAATGAATTGCTTCATGTTTTCTTTGAAGTGCACTCTAATAAAAGAGAATCAAGGTCGAACTTGAACTAGCTAAATCCAGATGCGTTGAAAATTAGTAAATTTGATTGAAGCAATCTCTCTCAATCCTCTTATATGTGGACACAATCCTCTTCTCAAATGCTTATTGGGTGCACTTGAGTTCACTCGCTTAGTACTCTCAATTCTCTTATCTAATTTGTAGTTATTCAGATAGAAAGGAGATGTTCTTCTGATGGATGAAAAGTACGATCTCTTTTTTATTTATACATGTGAAAGAGTGAGTACAATTAGATGCTTAAGCATCCTTTCGTTGAACACATCCCTTCACATAATTCATTCATTTATTAAGGGTTGTGTCTCTTAGGATCACCATTAGATAGATGCGTTTTTTTTTGTGAGAATGCATATTTTTATCTACGGAAGTCTCCCAAAGAGTCCGTTTGCAAAACATCCGTTTGGGATATCTTGCGAAAAGAGAAAGCATTTGCATGCTTCTTTGTAAGATACCGCGTGAGAAATAATTAGAGATATGTCTATAGAATTTTAAGAGAGGAGAGAGGATAAAGATAAAAAATTAAATCTTATTTATTTAGAAAACTAAGTTATTTGGAAGTCTAAGATAAGTTTTTATATTTAACTAGGTTTATATTTTGATAAATATCTAATATGGAATTCTAAAATTTTAAAATTTTGAATTAAATATTTTATTTATAAACCAACAATCCTTCACATAATTCAAAATTTTGAAAATCATATAAGACATACAAAATACATCTGAATTAAGAATACTATGCAATAGGTAAAGGTACTTTGTGGGTTTGAGCCTTTACTTAGTGTTGACAAGTTCTATCTGTAGAGTCTATAGTGAACAAAGTCTTGAACTAGGCTTTTTAATACAAATTTCATATGCCACACATGTAGTTTTGGCTATTGTTGGGTCCATTTGGATTAATGCTTTTTGTCCCTGTGTTAGTATCTTGGTTTTATGAGTACTCTAAAGATAGCCCAGTCCTATAGGTTGCGGCCGTACAACTACACTCATATAGGTAAGTCCTTCAAGGGTGTCTGCTACGGATGAACACCCAATACAATTAGCTATGAACCCATTAAAAATAATTATCCTTCCTCTTACCGTTGCATTAAAAAGCACTTTTATCAGAATGAAACTATGGAGTAATTATATCCGAATTAAATAGTGCTTCTCTTGTCATCCCAAAATAACTTGTTACTATCCATTGAACCTTCTTTTTGGTATCTCCAATCAGTAAGGTTGGGTTGCCATTGTTGGATGATCAATTAATGGTCTTTAGTACTATTTCTTTCGTTAATTCTATAACTTGCCTTCTCACAAGTCCTTTAGTTAGTGGATTTGCTATATTCTTAGTAAACCTTATATATTCCAATGCCATTACTCCATATTTTTAAAGGTACCTTAATGTCCTTAGTCTCAAGCATATGTGCCTCTTAGATTCATTAGAGTGTTTTGCTTAGCTTTAGCTGTAGCCGCTTGATTGTCACAATGTATGGACATAGTAGAAATTGGCTTCTCTATAAGATGAATATCTGTTAACAGACTTTTAAGCTATTCTACATGTTGACCAGTACTGTCAAGTGAATCATCTCAGCTTCGATAGAGGATTTTGAGATACATGTTTGCTTGGTTGATTTTCAAGCTATAGCAGCTCCACCAAGTGTAAACACATATCCAGTAGTGGACTTTGAGTCCTTTGAATCAACAATCCAATTTGCATCACTGTATTCTTTTAATACATTGGGATAACCAGTATAATGAATATCATAAAATTTAATGTCTTTTAAGTAGTTAAGTAGTCTATCAAGTGCTTTTCAGTGGTTCATTAGGAGAACTAGTATATCTAATAAGTTTTCATACAGCATGAGCAACAACTAGTCTAGTGCAATTCATAACATGCATCAATGAACCAATAATTTGTGAGTACTTTAATTGTGCCACTAGTTCATTTAGTCCTATTTTGCTCTATCAAATTTCTTTAACATTTTCTCTATAGAAGGTGATTGTGTAATAGTAATTCCTTGTGGAAATCTTATCAATTTAATTTCTAAGATTACATCTGCCGGACCTAGATCCTTCATGTCAAAATTACTAGATAAGAAAGATTTAGTATCATTAATAATTTCTACGTTGGTTCTAAAAATCAAAATATCATCAACATAGAGATACATAATAACACATGAATTACAATTTACTTTAGTATCGACACATTTATCAGCCTCACATATAGAGAAGGAATGCTTAGCCCATACAAGGATTTAAGTAGTTACACACTCTATGTTTTTGTCTAGATACTATAAAGCCTTCCGCTTCTTCCATATAAATTTCTTCCTCAAGATCACTATGAAGGAATGCTGTTTCACATCTATTTGATGAATTTCAAGTTTAAAAATAGAAACTAAAGCAATTAAAGTCCTAATGGATGTAATTTTAGTAACTGGAGAATATGTATCAAAATAATCAAAACCTTCATTTTGGGTAAAACCTTTAGCAACTAATCTTGCTTTAAACTTATCTATAGATCCATCTATCCTTAATTTCTTTCTAAAGATCCATTTACAGCCGATAGGCTTGCACCCTTTAGGTAGATCAACAAGAACTCAAGTTTCATTATTTATTAAAGATTTTATTTTATTATTAATAGCTTCTTGTCTAAAACATAGAGTCTACTGAATTAATTGCATCATTATAACACTTAGGATCATCTTCCACCAAATAGATGTAAAAATAATCTCCATTTTTTTTCAATCCTTTGTCTCTTACTTCTTCTAGGTTCTTCTAAATATGAAGAATTAGCATTTTCACTAATATCCTCTATATTAGAATTACTACTAGAAGGTAAATTAGAAATATTAAAATATTTATTAAATTTATATTTAAGAAGCATAATATTTTCAAAGAAAACAACATCTCTAGACTCTATTAGAATATTTACATCAATTCCATTAATTTTTGACTTTACGATCATAATTCTATAAGCAACACTATTTTGAGAATATCCTATAAATATCCCATCTGCCGTTTTAGGACCTAATTTAATTTCTCTTCTTAGTTTCAGAAATTTTAACCTAGGCTAAGCATCCCAACAATTTGAGATGATTTAAATTAAGTTTTCTACCTTCCCGCATTTCATAAAGTGTAAGATTAGAACTTTTAGGGAATCCTATTAAGAATATAACAAGCAAATAGAAGAGCTTCCCCCCAAAAATAAAAGATGCACAAAAATTAGCAATCATAGAATTAATCATATCAATTAAAGTTCTATTTTTTCTTTCAGCCACTCCATTAGACTGGGGCGAATAAGGTGGTGTAATTTCATGAACAATATCATTCGTAACTTGGTTTATGTTTTGATAAATATCCAATATATAGAAGATTAAAATCTCAAAATTTTGAACTAAATATTTTATTAATAAACCAACACATTATCCTCTATCTTATTAAATAAACATTCTTCTTTCCCCCACACACACAAAAAAAAAGTCATGGGATGTAGCAAGGCATTTCTAAAGGTACCAGCAGTGGAATTAGCTATCACTAACCCACCAAATTATAGGATATAGAGTGTATTGTTTAGGGGTTGAAAACTTGAAGCAAAAGACAATCTAGGTCATGTAACATACTAGCTAGGCTCTATACTTTGCAGCATAGTGCAGTTCACATGATTGCGCCCATCTTACTTGTGAAACTCGAGGTCTCTTTTGAATTATTATAACCATAGAACAATCTATTGACATGGATCCCAAGTAATTATCCTTCAGATGCAAAATGAACCAAGTGCACATGGTGGCTGAGAATAATTTTTAAACCCTTTGATTATGAGATTCTCTTTATGTTGGTATGAACATGGATACCAATTAGTACTTTTTTTTCATGTAAATAATTAGACTATTATATATGCATTGTAGATAAGTCACTGCATGTCGTGGAAAGGAAACATCGATCCATGTGTTATCCACCTAACACAGTGGCTAATTGTCAAAGATGCTTCACTAATCATGCATCTATTAAGATTCTAATTGTAGTTATCCCTACACATACGAAACCATCAGTCTAATTGCTTGAAGCCCACTCTTCTTCCCCTTAACAATTGAAAGCAACAAAAGTTTGCGTGTCTAAAATGCAATGCTCTCTCCACCAGGCATCTTTATCCCAATTATATTCCATGCAGGGACATTGTTAAATAATAAACAAGTGTCATCTCGTAGTCCATCCACAATATTAGGGGAACATCCCCACAATCCTTACTTCCTTCCAAGAAGGTTAGCATTCCTACCCCCCTTGCTGCCACATGCATTAGCAAGCATGCATGCCTAAGCACCTAATAACCTAATAGGAGCCTACCATGAGTTCCGTACAAGGAAACACAAGCCTCAATGGCTAACCCAACATGAATCCTCTGCGGTGTGGCTTGTGCACCACAGAATGCTGTGCATCTCTAGATAGCTGCTATTAGAAGATGGATAGCGATCAAACAATGCGCACCGTACGTGCACGTGAACTTTCTTGTTTGTTAATAGTGCTTTCGATAGCAGTCATTCACATCTGCCCAACATTCTACGGTGCTGCGCGCGCCAAATAGAGGATTCGAGCTTGTGGCTAACCACCATGCATGCCATCCCTGATAATGCATTGAATGTGAAAGCGAGAGGGAATAATCCAGGGTGTTGCATGTGATGAGGAGGGAACAATAGGACGGGAGAATTAATTAAGTCCGGGGATTATGAGAGGGATAGGATTGGGAGGCAATAGTTGGGTGTTTAAGGAACCACATGTGGGTGCATGTGCATTGCGTTAGGAGAACATGACCTTTTCTACAAGGAAAGCCTCTCCTTGCTGCCTTCGTTTCTCTCTCTCGGCCGCTTCTCTACTCATCAATCCCACACTCATATGGAGGAGGATTTACTTTTGTGGGTCACTCCTCCTTGTTCTTAAAGAACATATATAAGGTTCCTCTCCCCTCTTCCCAAAGCCTTGTGGGCAATCAGGTCTTGTATCGATCTAAACACCAAATCTCTCTCTCTCTCTCTCTCTCTCTCCCTCTCCTCACCTAGCAATCAAAGCATTCTGAAAGGAAAACAAAGTGGTATTCTAAACCTTTCAACCATGGTAGCCTCCCTACGGTCCTTCCTTGTAGCTCTCAACTCCACTCGCATGACGTCGAGGCCAGTAAGCGCAAACCAATCACGAACGTGCTGGTTCTTAACTAAAGCCATGCAACACCATGCACTAAGAAGAAGGAAGCAAATGGCAAGGACTAAGAGGATTGGTGGTGCCACTTTTGCGCGGACAAGGAGGCAGATGATATCAAGGAAGGAATGGGCCCTTCTAGAAGGTTCTGGAAAGCCGATGAGCCGCGTGGAGAGGAGGATCAAGAAGCTCCAACGTCTCCTTCCAGATGGGGAGTCCATGGGGCTCGAAGGGCTCTTCGGTGAGGCAGCAGATTACATTATGTGCCTGCAGATGCAAGTGAAGCTGATGCAGATCATGGTTAGTGCGTTGTCACCAATGGATTCTGGTGATTGATCCTCCTACGAAATTCTAGAGGGCAAGACATAGAATTATTACTCTAATCTTTATATATATATATATTTGTGCCCATTACATTATTAGTTAATATAGGTTTTGCAGTTCATGTTTGTAAGGTGGAATTATTACTCTAATCTTTATATATATATATATATATATATATATATATATATATATATATATATATATGTGGCCACTACATTGTTAGTTAATATAGGTTTTGCAGTTCATGTTTGTAAGGTGGTATTTGAAAAATGGCAATGCTTCATTAATTTCTTGTTAATATTAAAACAGTCCATATATTTCATATTAAGGATTGCAATTTCATCTTTGATCTCTCTCTCTCTCTCTCTCTCTAAAATAGGTCTAATTATCACTATATTCTAGGAGGCATGAGCCACCAATTAGAGCCTGTATAGGGACAAAAAGATGCAGGTCACAATATAAGATATGTGCAATAATTAGGTCTAATTAGGGCATGTTGCTGAGCCACTTGGCAAACCCTAAATCTTATTAGGGAAGAAGTGTATCAAGGTAGCCTATATCATTTTAAAGCAAACCATTCAAAATATAGGATATGCATGTGTTTTTTTAACACGGTGAAGTATGGATCTAACGTAATTGGATCTAATAGAAACCCCCTCTATCAATGATACAATAGTTCCAAATATGTTAGTTTGGTAAGTAACTTGGCAAAAAGACCATTTTATCAACTTGGGCTCGCTCATTTTCAAAGCTTATGCATAAAAATCAGGTTCTATTAGGAAAATTAGCCTTAACCAGGCTAGAATGGGCTCACTCCATTTATCCAAGACTTATGTTACACTCTTTTTCGTTCTTCTGCTCACCTAAGATAGGCCTCCTTTCTTTGTCACAACCAAAAAAAAAAAAAAAAGAGTCTGTATCTAAATTGTTAGTCCTACAAAGCCAGAATTTAATTGGAATTAGCAAACAAGCACTGGTAATACATGTTTTGCAAAAATATAATTATCGAAAATAAAATAGGTTATTTACTTTGTTTCTTTTATTTTTTAGTTAAGTTAAATATACAAATAGCAAATCAAAGAATAAATTGACAATACAGAATATAGAAAATAGAAGAAAAAGATCACCTGCAGAATATAGAAAATGATGTAAGAAAAGTAATCTAACTCAATGATGAAACGAGATATAAAAATTTTAGAAATAAATTCTTAAAATACAAACACACACACACACACACACACACACACACACACACACACACACATATATATATATATATATATATTAAAACTAAAGGCACAAAACAAATCTTTAAGAAATCCAAATATAATCAAAATTGAAAAGAAAATACAAGATTAGATAATAAAATACAAATAACTCTGAGCAAAAGATAGCAAAAGAAATGACATAAAAATAAAATTTCAAATAATGAATTATAATCTTAGAAAATTGGTATGATAGCCAAAAATATTAAAAATTGATAATAGGGCGAACGATAAATTGAAAATATAAAATCAAGTATAGAAATATTATTAGAAAATAATGTAGACAAAAACTAAACTTTGATAAGTGAAAAAAAATGAAAAATGAAAATACATATTACAAGAATAAAAATGGATCAATTTGCAAATGATGCCCAAAAGAAGTTAAAAGAAAGTTGAGTGAATTATAATACAATAAAATAATAAGAAGAATTGAAGTAAAATCTTAAAAAATTACTACTTGTGTTAGGGGGCTAAGCTAGAGGGCTTGGCCAACGAGAGCCATGGAGGGAAGAGGGTGCGAGGAAGACGGGGCAAGGAAGATGAGAGAAGAGATGTGCATGAGATGATAGAAGTCAGTTATTTGAACTTCTAAAATTATTTATTAATAAAGTATTTAAAATTTATTTTTATTATCGTGGAATATTTTGGTATTTTTGGAAGGTAATTTTGTTTTAGAATATGACGAACAAAATTTATGAAGAAATATGCCAAAATTCGAAACTTCCACTTTTTCTATATAGTGAAGATACTGGAGATGGTTCATGTTTGATGGTTAGTGTTGTTGCTGGGAACCACTCCAACCCAAGCGCCGAGTTAATGGTGGTTGCTGGAGTTTTCGGCTTGTCTACCATCCGTATCGAAGAGATCGGGCGAACGAGCTTGGCCATCAAAGCAATCATGGGGATGAGCTTGGCCTAATTCTAAAATAAATGGCTCAGGGTTGGTTGGGTCTAGGCGGACATGTCTGTCAAATAAGTCCAAACTAGGCAATTTGGCCCAAATAATATTGGGTAATGGACCTAAACAACTAGTGAAAGTGTCTATAATATAAGGAAGACACTATGGGTCCAGATTGTGAGATTGTGCAGAGCATTAGTCATTAGACAATGCACATTAGATTGCTAGGCTTGATTGATCCAATAGAAAATGACAATAAAAAGATTTCATTATCACAAGGTGAAATTTGAACTTAAATGTTGATTTTGTAAGAAAAGATTACCTTTTCTCTTTAATTTTGCAGAACAATACATATTTAAGATTCCACGATGATTTTGTCTCTTGGTCCTAAGTATGAGATAGGTTATATACAAATTTAAAGTACTCGATATATGCATAAACATATGATGGTTTACAATTTAGAGTTCAGGAATTAGGGTTTAGAGTTCGAGGTGTATATTTAAATATTTAATATGTATTTATTTAGATCGTTGCTTGCTTTATGCTTACATTGAAGTATAATGCCCTAACTATGTACTGCCCTATAGAAAGAAGGATGAATCCAATATTTTTTTGCAAAACCAATATTTAAGAGGTTGTTTAGGGATATCTAGTCTACATAATTGCGTATGAGAATGCTCCGATCAGAAAGAAAAAAGATTTTTTTCAACCTGTTCAACTCGAATCTCTTAAAAGAAAATTAAAAGAAGATGGAGGAATTACAAAAGTAGAAATTACGTCTAATTTTCTTTAATTAATGAACCAGAAAAGAGGGCACCCCCTAAATTATGAAAGTAGGGCTTAAATCTCTCGATCGCTCGGGCACTGTCCTCTAAAGAGTGTGGCGTCATATTATAGATTTCGGAAAACTATTTGATTTTTTTTAAAAAAAAATTATGTTAATCGGACGTTGTATAACTAAGTTATGGTTTGTGAAATTTTGGCTTGCAGCTCGGCTTTCCAATATGGTCTTCTGGACCTATCAGCCTTATTTGTAATAGTCAAAGTGGTTCATATCGAATATGAAAATTCTTCCGAATTAGAGAATTTGATGATTTGTAGAAATTTTAAGCTTCAAAGATAAAAAAAAAGAAAATCTATTAAAAATGGCCGTTTGGATGAAGGTTATGGTTAATAAATAGGATAATCTATGGGAAATATAAACTTAACTATTATTTTTTCTTTTGCTTTCCCCACCATGATTCGCCTGGAGCTCTCCCCCACCTAATGCGAGTCTCCTCTCTCGCCCATGCTACATCCCGTGCACCCTTCTCACCATCAACATGCCATCGCCAATACCCTCAGTCATCATGCATGATGATCACAACTTTCCTATTGCATATGAAGAGTATTCCCACCTCTTCTCTCTTCTCCAATCCATTTTTCTTGGCATCTCCTCCTTTCGAACTTGATTCTTAAGTCATTACTGCCCCATTTGTGAAAGAGATGGAACTATACTTTCTAGGTCTCTATTTTGTTTATAGAACATGAATTGTTTAGTATAGGGCCGGCCTAAGCTTTAGGCGACTGAGGCGGTCGCCTAAGGCCCCAACTCAAAGAAGGCCCACTGTAGAAAATGCCTCAAAATCAAAACAAAACAAAAAGAAAAAAAGACCTTTTAGTGAGTTCGCCTTAGGCCGGCCTACTGCAGATAATGCCTCAGAGATAAAACGGAAAGAAAAAAAGTTCCTCTTAATGAGTTCGCCTTAGGCCTCCAAATGCATTATGCCGCTCCTGGCTCAGTACATAGTTTTTTTGCTATGAGAGGGTCGTTGCATCTCCGCTTGGGATTCATTTATACCATATTTATGGATTATTGGTCTTCCACAGTCAATTGATCTGTTAGGTTTAAGGCACTATTTTTAATGTTGTTTGAGGATTCATGTTGGGCTGTTGGATGAACAGAATGGACAAAATTTTATCGAGTGGGCAAATTTCACATCCATTTATTGTTTTCCTTGGCTTTGTTATTTTTGATTTTGCCAGTGCTACGAAGAAGATAATGTAATAATTTACTTAAGAGGAAGAGGAATTTTCGGATCGATCTGATTATAGTGTCTAATGTGGTAGTCAATGAATTGTTGGGCAGTGATTTTGATTTCTCCCAAACAAAAGTTACCTCTACCTTTAAAAATATTCTAAAATTTGCTAAACAACAAATATCATAAGATACCCTAGTTTTGTTGTCGTCGTCGAGACCGAGATTCTATTATGGCACCACCCTATTTCAATAATTTTTTGGTTTTATAACAATATTCTATTTGTCCATATTAAGAGAGGCAATCAGATTGGGCTGAAAATTGGGTAAGTCAGAAATTGATTAAACCCAAACCTGGACTATTTATTAAATGAATCAAAAATTCAGATTCAAAATTATTTATAAAATAAATAATTCAAGCCGATCTATAACAGATTGGATTAAGTTAAATGAATCAAGCATTGCCGCCTCTAAATCTACTTAGGACTGACCTTCGAAGAACAATCCTAAATGATGCCTTTCTGGAAGAAATTTCACCACTGCTGAAGTCGGCAATGTAGTTGCCAGCTTATTAGAGTTATGTAATCTCGACTTTGTATGGCCTTGCGCTGCTTACTGAACGGTCTAGATTTCCCGATCTCAATCACTAAAATCTCCATGAATTTCTTTGGCCGTAGCAAGGAGTGGACTCACAGAACCAGCCGTTCAAAAGGTAGCGCCGGTGATCCTCGCCGGCTTTATATCAAATTAGTCATCACAAAAATCTCCACGAGATAGCGGACTCACACGGTCCCCTGCTTCCAGTTCTCGGAGAAAAAAACCCTCAAAGACCCTGGAGGGAGAGAGCGGGAGCTGAGAGAGAGGCTTCAGAGGTACTCGGCGAGCTCGCCTGAGCTCCTTCGATCCTTCTTCATCTCTTTCTCTTCCCTGCTTCTCGTTAATGGCGGCCTCTACTTCCTCCTCGTCGGTTTCCTCCCCCGGCGTCACGGAGCGGAGGGGCATCCCGGCAACTTCCTTCGTGGAGGACGTCGAGACCTATCTCAAGCAATCCGGCCTCGATGTCAACTCCTCCCTCTCCTTCCTTCAGGAAAGGTACCTCTTTTCCTGTTCCTCATTCCTTGCCCGATCACTAAACTCTCGCGCTTGTCTTTGATTTCTCTTCAATCGGTAGAGGATCGTGTTGTATTTGATGTTTTCATCTAGGTTTCAGGCTCTGAAGATTTAGGTTTTAGGTGCTTTTGATTATGGTTAATCTCGGTTTCTCAGAGAATCTGCTCCTTTTCTTACATGTTATGGTTTTTAGGCTACTGGGTTCTCTTGCTTGTATTTGATTTCATCTAAATATGTGAATACTTCTACTATGTTTCACTTTCTTTAAATAGATTTCGTTTAAATATGTGAATACTTCTACTATCAATCAGTTTATTTATATCTCCCGTTTCTTCTAGAAAGGCCTGTCCTTTCTTACTTATTATGCGTATTTGAGTTATGTTTTGATCTAGGTTTCAGTCGTAGTTTTTTTTTTTGTGTGTCATGGTTCCTTGTTGGCGTTGCTTGTTCTTGATCTTTCTAATTTCCCCATGCGTTTCTTTAAGAATTCTTGGCTTTTCTTGCTTATGATGCTTATTTGGCTACTCGGTTCTTTTGCTTCTTTTTTATTTCTCTTAAATATGTGAAGAATCTATCCGGACGTGACGGTTTGAACTGGAAGTTAATAGTTTTCTTGTTGTTTGTAGTGCATTTCCTCAATCATTTTGTTTGTACCTCTCATTTCTTCCGGAAAGGTCCATCTTTTCTTACATATTAAGTGAACTGCAGTAAGGTGATCACTTTTTCTTTCTTTTTTTTAAATTTTTTTTCATATATGTTGAAAAATGGTCTAGGCTCTAGAATTTGATCTTGGTTTCCGAAGGTTTTGGTCATGAATTGCATATTGTGCTAAGTATTGCTGGAATTGTTGTTCCTAGAAATCTTTTCTTCTTTCCTTGGTATCTCATAGACCATGCAATACAAGTAGTTGGCTTGCGAAGATAACTTAAAAATACATGCTAGACTTGATTTTTGTAGAACTAGTTCAACATATGAGGATATCAAAAGATAATTTTGAATGTGCAGCTGAGGAATTTTAGCATTGACTAATTAACAAGATCTAATGCTAATTATCCTAGACATATGGCTTATTTTGTTTTCAATTAATACCACAATACAACACTTCTACAAGTAGCTCATGTTATTCAATAACTCACACAAATGTTTTGTATCTCGACTCTTACAATTGATTGATAGGCACAAACCATTATAAGCTTTCAATTCTCCACTTAAACATGAAAATCCAACTCAAGCATATGCAACTGATAATGTTAAAGTTTCCATTGTGTTCTATAGCATCTTTTTTAACGGATCTGCTACACTTATGTTCTGTTCTACATCTTTGTTAAGGTTTCTGATACACTTCTGTTTGTTTATTCTTTCGCATTTTGAATTAGATGAAAGGCCACTGGTTTTAAACTGTTTGGTTACATGAAGCATGACATTGAAACTGTCAAACTTTAAATACAAAAAAAAACTTATGTCTTGGCTCTAGACTCTGTTCAATACATGAAAATGAAGTCTGAAGTCTGCCTGCCATTGGATAAACTCTTTCGGATGAATCTAAACATGTAGAGTTCTATGTGCTTAAAGTTGGTATTCTAAACACAAAAGGTCATCTAGCATTTAATGATCAGTGCCCCTCTTTTCTGAATTTGCCTTAGTTAAATTCAATGCTGATTCCTAGAGGACTGACATCGGGCTGAGATTAGATTGTAGGCTGTTTTCAGAACTTGATGGATGAAACTGATCTGATACAGATGCAAATAAGGCTTGTTTGTTATGGTTTAGGGTTATGAGTTTTTCCATCAAGCATACAGAAGCTTTTGTCATTTCAAGGTATTTTCTAACTCTTACATATGGGACTATTGTTGCATATGACAGCAAATTTTTAAGTAGCAAGTACACGGTACCAAATGCATAAGAGCCAAAAACTCAAAAGAAGCGACTTGGCTGCTTGACTACTACTGATCACTATAATCTTACCCAAGAAACACATAAGGAGTGCTGGTTGCCAAATTTGTGTATATAAAGAGAACAATATGTTTGGATCAATCTGCGATCTTTTAACATTATGACAATATATTTGGAGGTTTAAAAATGAAACAAAAGAAATCATGCATGTTTCCATTAACTTGCATGGTTAACTAATTGCATGACAGTGAACCAGGTCTTTATAACAACTTGTAATCATTAATCACCGAACCTTCATTATAAAGATAATATATCAACTGAACTTTTTGGCAGCTCACGAATCCTACCTCGGTGCTGTATGTATGACAGTTTAGGTCGAAATTTCATCTCAATAAGGTCGATGCCTTTGAGTATTAAGATATGAAGTTGTATATATCCAGTCTCATTTTTTCTGAATGGTACCTACTGTGAGAGGTTGCAGCAAAATCCTCAATGGGAAAAAAAAAAAATGTAGGTACTCTATTGATATGGGGCTGAATGGTAGATTATGGAATACTGATTTATATGCTCACTATTTACTTGAATTTCCTGTTGCTTGGACATCTTAAAAGATCAAACAGAATTTGCTAAGAGCACAATTAGCAAGATTTGAATGGGGATAACAAATTAAAGAATCTGAATTATTTATCGGTTGCACTGCTGGCAATTTTTCAGTCAAATATGTTGACCTCCCGTTTTCTTATGATTAGTCCATTTTGAGCATTATCCTTGACATATTTGACAAAAATTGGCTGCCTCAAGCAGTGGTTACCTGTCCCAGAGAATACAAAAACTTACCATTTCCATTCTATCAGTTCTTCCTGTCTCCTACTTACAAGCTTCTGCTGTTCCAAGTTGGATTTAGATGATGGAAGGGCTTGCTAAATGTGAGCAAGTTCCTGAGTATCACTGTGCATCCTTTCAGAAAATTTTGTTGCCATGTCCTAATAAAAGGCCTCGCCACCAGGCAACCTGGTTTGATATTATACAAGCCTTCTTTTGCTGTATTGGCTAAGTTGGTTGATGTGTACTGAAAAACAAAAATATTACAGTACATTTCATAACTGCATGAGTATAAACAGTCGCCGATAAAAAGAAAAGCTATATATTTGGTTTCTTTTTGCTAGACCAGGTATTTTCACAGGAGAACCCCTCTCCTTTCATCTTTAATTGGCAGTAAATTTGTTATAGATAAAAGTGGCAAATGCCTCTTGAAGAAAGTTATCTCATTAAGTGTCTTCAGGAGTATTCGACTGATTTTCCACGATCTTTTATTATTATTATTTTTTTATTTGGTGTGTGGGGTGGTGGTGGTGGTACTCCCACGATTAATTTCAGATGACATTTCTATCTTTTATCCTGATATACTGCAAATAAGCATGCATCAGCTAACACCAGACATAACACTTCTAGTTGTTTTGCATTAGATGTATTACATCTTCCTCAGTTCCAAAGCAAAGATATAAAGAGCGTCATGTGCAGTTGTGCCTATCGAGTAAAATCATGCTTCGTCGATAGTGTTTATCAAACAATATGTAATTACAACTTCAATTGACTATGGGATCAAGTCTCAAGATTTAGATGGTAGACCATAAATTTATAATAACATAAAGTATAATTATTTTCATGTTTTTCTTTGATCAACATGTTTTTCTTTGATCAACACATGGAAACTTGTTGCTTGTTATGAAGTCAATAATCTGATTTGCCCTTATTTTATCTTTAAATTGGCTCATCTAGAAGCATTGTTTTTTCCCCTTTTTCCAGGCTTCAGCAGTACAAGATCGTGGAAATGAAACTTCTAGCACAGCAAAGGGATCTTCAGGTGCTTTTCCTTTCTTTGGCTACTTTCTGCAGGAAAATTGCTGATGTGAATGCGTTACATCAACTTATAGTATACTTATGTGGTGTGACTTCTACATTTGCGGCTCATCTTATCCCTGCAAGTTCAGTTCAGACTTTCTCTTGGGCTTTTAGATTGACAGGACTTCCCTTTAAATTAATGCAATATTGATATATTATGTGGGATGGTCATCAGATAATACTTTTTTCAAAATAAAAAAAATTGATATGCTTGCTTGCAGTGATAACCAGTTGAGTTGGAGGTTTTTTCAGGAAAAATTGAATTAACTCAATCTTGACATCTTTGTTGACGATTTATTATGATGAAAACTGCTGCATAATGATTGGCTGTGATTTCTACTTTCGTTACTACAGGCTAAAATTCCTGATATTGAGAAATGTTTGGATATTGTCGCCACGCTACTAGCTAAGAAGGGTACTGGTGAGGTCCGTCTCAGATAATTTCAAATCTTCCCTTCCATATTTATGTTGGAATATTGTTCTTGAGATGAAATCATTCCAGAAAAATTGAATGTTATATCATCAAGCCTTTTCTGGCTGGTATTAAATTTTTTTGATGAGGATGCATTTGATTTGCAAATAATCTCTTTTCTTATTATCCTATTTTAAAGGTTTAAATTTAACATCATATTGCTTGAATGTTCTGTAAGATGCCATCACAGCATCTATTTCAAGAAGAAACCTCTTTTACCTTGCATCCACTTAGACTTAATCTTTTAATAGATTTACAGTTCTGTGAACTTGGGATTCCATGCTGTAATTTAAACACGAGCTTATACATTACATGCATTTGCTTAATCTTTTGCAGAAGCCTGTCCAGCTTATTGATGTCTCTGTTTGACATGATGTTGCTCATTGCTGTTTATAATTAACGAGACAGATACTTGTAGGATGTTAAATTCATATCGTATGAGCACTCTAGCATAATTGTTCACCTTTTGTGCGCTATGATTTATTCTATCCTCCTGTAATGTCATCTTGATCTTTTTATAGTTTGTTTTACATCTGCTTGCTCCTTATGTTTGTGTTCCATGGAGGTTCATTATAGGTGATGGTTGAATCGTGGAATGAAATACTGCACCCATGTCATTTCGTGTTGGCTGATTTAATCTGAAACTATCACCCTGAAGAAGTGAGTTGTTAAAAGATAGAAGTAAAAAATGTTATCCAGCCTGTACCCAAAAAAAATGTTATCAAGCATGATTTATGTGGCTGTTAATGAAAGTAATTTATGCTAGGCTTGTATACACTTTAAATTATATACTGGTTTATCATGAATAAATGGATGTAGATGTCCTACAACCTTCAATAACCATTTAAATTTTAACCATCTAACAGTTTTTAGTTAGTAATTTGCTACACCTCTATGGTTATTTCTAATACTACCTACTGTTGTGGGGTTGATTTTACAGTACAGACAACTTACTCTCTTCCTTTCAGAAACAGGGTGGTATGTAAAAGCGGTCCAGTTTTTTCTGAAAGGAAAAAGTAGGAAGCAGCAGATTAATGCAAGTACTGATACCCAAAATTGGTTTTGCTGGAAAAATAAAAGGGAAAGAAAAGGGGAGCCTTTTATTTTAAATGAAAACTTAAGATCATGGCTGTAGAGAGCCTTACAATTATGAATTATGCTCTTGAAAAACTAACAGATGAGTAGCGTGGAGCTTGCATACTAGCTTAGCCTAATTGATTCTGAGTCAACTTTATACTTTACGTTCATCAAATCAAATAAGGTAGAAATTTTTTTTGTATGTTAACCAGTTACTATTTATTAAGGTAGAAATAATACATAGTTTTCTCTGTTGTTCTCAATCCTCCTACCAAATGTAACTCTTGGATGATTCTAAGAATGTTATAGCAAATCTCAAAAGGCAGTGCAGCTATGTTTTATTAATTCTTTGAACTTGATGTTTTTGAGAAATAGTTAGACACTAGGCCTCTTTGAGCTTAATGCTGAGGTTTTTTTATTATTATTATTCCTTTTCTAAGATATGAACATAGTGGTGGAAGTAGCTTTGATGATGGCATAAAGTATCACACTTCTTAAAGTGGCACTTCCACTATCTGATGTACCATGCTGTACAGCAAGGTCTGAACTGCTGGTGCAAGATGATATGGTTCAGCTGCCTCTCTCTGGTTTCCATTTGTGAATATTTCCTCATTTTGAACTGCATCCCCTTGACTTAAATGCATTGTTATCTTGATTGCTTATTCCTAAAGCACTGATTCTCCACTGTATTAGGCTATTTGCTTGGTGGCTGAATCAAGAGAACGATATAATTTCATCACCCAAATCATGTGATCGGACAGCTGCATCTCATGTCATGCCTATTAATGTAGAAATATTGGAAACTTCCATCCATAATTTAAACAGTTTCCTCTAGCGATTATTTGTTAAGTTCTGTTATGCATCTTGGGAGCTTGATATTTATTTCATTACCTTAAGACCGTAGATATTTTATATTATATGGCCATTGTATCCTGCTTCTCAGGATTTTTTGATGCAGTGGAAAGAGATGTAAACAATGAATGCATATATGTTACAGCTTTCCCCTCTTGTCCATCTGAATAAGTGTATGACAGTTTCTTCAATATGTCGACGATAGTTCAGTTCATGACCCTTTCTCTTGTATATTACCTTAAGCTTAATCTCATACCATCAGCCTCATATATGCTGAATGCAGGCATTGATTGCTGATTTCGAAGTATCTGAGGGCATTTATTCACGGGCAAGAATCGAAGATACTGATTCGGTGTGTCTTTGGTTGGGAGCAAATGTGATGCTAGAGTATTCTTGTGAAGAGGTTGGTTCTGAGGATCTTGTATATGGTTCCATTCACATGCGTGCTTATGATTTTTTTAGATCTACAGTTAAAGGACCTAGTTTTGTGCTGATCCTTTTGACTTCTTTAGGCAAAGACCCTTCTACAAAAGAACTTAGAAAATGCTAGGGCCAGTTTAGAAGTCCTTGTTGCTGATTTACAATTCTTGAGGGATCAAGTGACCATTACTCAGGTACTACGCTCTTTAATTATAGTTATTCTTTCTTTGGTAAATCCATTCCTCCCCCCCTCTCTCTCTAGAAGAAATCTATGCAGAAACAGATGGCGATGTTTTTTTTTTTAACCTGTGTATACATCTCATTTTGTAATGATCAGAAATTATGTTTGTGCAGGTTACTACCGCTCGAGTGTATAACTGGGATGTTCATCAGCGAAGGATCAGACAAGCTGCAAAGGAAACTTAATTTTCTAGTAGCCCCATCTTATTAAACTGGCTCTTGATTGATTATGTTATTTAGTTGGTTGCTTCTTTCTTCTCACAGTTTTTGAATCAGGTTCTCTTGTTAGTTTTTAGTTATGTTGTTGTGAAGTAATTATATCTTCAGAAAATTTCTACTGATTGTGTATGTTGATATGAGATCAAGCGTTTTTGTCAGATTTATATTCGCTGTTTGCTATCATTAAGACAATAATGAGCGCACTACAGGTAATGCCATCATAATTCTGGGTTCAAAGTATTCTGGGCTCAAAGGCTGCGGTGCACATTCCTTTTATGGACTGCCATATTGAAGGAAAATAACAAGCATCATGGTTAAAGTCGGCATTGAGAACACATGATAATATATGCATCTGGTATGGTCTTTGAAATTTATTTTGGCTCAATAACAATTTGCTGTCTGGCCTTGAATGGTTTTAGCACCACCCATGACAGAGAATTGGTATAACTTTTAGTATATATGCTGAAACTATACTTAATTCAACAAGATGTTGATTTTTCTCCCATTACAGGCCATACTCTTTCCTTTTGTTATTTTTTTGAAGTATTTTTCTATTTGTTTTTGTGTCAGCTGTGGGCATCTTAATTTGAATAATTCTGCTACTTCTAAGAGTACTGTTTATGACATTTTAACTAATAGTTTGGTGTTCCTATAGGCAACAATCTTCATTTCAATAATGTGATCTTAGTGCCTTCATTATGCCATGCAATTTGTTGTACAGGAAATGATTCTCTATTGTTTTTGATTGTCATAATATGTTAAGTACTTTCATTTTTTCTTTTCCCGTTCCCTTAATGTTTCTCGAATTGATGTCACTGTCATTACTTCCGAACTCGACCTTGTGAATGACCAATTATCATCATTTTTTTTTGTTTTTTCACCATCTTATGCACCAGTGCCATGCATCAACTGGTTTAAGCCTGTGCTTGAGTAAGAGCTACCTGAAGAGCTACAGTTTTATTTTCTAATTAGCTTTGATAACGACAGCTGAATAATTGCTATTGAATAATATATCTATCACTTTTAGAAATATAATATGAAGTATTAATTGGAAGATCTTACTAGTATATCAAAAATTTTATATGAAGAATTAAATTCAAGGCCGTGAAAAATTTTTGGATATTCCAGCTGGTGGTCTCTAACATTGAAAGTTGGGAACCTTTTATTCATTCATACCCTTGCCTCAGAGTAAAGTCACTGGTATGCTAAATCCAGTGATACTAACTCGGGTTAGAGGTGGGATAAAAAAAAACAAGCAAACCAATGAACTAGATTACTCTGGAGAAATTATATCCTTCGTGGCATGTACCACATTGCTAATCACAGCTGCTTGTTCTTGTTGGCTTCATTCATCAAGTGCTTGTTTCTGTGCGGAACTAGTGGTTGTAATTGGTGATGTGCATGGGGATGTGTTGCATGCCTAACTTTGAGTCATGAACCTTATTTATCAAAAAAAACTTGTGAATAATAAATTACTTTCAGAGAGTAATTGTTGTGAGACAAGGTTCATTGTCTCGGTACTGTACTTCATACCGTGTCACATTAGCATAGTGTCAGTATGGTATGGTACAGAGCTTTTTTAGCTTACCGACATTCGGTACGCCATCCGTACCGGATACCAGTATTGAGTCAATATGGTATAATACGTTTCGTACCGTTCTATTCGGACCAATATCATATACCATACTGTCAGAGCTTTTTGGCCACTTTTTTCTTGCTCTCATCTCTGTGTTCTTTGCTGCCACCGCTGCTATCTTTGTAGTAGCTTCTGCTGCAATTGCTGTTTCTACTCCCATCGATTCCTCTTCCACTGCCTTCTGAGACTCTTCTGCTCTCTTTGCCGCAGCCTCAGCTGCCTTGGATGCAATCTCTCCTCTCTACATTAACGCACTTGTTTTTACCCATGATGACACGTCTACTCTCTTTCAAAAGGCAGCTTTCAAAAGGCAGCTTCTGCTGCTTTTGTTGAAGCCTCAGTCGCTTTTCCCTTCTTCCTCGGTAGAACTGCCATTCTCTTTGCACAATATAGGAAGGCCGGTGCTCTAGCGAATTGGCTTTTTATGAAAAGAAGATTCCACTATAGGACTTTCGCATGTGATCAAGAATTGTGTTGGGATTGGGGTTGGGGAATTTCAAATTATATTTCTACAAAGTGCTAGATGGACATGAAAACCTGCCTTCGTTGATGCCACGTTTCATGAATCCACATCCCTTTAAAATATGCACCTGGAGATGATAGAGTAGCCATCTAGCACTAGATGTGCAGCTCAAAAATAGGTTCTTTGACATTAACTATTGAAATTTATGCTATCCCACCATGCATATGTGCAAAGTAAAGGTTTTAGCACCTAAACTCATCATTCCATCAAGCATAAAACTATAAAAAATGTTATAGAACAAGCAATCCTCAACCTTGATTTCTAAACACACAGAATTTGATGTACAATGGATAAGTTTGTGTGACACTAATTTAGTTAAAGAGTTTTTTTTGGCATGAATACCTTTTTAAAAATTCAAATTTGTGTGAATATCTTCTTAAAATTTATATTTATTTCATGTATTCTCATAAAACATTATTTTTGTATAGATGTTCTTAATATAATGGTTCTTCTAATACCGTTAATAAAAAACCATATTTATTTTAATTAAAAACAAAATAAAAATTTGAAATTACTTTTTTATCCTCCATAAAATATTTTTTTGCACATCAGTCTATTAAGGATATTTTAGTCATTTTAATTTGAAACCATTAATTTTTAAATGGTATTAGATGGCCTAGATACATATGCAAAAAATAAGAATAAAAATGGTAGGATAGCAAATATGTATTTAAAAGGATATATATGTAAATATTAATTTGGAAAGGATGTTAATGTAAAATTTAATATTTAAGAGGATATTTATGTAAACAAATCTTAATTAAAAGAGCAATTCGTGGCAGATGTGAATACATTAGCCAAAATTATCACACGTGGATAAGCGGTTCCAACCGCTTGGCCCGGCCTGGAGTACCCTTTCCCGCGAGATCTCCGGATCCTCCATCACCCCTTCCAACGGTCGCGATTTCTCCTCTGACTCCGACCCCATCTCCCTCTCGTCCCCTCTCGCTTATCTGCGCATACAAATCTCCACGCGACATCGTAAATCCTCTCCCCACGTCTACGCATGCTATTTTTCTGGGAAATATAGGACGGCGATCTTATTCTCGCATATAAACTTTATGCGAAGAACACGTACTAATTGTCTCCATCCTCTCCTTTCGTTCAGAATGTACGTGCGTTTAAGGGCGGAGCTCACTCCGTTGAGATCTCGGTTTTTGAGAGCGCGAGCGAAGCTCCGGCGAGCGAGAGCGAAAGACGGGAAGAGAAAGAGAGAGAGAGAGGAGAAACCCTAACCCTAGTCCTAAAGCTTGGAGGTGTTCTCTTGGATCCATGGCGCATGAGGAGCTTCCGGTCCCGATTTACTCCTCCTTGGAGCCGGTGTATGGTGAGGGATCGCCGCTGGAGGAGGCGCAGCTCCGGTTCCAGACGCTCAAGGCCAAGTTCGTCGAGCTCTTCGGCCAGGAGCCCGAGGTCTACGCACGATCGCCTGGTAAGGTTCTTGATCCGCGGATTCGCGTTCTTTGGAGCTGTTTTTGATTGGAAACGATGGTGGGATTGGGCGGTTTTGATGGATTTGTGTTGTTGGTTTGTAGGGAGGGTGAATCTGATCGGGGAGCATATAGACTACGAGGGGTACTCGGTGCTGCCGATGGCCATACGGCAGGACACGATCGTGGGGATCAGGAGGCACGATGCCGGGGAGTCGCCGAAGGTGCTCCGGATTGGGAATGTGAATGGAAAGTATGCCATGTGTACTTACCCTGCTGATCCCGATCAAGTATGTATCATTTCCTTTTATTTCCGTTTTTCTTGGGTTTTATGCGAAAGGATTTGATGTTGGGGATGTTGGATTTTAAGCATCTCGGTCTCTTTGGATGATTCAAGAACATTTGGGCTGTATCTCGGTGGTTGCACCGCTCCCATCTTGGGGGAGGTTGTCCCAAGTGGAGTTGCTTGGTGGTGCTCTCGCCGTTGTACTCAGAAAAACCGGTAAAAAAAAACAGTGAGAAAAGACTGCTTGAGTGATTTTGGTAGAGCAGACATACATGAATGCTGAGGACTGTGCCAGGCAGAGGAAAATGTGGAACAATTTTCTTAATTTCAGCTTTGTTGGATTTCTGCATGCTTTTATTTGCATATAGATTACATTGCATTATTCTTTTTTTTCATCTATTTATCTTCATTAATTACTCATTTCTAAGATGTTCTTCTCTTCTGATCATCACGTGGACATACAATGAATGTTATTATTTTGCAGGAAGTTGATTTGAAGAACCACAAGTGGGGACATTATTTTATTTGCGGGTAGGGCGTTATTCTCCATGTTTTTTATTAAGAAGTTTCCCATCTTCTTAATTTAGCTGATGGAATGCCTTTTTTTTTCTTGATTAATTGCAATTAGTGCACCTTTAACTTCAGCATTATATAATAAGGTCTGACTGTTGATTGGTTGAAATAATGTATTTGAATAAAAACATTTATATAATTTATTATTGTACGAGGATAGGTTGAATCAGTCATGGAGAGGTTGTCACCTTAGGTGCTGAATCAACAAACTTCCGTTAAACCTCAGAGTTGCAGATTGTAAACATGTTGGAGAAGCTAATTCTTTAACTCTAACTTTTGTTGGGAGACATGAAATGCTTGTGATGGTGAAAAAATTATAGTTAAAAAATTGCAAAAAGAACATAATACGCTCACTCTCACTTTCTATATTTCACTTTAACATTTCTCTCCCACCAAAATATAGTCTAGACTTTTAGAAGTTCAATTGTAGCCAAAGGAGGGTCTATTTTTTATAGTGCAAAAGCAGATAAAGTTTATCGGATTGCCTTTGGTCAATGATTGAGGGTTGAATTCAGGGCTGAAATTGGATCGGATACGGTTCGGATACTGGCATATCCATATCCATTTTTGTTTTGTTTGACGAATACAAATATGGATATGCATGTTAGTCGGTTGCAAAAATTTATATATGCATATTTATTTTTAACAGATACGGATACAAATCAGATATCGAAAGTATGGATATAAATACAGATACATATCATATAATTAAACTTTATGACTATATAATTAAAGATATTACTAAGTAGATGATAAATCAAGTTAATAGCATGTTACTATGATCATTTATTTTTTGAAAAACTTCATGAGTGCTATTTAAAATTAAATAGGATTACAAATAGAATCAGATATTCGGATATGGATCGGATATTTGTCTGTCTATATCCATATTTATTTGTCTTTGATGGATATGGATACGGATACAAATATTAATCGGATGCTCAAATTTCTATCCATATCCTCATAGATCCGGGTAGAAACTACATCAGTTGTTGCAGCAGTCTCAGATCCAGTTGCTAAGATAGCAGCATCTTTCTCACTCCCGCCCAGGGCTAATTTAGCTCAGTCGACGCTCCCCACCAATGAATGTTGGTTACTTCTGTGGACCTGTGCTTTTTCATGGGTTAGGGAAAGCTCTCTCGTGAGCAGAAAAAACCAAATTCAGCTCTACGTAAGATAGCCAAAGTACGGTTGAGCAGGCAAAGTTTGGTTTTTTGGGGGTGATAGTGGAAAAGTTGACAGATAAGTCACACAAAAATGGATCCGGATGGATATTATCCGATCCACTTTTACCCCTTGTTGAATGGGATGAGAATTAGGCTGTCAAACTTGGAGTTTATATTATAGTGTACTATAAGGAGCACCTTCCAATATATTGTAGATACAAGAACACGTTCAAAGCAAGGGAAAAAAGACAATTACCATTTAAAAATGCTTCTGTCAAATTGAAGAAGGGTCACCTATTCTTATGGCCATTCTAGTTGTGGTGATAGAATGGACAGAGTTATGCCATTGATAAAAGCTTAGAACATCTATCAAGCATCTCTCAGCTTGAAGTCAATCTTTTGATGAACCACACAAGCAACAACAATAATGGAATGATGGTTCTTTATTTTCTGCCAGATTAAAGCTTTAACCAACACTGAGAAAAGGTATTTGCTACAAGCTTAGCCCATCTAAATCACATCATGAGAGTGAGTTGATTTTTGTGTCATCATCTCTTGTAAGATATGAATCTTATCAGTTGAGAGAGAAATGTATAGCAATTCTGAATATGTTTGGTGAGTAATGAATTGAAAGATAGCCTTGTAAAGTTGGAAAGTAAGCAAATGATGATGAACGTTAAAAGAAAAAATACATATTAAATAGCAGAGGGAGGGAATGTGATAATGTTGGGGGCAGTATCTAGCGATTCCTCATTTGAGACATAAGTGACATGACCAAAGCTCTATAATGAGCCTGCCCCGATGCCTCAACAATCACTTCCTCATTTTACATGCAAGAAATGGGAGGCCAAGGAAAATAAGACATTAGGCAAGGTGAGAGGAATTCGTCAGAAGAGAGGGTTGGAGGTTGAGGAAGTTGAGAGATGATAGAAAGGCAGAAGCTGAGGTAGAGAAGAGAGCTGCTAAAAGAAAGTGCCTTTATTTGAATCTCATATTTGTCTAGAATCAAGAGCATAACATCATTACCCACCATTCTTTAGACATTGCCCATGAATGACAAACATAACATATCATAGTGTAAGCATGATCCACCATGCCCATCTGCATGGAAGAAGCACAAAACATAGATTACCCAAGACTACTATTAGAATTGGAAGGATTCTAAAGTTTTAGACTTTGGAAAAGGGTGGATGTGTACTTAACTTTGGACTCTTTGGTTATGTATGCATCCATCAGGTTGACATCTGTCCATAATTGAACTGAAGTAAGATGGAAAAGATAACCATATGATTAAGGATATGATGTTAAGTGGGATGAGTAGATCAAACTGTTTCAATTATAAATTTATAGAAGTACATTCATACAGCACAAAAGTGTAGCTACGCCCAGTGTATTTAAACATGTGTAGAAGGGAGGAAACAAATGGAGGAGGCTTAAGCCAGTTATGGTCTAGGGAGGCTGGAACCTCCAATTAAAGGGTCATAAAGATGATATTAAAAAAAACTGAACGGATGGATGGAGCGAATAGAGATCTAGAGGAGCTTTCCATTTTGCAGGACTTCTGCCAGAAAATAATTATTATGAAATTTGTAAAGTCGTCATCAAACAGAAAATGCATTGCACATCTAAATCAATGGCTCGTAATCTGCACTTATGTAGATTTGGTTTGTCACCATCATGGCTTCCACATACCTGCACTTATGAAGAGCAGTAGGTGTATTATTCTAAAATTCGCACACGTATTCATTTTCTGAGAAATTTAAGTTGCCTGTAGACTGTAGAAAATTATGCCTGTAAGGCAGGTCTAATCTGACAAGATCTCTATCTACAGGTACAAAGGATTTTATGAGTTTGCTAAATCAAAAGGAATAGATGTTGGTGTACCTGTTGGCGTTGATGTAGTTGTTGATGGGATTGTTCCCACAGGTGCTACTCTTCATTTTTTTAATAGATTTGCTAATTTGTTATTAATGCTAAATGGCTATTCATATGTTTAACAGTTAATTCTATGTTTTTTACTGTCATTTAGGCTCTGGGTTGTCAAGCTCTGCAGCATTTGTTTGCTCTGCCACAATTGCTATAATGGCTGTTTTTGACAAGAATTTCCCAAAGGTATCACCTTTGCAGCATCTAATTCTAAAAAAAGTGTTATGATTGGTTGCGCTAATGTCTCAAATTGCAGTTTATATTGTTCAAAAACCTTATCTAATTCATATAATTGGTTGTGTCTACTCAAAGAAAACATCTTGAAGATCTCTCTTTCCAAAATTGAATCAATGTTTTGATATATCTTTGAATTCTTTTCCTTGAAAATCAAAATTTGGGTAAATTTGTCTCATGTCCTAATGGGTCAGAGTGTGCAAATCTGGGGATGACTGCTAGCCTGGGGCCAGATTTCTAGAACAAGGCCTGCCTTATGGTAACTTAGATTCTTCTTTTGATAGTGGTCTATTGAGTTTCATTTTGATAAACAACACATAATTCTTGCAGCTAGCTATACCATACAATCATGATCAGGATTGCACCACCCACAACAACTGTCACCAATTACTGACTTGGCTAACCATCAAATCCTGCCTCCTCCACTTCTACTGATCATCATTCCTCTATTCCCCAATGTGTACCACCAGCTAGTACTTTCACAGCCACCTCTACCCATCACCAGAATGCTGTGTCTGGCAGGGCCATACTTGTGACGTAGCACTAGGACTAAACAACTACGGATTAGTAGGACCATCTTTTCAGTTACTGCTAATTTGTTAAATATCACGATTATTTAGTGCAACATTAACCCTAAGTACCGAACCAAAGTAACAATTTTGGTTTGCAATTTAGTAATCCAGCAACCCGCAATTGTGAAGTCCACAAGTCCCTATCATCAAAACACTTTATTCACAATTGTGGTCAAATTCTGGGTTGCCAAACTATTTAATTACAAACCCACAATTGATATTGTCACAAACTTGCAGCTAGAGCCACATCAACTGATGAATCATTAATCTGTTCTAGCAAGATGGCGCATGGCTGACTTTCTGCTAAATGACTTGTATGTCAGGCTTAACTACTCGATTCCTTTATTTTTCTTATGTTATTTTTTATGCATCAATGTTCTAAACATTCTACACTAGAACTTAGGACACTATGCACCAATTGTGAGGCAGAAATCAACACATTGTTAGCAAGAGTTGGTAGAATCAACTGCAACAATATTGACTACTTAAACAACAATCATATTGACATGCTGTCACCAACATGTATAATCTGTGGAAGTTATCTTGTGAGAATTGGATAAAGAACATAGGCTAGTATTTGCAACATAATAGTTGATAAACAAAAACTGAATGATAATAGTTCCATGTGGGCCTTAAATTGTTTGAGCATTTGTCCTGGTTTGGCATCTACGCCGAAGGTCCTTAAATTTAATCATCGTCTTCACTTGTTACACCTGTACGTAGAAATTTAACATGATGATATAAGCTTGTTCCATTTTCTATAAGTTGTTATTTTAGTCAACGATAGAAGGAGGGGCCTTGGTGATGAACATGGTCATAGTTTTTTTCCCCTTTTGATGGAAGTCTATATTGTGTGAGCATTAATCTGATTTACTATTTTGCAGAAAGAAATTGCTCAACTTACATGTGAATGTGAACGGCACATTGGAACACAATCCGGGGGCATGGACCAGGTGAAATAGCTATGTTCACATCGAATGTTGCGCATGATTTTTCTCTAAAGTCATGTCATATTCCTTTTTGAAGAAAGTAACTAGTGTATTCATGACTTAGACACTTCAATATGTTAAGTCAGTTGAGTGAATTCTATAATGATTAATATGTTTAATGGCTCTTTATCTTTAATGATTTCAAATTGCGTGCGAATTGTAGTCTAAGGTATAATAAAGCAAAACCATTTTTCCAATCTCCAGGTTGTGGAACACATTTCTCATATGGTTGCATATTACTTCTTGCAAATGATTTACATCACTTGCCTATGCCATATTTAGGCTGCAATCTCTCAAGACTTCATTCATGGGTACTTCGCTTGTTAAGTGTTATAAGAATATGCTTGCTTCAGAGATCTTATGCCTCTAGATTAGTAGCCCTATTGTTGTTTTGTAGAGTTTGCTGCATGTCTACTAATGACTCTGTATCTCATTGCATTTAATTTACTTGGATTTTAAGCTCAAATTTTATCATATATCCAGTTTGTAGAACTACACATATAAGTACAGAATTTAAATGACCTCAATTGGATAATGTGGTCATTTTTTTGATTTTTGCATGGATGTTTAAGCTGCAAAGTAAAACTGGAATCTCTGTCCTATGTCATGCTCTCTGTTTTTGGTTATATGTTCTGATGCCTATATATTCGATTAAGATGTATATGCTCAATTTGTTTCGGTCAACCAATCTTTTACCACAATGTCTGCAAATCACCATATCACAGAACCACAATATAAATTCTGAATTAAAACGTTCATGTATTCATAGAGGGAGATATCTGCACAGCTTTTGGTTTTTGACTACATCCTGTATTTGAGCTGCATAGTAACTTGGACTAACCATCCTTTGTTAATAATTTTGTGCTTAAGTCCATGTGAAGATAATTAATCCAGCTTAGGCAAAATGGGATTCTTGTAGTGTTTGTGCTTTTTCTTGTTCTTCTATTAATTAGTAGTTTCAGAAAACAGTATCTTGCGTTACTTGCATGCAAAATACAGAAAAGGGTGCATGTTTCCTGTTCCAGTCTATTTGCTATTTTTTGTTAACTTGTTTGTTCACTGCATGACTTCTGCATCTGTTTGATTTTGAGTTGTGTTTTTTTTGTCAATAATGAAATACCTTCATCAGACTTTGTATCATCTTATTTGACAGGCAATCTCTGTCATGGCCAAAACTGGATTTGCTGAGCTAATAGATTTCAATCCTATCCATGCAAGTGATGTGCAACTACCTGCCAGTGGTACTTTTATAATCGCACATTCACTGGCAGAATCACAGAAGGCAGTGACAGCCGCAACAAACTATAATAATCGTGTTGTAGAATGCCGCTTGGCTGCTGTAAGTTCATGTCCCCTCTTCTTGCAGAGAAAGAAATCTTCAGTTAAATTGAATGTCTTTCCCAACATTATATATCATGGCATGTTACACCGTTATTGTTTCATTGTATGTTGGAGAAGATTCTTGGGAACTGAACACATAGGAAATGGTACAGCTTCTGCCAAACAAGATTTCCATATAATTGATCTAGCTATAATGGTTATACTAATTAAAACTGTGATATTGTATTTGTTAAGCCGGACATTGACTTAGTAATTGTTTATTGCACAAGAAATGTTGGCATCATATAGGATACAATAAAAACCATAATCCACAAACTTACCCTGACAATTTGTGGTTGGTTAAAACTTTTCCATCATTCTTTCCCACTTATGGCTTCATCCATCTTTACTGCTACTCGAACCTTTCTATGGCCCAGAAAAGCATATCGTTGCTCTAGTTTGGCAATCATTTTCATCACCCCAGTTGCCTACTGGTGGTCTGTAGGACGTTGTCACAATGACTTGGCTGTATCACCTTTCAGCTATGGGAGCTTACATGCTCTATGATTTTATTTTTTATTTCCTTTTTGGGATTTTGACAGGTCACATTTTTGAGAACCACTACATAAAATCTTTTTTTAAAGCAAACATAATCCTTTCATACTTTTCTTTTCTTTTTTTGTTTGTTAATTTGGATGAAATGATTTTGCCACCTACTGACCCATTGTTACCCATTTCTTAGAAAAATAATATTATTTTCTTCATACCTTGATCCTTCTCCCATGTCTTTCTTTTGCTTCTGTTACTCATCTATCAGTTCATGATAATTGAACTGAATTTTCATTCGCCACCTTTTGACCGATTAAAATCTTCTTGTCCCTTGTTCTTGCCAACTTTAGTGGGCATAAAATGCAGGTGGAAGATAAGCAATAGTAGGGTGGGTTATGGAGAACAAAATACATTGCAATCCAGAAATTTCAATGAAATTATCATTATTTGAAGAAAATTGGTTAGCGATAGTAACTGCTTGTGAATGGTATGGACCAGTCTGTCCGCTTGGAAGAAGCAAAGGGTGGGAGCTGCATTTGCTTGGAAAAAATGGAATATTCTGGCATTGGTTTGCTGCTTTTTTTTTTCTTTATTTATAATACAAAGTCGGCATATTGAAGGAAGATTTAGCCTCCTCACCACAGCAACACTGAAAAGGAAAGGAATTAAAAAAACTTGCAACCCCATATAATTCAGTTATGACATAACTACAGTTACCCCATTTGCAGAGTTCAAAAATGCTATATAGGTAATGGGAAAAATGCTTGCACCAAAAAGGTCCATTGTCTCCAAATTTTATTTTATTTTTACTTTTTAAATAGATGAAAAGTAATTATTATCCTTAACGTACAACCTATTTCTGATTTAGTATATCAACTCAAACTTCTTCTTTTGGGGCTGCAACTAAAGCTTTGTTATAAGATGCACCATGTCACCATTCTCGTGGAATTTTTCACTTGGATGCAATTTTTTCCATCTCATTTTTGAGTGTTGATGTCATTATTCTGACACTATTTGTTTACCTCTTCAGTAAGAGTAATTTTCCTTAACTTGCAGATCGTTCTTGCCATAAAGCTAGGAATGAAACCAACTGAGGCAATTTCCAATGTGAAGACTCTATCTGATGTTGAAGGGATGTGTGTCAAATTTGCTGGCAGCCATGGATCTTCTGATCCTGGAGTGGCTGTTAAGGTGTTGTTGCCATTATTCTTTTATTCTTGCACTTTTCTATAGTCTTTATCATGCCTAGCCCATGAATTTGGGGTTCATGAAACTATTTTTCAGTAAGTAATAAAGAAGAGGCTACTCTTCTAGCTTATAGGAGTTGTGCATGTGTGCCAATTATGTACAAAGGACGAGTCACTTACTAAAATGAATAAATTGTTATACAGGATTGCAGATCGTTACAGTTAAATCGATAGAAACTTCTTGAATTTCTCTATCTAAGTAAGATTCTCATGCTGAAGGAACTGAAAGATGGCCAGGTCCTCATCACTGCCTGGCTGGTTCTGAAATTAAACAAATGCTTAATTTTGATGGCTTAAAATAAAACCTGTCATGGCTTTGTGAATTCATTAAGGTTCTCATGCAACCTTAGCCAAGAGTTGACATGGCTAATAGAGGAAAATAGTTACTCTACATGATGTAATTTGTGCTTTGACATGTGTATGTGCATGAAGTGGAACCTAGTATGCAAAACAAACACGAACAAAGCATAAATGTTTTAAGTTATTAAAAAAACAATGACCAATTAACCATAAATCTCAACCTTGCCCCAGTTATTTGACATTGAATCCTCGTTCACCGATTCTTCATATCAAGGTCTACTTTTGGGCCATTGCAAGTCTTCTCTTTCTTGCTCACAACTTCCATTTGTCCAACCATTAATCTTCCCCACCTCATCCTAGATCCTTCAGCATATATTCAAACATTTCTCCATGCTAGAATCATCTTAAATCTTCAATGGGCATGTTCCCAGGGATCGTGGTGCTGCTAGCATACCACATGCCAAAATAGGAAATAATAAAAAGACTTAAAAGCCCTTTCAGAATTAAAAAGTCATGAAAAGGGCTTGATGTGTGGTGTTGACCCAATGTTAAGTGGAGATTTTGGCTTGACACGGTGTATGCTGATTGGCATGGACTGGCATTCAACGTTTTAAATCCTGTGAGATAGGGCCATGTCGGTTCTTCCATGGAATAGGATGCACCGCCATCTCGCATATCTTGACACGTAAGATGAGGAATTTCGTAGGACGTGCTGCTCAGGATGTTGGCATGATGGTGGGATGATCCCATATCGACACTTGGGACGGTACCTTGCAAGGTATGTCGTCTCGGTACTGGGCCTCATATCGGTGCCATCCTGTCACTGTGTCCGTTCCGGTAGCGGAGCCGGTTCGGCGTACCGAGTGTTGGTATGCCCCTTTGTTGTGTACTGGTACCAAACCGGTATGGTACGATATGCCTCATACTGTCCGGTTCGATACAGTATGGTACCCTACCCTGGCATCCTATCGAACATCTCACTAAGATTTGAAACCATGTCATCCCACTTAACCATGCACGGGCCTACCATAAATAAAAATAAACCATTAGTTTTTCCTTGCAATATGCAATATCTATGTCTCTAATACACTCGTTCCTCGCCAAATGCTTCCTAGTTTTATGACACACCCATCTCATTTGAACTACATTTATCTTGTTTACTTAGACCATCTTTATTCTCCATGTCCAAGTCAGTCTAATTGGTGCTGCTCCTTTAATGCAAAATATTTTCCATTTAAGCAATACAGAAAAAATCTATCTAGATGGCATTATGCTCAGTAGTTCTCTTGTCTTTCTGAAATTTTGTGAATTATGCAGTATCCCCCTAGCAATTTTAAAGGTTTCCAAGATTACTTTTTTGTAGTATGATTAGCTTTTATGTTCTTATTTTGTTTTGTATAGTTTAATTTATATTCTTATCGTGGTCCATAGGAACTCCTAAAAGATGAGCCTTACACTACTGAAGATGTTGAAAAAGTCACAGGAGAGAGTCTTACTGCTATTTTTGCAAATTCTCCAACTTCATTAGATGTTTTAAGAGCTGCCAAGCATTTTAAGTTGTTTCAGGTAATTTTGAATTTTATTTTGTGTTGTCTACATATGTTCTATAATGTGCACATAAATTTTAATATAAATCTTAAGTTTGTTGAAGTGAGATGCTGCGCTCACAAACATAAATATGAGTTGGATTGCATACTTTATGTTAACTCTTTCTTCTTGAAACAGGAGTTAAAGAATCAAAATCAGTGGTAGATAATTTAAAATCAAGATTCAAACTGTTGAGCATGATACACACTATAAAAAATGTCTAGAGACCAAAAATCATGTTTTCTAGGCTGTAACTTAATCAGCAATTAGGTGTCAAAATGGACGGTGGTAATAGCATGATATTATGTTTTGCTATGATTTAATCATTGAAACCTAGTTAAATTAATATTTGTCCATGTTTTAAGATGTGTAGATCAATTGATACCATGTTTTGCTATGATCAATCAATAAAAAGAATTTTCAATTTATGTGCCCTATCATGTATTTTACCATAGTAGTGCAATTAATACCATTAGTTTACTGACTTGATGTAGACAACCATCATTTGTGGATTTTGTTTTCTAAGTATTTTTAATAGTGTAGATCATGTTCAATAATTTGGATATTCAATTTGGATGGCTTATAATTGGTTTTGAAATTGTTAGCTCCTATTACAAGGAGTTAATGTAAAGTGTGTAGTCCAACTATATATATATATATATATATATAGACATATATATATGTACGTATGTATATGAGGTAGACTAGGATCCGAGTAGATATCCATTCCGATCCGGTCAAGTTATTATGGGAGGATGTGGGTCCAACATCGATTTTCCAAGCCATGGAATGTGATCTACTACCTTTAAACTACTTACACCAAAAATTATATAATTTGGAGATCGTTAGCCTATGCATCAATAATATATGTTTTTACCACTTGATGCATAGGGTAGGGGTCTCCAACTTACACAATATTTTGTGTAAGCAATCTAAAGATAGTAGATCGCATCCAATAGCTTGAATCATTGATGTTGGACCCCCATCCTCCAATCATGACCTGATTGGATCTAAGTGGAGATCTACTCGACCAGGTCCTAGTTTACCTATATACACATGCACACACACTGGTAAGTTCACACATGTCAATGTGCATTTGGTAGATATAAAGAAGAGATAGAGAAACGCTAAAACATAGATCATAACATGCTTAAAACTTGTGAGATACATGGTTTATGCAATGCAAAATAAAAAAAAATAATGTCTCATTATTAATCAAAAATGTAACTTTAATATAATAACTAAAACTTAAAACTCTCTCAAGAAAGCAAGTGGTCTTTAACTTATAATAGTATAAAAAATATGGAGCTCAGGTTTTGCAAAATATAATATGAGTATATTTTGAACTAAGCTAGCACTACTTAAAGCAGATGCATGCAATACATGGTATGCACCATATGTTATATTAAAATAATTGAAATTAAAATAATTTTGTTAGATGAAAGGAGAATTTCGAAGTAAAGCTTTTCTTACTGAAAAGGGGAAGAAAATCTTACAAACTAAGGAATGTAGTAGAAAGTAGGCAATTTATAGAAGAAACCTGTCAATTTATCGAAATGGATTCTGGGTAATTTCTGTGAAATAAAGGATGATATTTTGGTATGCTCGATGCGCGGTTGGCTTATGTCCTTATGTAATTGTCAATGCTCAAAACCAGGCATCAATTGTAATGGACCATTGTTTTGTTGAGAAAAAGGTAATAGACTATTACTATTATTGTTATTGAGAGGAGACCATTATTAATTTTTAAAAAATTGGAGATACTGTAAGAGCTTTTTAGTTGTTATGATATTGAATAACAATTTCTGTAAAAAACATTGAATAACAAAGAATAATATAAATTATTTGCATATGAAAATATCTTTTCCTATTTGAATAGGAGTAGAGTCCATGTTGAAGGAATAGTTACATGTGTTCTGGAGCATCCACTACTAATCGGCCTAATCCAAAGAGGTCCTCTAAGGGCTGTTTGGCTGCCAAGTTTGGTATTCTACAAGACAGATTTTATAGGTAGATTTTGCAAAAACATTTTTTAATATTGGTTTTCAAGTCCTGGCTTTAAATATTTAGTTGTTTGGCTATATCATGTTAAAACAAGATTTATAAAATACACATTAAAAATATTATTTGGATGGCTATTAGTGGGGAAGGAAAAATGCAGCAGTAAGCCCTTGTACTGTGAAGAAAGCAAGTCCATATTTACCTTCCCTGTCTTCCCCTGTATCTCAAAAAGATTAATCCCATGGTTTTGATCTCATGGACTATGTTTTATATGTCAAATTATAACTCATCTAACCTGAAACTTCTCAATGAACTTGACATTTGCACCAAAGAGAGAGGCCAAAGGATCTGCTGCTGCAGTACTCCCTTCCCCTTCATATGCCAGGTTGAGTTCAAAGCTTTCAGCTCTGTTATGCTCATATAAATTTGTTCCATACAACTTAGTCCTTCCAAGTAGAAAATTGTTATATTATTTTTTCCATACATTTATAAATGCTCATACAAATTTGTTCTTTGTTATGCTTGGACAACTGTATATAATTAACTACTGAGTGTTGTAAATTCAACACTCAGTCGTTATTTGTTGTACCTTGCATAATATATGGAGATAAGAAGATAATTCAAAAAGCAACGTTTAGTTTATTGGAGTTGAATTTTGTGGACTTGAGTTCAAATATCTCACTTTCACAGTCACTATGAAATGGCAGACTTGCAATTCTCAAATTGATTCTTCCTCTTTGGCACTAGTGTCTGGTCAGGCAAAATTTCTTTCACTCTTTTGAGTATCTGATCCACTTACATGTATATTGCTTCAGCGTGCCTCCCATGTTTACTCCGAGGCCAAGCGTGTCCATGCATTTAGGGATACTGTCTTATCAAAACTCAGGTGCACTTTTCTACTCTCAATCTGATACCTTCGTGTATCCTTTTCCTAATGTTCTTGGCTAATTCTCTTGAACCAAAGTCTTCTTGTGGTTATCGAGCAAATTCTTGAACAGTGTATACGACTCCATGCTGTCTACTGCTTTTATAGATATTTGAATTATAATAAATCAATTTGTGTATATCTTAGTCTCAGAATTTACATGATGATATCAGCAATATAAGTGAATCTAAATCCTCATCTATGCTTATGTCGTAGCAATAGTTTGGGTGATTTTCTGATCATATAGCTACACTGTTTTCTGCTATTTATTTATGTATGTAGGATTGAATGCTTTATGGTTTTTGCTGATTGCTACAAAATTTTATGGTTCTCCAATGAAAGCTGACATGTTGTTAGTCAGATTTTGCATGATATACATGAATAATATGGCATAATTTGACGTAAACAACAAAAGTCTTTGTACACCATATTTGCACAATCATTCAATAGCTCACTGTAATGATTTTTGGAATGAGAACAAAACACCAAAGAAGCACCCTCCACTTTGTTTACCCCTAGTTTGTTCCATCAAATATGCCTCAGTTGATCTCTCCATTGTTGTGTATAATAAAAATTCAGGTTGGTTGTAATGATTGCTATTGGCCATCAAATTTGATGCAGGCCTCATCACAAATCAATCACTGAAGTTGCATCCATATTAGAGCTGATCACGGGTCGGGCCTTGGGCCTAAACTTTATTTATTTTTAATTGGGCTTTGGATCGGGTCTATTTAAAATTTGACCTTGTCTGTGCCCAAGCCCGGCCCATGATCAGCTCTAATCCATATATTTGTCAATACTTCCACTAAGCTATCCTCTACATATTTTCAGTTCAATAAATTTTTCAAATTTAGTATTCTAATATGTTATCATCATCAATTCATGTTTTGAACTGCATCAACAAAGGATACACATTGCACTTATGTCCTATTATTTCGATCAGAACAATGACCATAGGAAATATGTGCAGTACAGTAGTTACTTATCGAGTTATGCCTTGTATTTGGTGTGACAGGACAATGCACTTATGCATCAAATAGTCATCTCATGTCTTTTCCCATATGCTACATTAAACAAAATCTCAATTCTTTTGAATTTTTTTGAGATTTCTTTTAATATTGAGATTCAATAATGCACCTGGAATTTATCCAATTTGCAGTGATGAGGACATGCTTAAAAAACTTGGTGACCTGATGAATGTGAGCCACTATAGTTGCAGTGTACTTTATGAGTGCAGGTATGGCCATTCTGTGTACACCCCTCCTCTAATGCTATGACACCTGTATGTTGAGGATGTCACCTTTTGATATGCTTTCCAACTATTACAGACTGTTATTCAACCTTGATTAGGTCACATAAATAATTATATTCTGCCAGCACCTTAATCAGTTTTCTTCAATCAGCTGCCCAGAGTTGGAGGAACTTGTAAAGATTTGTCGAGATAATGGAGCACTTGGAGCAAGACTTACTGGTGCTGGATGGGGTGGTTGTGCAGTTGCTTTAGTTAAAGAAAGTACTGTCCCTCAGTTCATTCTTGATTTGAAGGTTGGTTCCCTAACATTGATTAACTGACCGTGATTTTTAACGACAGACAGCCAATAACAGTTGAGTTCCTTGAATGCGAATAAGAAATATGTTTTAAAAAAAAATTATGAGAAGACTCCAATATACTTATAACTGAACTATGGTAATTGCTGTATAGATATTACGTCATATCGCTGTCTAGAACTCTGCAACCACTTGTTATTAATAGGAGATGCGCGGGAGCTATTGTTTTCATGGATTTTTTAATGATATGGGTTTGCTTCTACATGTTTGTCTCTATAAGTTATTGCGTGGTAAACTAAACCGTATCAGACAACATCTTAATTGCTATGACGTTCCTGTACTTCATACTATCGAAAATCTCTTCCCTAATTAGATGACTCTGTTCAGGAAATAATCAACTGCTATTTCCTGTAAACCAGCACCCATTCTTTGGAAATGGGTCAGACCAAATAGCATCATCCTTAACCTGCTGTAGATCATTTGTCACTAACATTCTTTTGTTAATTCTTGTTGATTAGAAGATTAATTTTTTAAGTAGTAGTTTAACACTGGGTAGGGGTCTGTAACTTCCCATTGAAAAGTTTTCTGGGGAAGATGATTTGCATGTTATGAGAAAGATGATTTGCAGACTCTGTTTTATGGTACAATGTTGCATGTGGTAGTTTTCGTCTTCTTTTGTACAAGTTCAACTTGTTGCGATAATTGCGAATATATCCTCTCTAATATCTATTATTACTCTCTCCTAAATGTAAGGTTTATTTATTGCAGGAAAAGTTCTACCAGTCAAGGATTGAGAGGGGTACCATTAACAAGAATGATCTTGGCATGTACGTGTTTGCGTCAAAGCCATCAAGTGGTGCAGCAATATTGAAGTTTTAGATTCTATTCTATGTTTTCCTTTGTGTTATAAGGAATTAACAATGCTTAATGTCCAAGCTTTCATTTACCAGAATAAATACAGTGAGGCTGGTAAGCTTCTGTAAATTATAATGTCGGAGAATTTCTCATAAAATGGTCCTGGTTTTCACCAGGCTACCATCAGGCATCTTGTTTTGCCAAATAGCAGAATTAAGTCAAGTTGAAATCAAGTCACCTATCAGTTAATTCAGTAGCTTCTCGTGTTCTGACATCTCAGGTTGGGCAGCTGGTTTTTGAAAATCTCTAGCATGGATTTAATGCTCCTCGGTTTTGGCAAATGATGATAAACATTGTCCGAGCAGTGCTTGCATAACACGAATCTCACAAAAAAAGCTGCTGATTTTTTCCATTTCCCCTGTGTGTGGATCCTTACATGCCCGGCAGGCTAACTCCATTCTATTTGTCTGAATTTTCTAATCCATAAAAATATTTTGTGGAGAGACCGCTTCTAAAGTTAAAAATTATTGGACATGGTGATTGTTAACTTCTGTTTCCTCGTCTTTTTGTCAACCTTAATCCACTTGGTCTTTCCTCTTCTATTTCCTGAATTTTCTTCTTCCTACCCGAATGACAGCATTTGACTCACCTACTCTAGCGACCATGGTGGATTTTATCAACACATGAACTCATGAAAAGGATGCGTGCTACAACAAGAGATGCCTCCGACACCACATATTTATTAGAAATTTATTATCTAAAAATTATTATATTGTTATTTTATAATAGTATTATAAAAAAATAATTTATTAGAATAAAATCAGAAGGTTGAAAAGTGCTTGTTTGGATTAAGACATGTGATATACATTGCCTTAAAAACGTGATTCGCTTGCTACATGCAGATTTGCGGCAATCTAATTTTTTAGGTACAACAATTCGGCTCAGTCCGATCCTTCTCTAGTGAGCACGATCGTCGTAGAGGCTTGATCTAACTGACTTCTTAAGTCGAAAAGTAGAAAATCTTTCCCTTTTAGATGCCAAGAAAATAAAAAAAAGGTAGAAAGCAAAAAGGGAAAAGTGGAAAAACTCTCTATTTATAGAAAGAACTCTCGAGAGATAGAGAAGTAAGAGAGATTGTATTGTTTTTAAATTAATTCTGGAGAAGTCTATTTATAGATTCTATCCAGATTATCAAAGAGACACGATGGTTTTGTAGATATGTAATGTTCCAGAAATAACGTATCTTTCGAAATCTTACAAAAATATATTTTAAAGCATTTAAAACAACGAAAGTTTAGAAGATAATAGAATTTAAATTTTTTAATTAAAACTCTAATAATTTTGTTTAAAAAAAATGAAATTTTCTATCTTCTAAATTTTAGTTTTTTTAAATGCTTTAAAATATCTTTTTATGAGGCTCTTCTTTTATAAAAGTTGTGACTCTTCAAAAGAGAACATTAATTTTCAAAAAAATATGATGTTTTCTGAAATATTACGTATTTTCGAAACCATCGTGTCTCTTTGGTATTCCAAATAAAGTCTATAAATAGACTCCTCCAAAATTGATTCAAAAATGAGCCAATATCTTTTTCTCACTGTTGTTCTGTCATCTGAAAGTTTTTTCTATAGACAGAGTTTTTCCACCCTTCAACTTTTTGCTTTTTATCATTTTTATTTTTTGAGCATTTGAAAGAGTCGATCGGGTCAAGCCTCCATAACAATCAGGCTCGTTAGAGGAGGACCGAGCTAAGCCGAGTTGTTGTATCTTAAAGACGAGATCGCTACAAACCTGCACATAGGAGACGAATCATATTTTTAGAACTGTGTATATCACACACACCTCGATACAGACAAGCTCTTTTTAATCTTTTATTTTATTATAGTGGATTATTTTTTTATAATACTATTATAAAATAACCAGATAGCAACTTTTAGGTAATCTATTTTTAACAATATTTGGTTCGTTAATTCAATGTAGAAAAGGAAACGTTGTTGCTGGATATGTAGCCTGAATAAATTGGCTACGGCTTCCATATACGAGATTGCTCCCACATGCAAGCCCACCATGGATGGCAAACATGAATTGACAACAGCACTTGGCACGTGTGACATAAGAATAGAGCATTGCATGGATCACCGTGATCTCATTGATGAAAATTATTTGGAGTAGAATTGATAATATACTCCATGTTTAATCTTGTTTGCTTGTTCCTTTCTTGTCATTTTTTTTAAAGAAATTACAGAGAGTCAGGTACATTTATCGTTAAAAGGGGAACCGAAAGGTAGGTAGCCTGAGGAGGCTTGAGTTTGCTAGGGTTGAGGATGGTCTCACACCTAGGACTGTGGATTTTAATAGCAGAGAGATTAAATGGATTAAAGAAGTTACATGTGCAAATCCAGATAATTCTTTCTTAAGTCCCATGCCTAAATCCAACTTATCCTTAATATTGTTTTTCTTTCTCACTGTAAGGTATGTAGCCTTCAATGTCTAATTTATGCTGCCATACCTGAATTACTAGTCGCATAGCGGTCAAAGGATGTGCAGTGATGGTGTCTTGTATTTAGATGTTTGTAAAGAATAAAGCCCTATTTGGCAGAGCTTTTGGTTCTTGGGTTCAGCCAACAAAGATGTTTTCCCATGCATTTTTGCATGTGTCTGTATATATCACCCTTTAGGATTTTCTAGTCATAATGTTGTATTATAGACATTTCATAAAGCACATTGGCTCATCCACATAAGAAATAATACTTCGATCAGATTAGGACTTAGGCCCTGTTTGGGGGAGCTTTTGTACTTTCTGGCCCTCCAAAAGCACTTTTAGATGAAATATAGGTGTTTGGTAAAAATTTCAAAAAATTGTTTTAGCTTTTTTATAAAGCTAAAAATAGCTTTTTGGAATAAGCTCCATTTTAGAGCTTTTCGGAAAAGCACCTCTAAACCCTGTCAAGAAACTAATTTTTTTGACTAAAATATCCGTGATAAAATATAACAATTACACAAAATGTCTCTTTATAATCCTGAAAATCTGCAGGAGTCCCAACAAGAAATCTTAGCCGCAGGACAGATTTCCTCCCATGCAGAAAAGATATTCTTTTTTCTATTTTTGTATGCATACTTTTGAATCCTGTTTTAGGAAAAAAAATTGTAATTTCTTCTCTATTCCTTCCGAAACAATCCATCTTCCATTGATTCTTTTCCATCGACATCGCGGTCTACGTTGAGGTCCTTCTCTGAGCATGGACCGTAATGCATCAGAAGAATATGGACCGTGGCATTGTGGTATGCCGCGGTCCACGCATCAAGAGGATATTGACCACGGCATCGCAGTCCAGGCTCAAGCAGGGATCGCGGCATCGCGGTCCTTCTTTGAGCTTGGACTGCAACATCGCAGTCCACGTATCAAGAGGATATGGACCGCGGCATCGTGGTCCAGGCTCAAGCGTGGACCGCGACATCACAGTCCTCTTTTGAGAATGGACCACGACATTGCGGTCCTCCTTTAAGCATGGACCACGACATCGCGGTCCACCAACTCCATCCTCGGTGGACCGCGAGATCAATCATGTTATAGAGAGAGGATATGCCCATGCCCTACTTTGTTGGCTCTATAGTATTTACTGGAAAAGGTATTTAATTATTAGGAAACAATCAATATACATGCCGAATCAAGATATTCTTTATTTCCATTTATACGTGGATTGCATTGCTAGATTTTATTTATTATCATATTTGATTAAGAAAAAATTGGAGCTTGGTTATTGACTGTAGTCATATAGCTATTAACAAGTAACATGTTTTTTATGAATTAAACAATGTTGCCAACACATTGTACTGATTACTTCACTTGCTATTGATTGTTGACTGAATACAAACTAGCAAATCTCATCAAGCAATTCTATTCATTTTAAAAATTTGTAAGAGATTTTTGCATTCCCTTGTAACTGCGCATGAATGGTCAAAATTCATTAATTGCATCCGCGATGCATATAAGTCCTCTATATATTTAAAGATAACTTATGCTTGATTAGGAGAACTAGAGGGTCATACTTACATGCCTTCACTTTACCTTCATCATGGCTCCACCAGTTATCTTTTTTCTATTAGCATTTCAAAAAACCATATTTTCTTTTCCATGCCTTTTTTTATTTATTTTCTAAACAACAAAATGCTTATCCAGAACACTATCATTTAAAAAGATGTTCAAACCGCCGCCCCTAGAAGCTTATATATTTGCAATTGAGTCATCTTCTTGATGCAGCAGAGAAGAGGAGTACAGTGTCATCCAAGATAATTAATAAACTTAGATGTAGTATCGATGAGATGATGGGCGTAGTGCGTGCGATACTTGAGATGGCAACACAACCTGAACTGCTTTTGACTGCTGCTAAGGTGCTCCTTAAAAGAAAACATCGAGAGATGTTTGTGGCTCTCTAAAATACCTATCTTCAGATTGAATGGCTCAAGCAAATGTCAAACCTACAGTAGTTCTAAATGTACTATTATGCCAATATGTTTTGTAATTTTAATTATGAACTTCTATTGTAGAATAATGATGGACTATATGTATTTATGTTATCTCTTGGATAATGTATCGTAGATGCTATTGATTTTATGGATATTATAGATATTATGTGTTGGTGCTTTTTTATTTGTTTGTGTTATTTATATTATATGTTTATATATCATTTGTTTTATTTGTTACGGATGTTTTATGTTTTGCATAATATTTTTTCTACAAGTATGGGTAGCATTGACAATAGTTCTAAGGAGAATTATTCCAGTAAAGAAGAGATAGTTGATGATGATAATTTTTATGCTCTACTAACTGCAACTGTTGGTATGGTTACTGAATATTACATTAAATATATTGAGAAGGAGCCTTGTAGGACCTCCTATCAAACCGGATACAGGTTTGTATCAGAGATTTTACATGGCAATCCAAATAGATGCCAACAATAATTTCGAATGGAAAAACATATATTTATTGATCTGTGCATGGAATTGAAAGTCAAATACGGTTTAAGAGCTTCTAGATATATTCTTGTTGAGGAGTCGGTGTCTATGTTTTTGATGATTCTAGGACATAAATTTGGGAATAGGATGGTTCAAGAAAGATTTCAACATTCTGGAGAAACAGTTAGTAGATATTTCATCCATATTTTAAATGTTGTTTTAAGAATGTCCAAGAATATTATTAGCTAAAGAGTTCAAAAATATTCCAAGTAAAATCCGTGATGATAGTTGTTGGTAGCCTTATTTTAAGAACTGCATTGGAGCAATTAATGGCACCCATATACTAGTGAAAATTTCTCCATCCAAACAAGTACCATATATTGGCCGAAAAAGGATTCCTACATGAAATTTTATGGCTTGTTGTAATTTTGATATGCGTTTCACTTTTGTTTGTGCTAGATGGGAGGGTATTGCTCATGATACTCATATTTTTTTAGATGCTATATGCAGAGAAGAGCTCCAATTTTCACACCCACCTAGACATATGAATTCAATGATCGGGTGACGGCAATTGCAATAGCTAATTAGTTGTCACAGTAGATAGTCGTCGCCTCGATTTGTTCATATGGCTTGGCAGATTGCAACAGTGACTGTCATGAATTCAGCTTCTGAAGATGATAGTGCCATTGAGTGATGCTTCGTCAAGGACCAATAAATAGCCCCCATACCGTTGTTGAACAAGAACCTAACGATGCTCTGGTGATCATCTATAGAACCTACCCACTGCTATCAGAACAACCAAAAAATTCAACATCTGGCCTTGTATTTATCACTTAGAGTGAATGACGAGTCAAACATCTGTAATTGCCGGCATTAACCCTCTCTCTATCATTGTTCAAAGAAAATTTCATGCATGTCTTCATTAAATTTTGAAGCAAATGAATTATGTACTTTTTCTGATAGTTAAAGTTCCATTGTCACATTGTTGCACTTTTGATCCAAGAAAATAATTCATCAAAGCAAAATCTGCCAACTCAAACTCATTAATCATATGAGACTTTAATTCATGGATCAATTTTTCACTATTCCTAGCATAAATCAAGTCATCTACATATAAACAAACAATCAAAATTTTTGTACATTTGAACTTGATGTAGAGTCTAGGCTCACTTTCACTATGCTAAAATCCATTCTGAATAAAGTGTGCATCAATCCTACTGTACGATGGCCTTGGTGCTTGCTCAGCCAATACGCGCTTTCTTAATTTAATCTATAAAACTTTTCCTTCTGTCCTTTAATTTCATAATTCTGTGGCTGCTTAATATACACTTTCTCATCCAAAAAACCTATTTTAAAAAGCTAATTTTACATTAATTTTGAAAAGAATTCCACACGTTATGTGCAACTAAAGCCAAAATAATTCCAACAGTATCAAATCTGCCAATTGGAGCAAAAGTTTTATTAAAATCAATACCTTGTTGGTGAAAGTTCCCTTTCACCACAATTCTTGCTTTCAGCTTTTTAACTGATCCATCTAGCTCATATTGTATCGTACAGATTCACTGTAAATTAATGGCTTCTTTGTTTGGGGGGAAGATCTCTACAAGCTCCCAAGTGTGGCTTTTCACCGGTACCACAATTTCTTCATCCATCATCTTGTACCAATATTCTTTTAACTTTATTGCATCTCAAAACCAATATAACTCAGCAATTTGACTAAACGAATATCTTTCATCAATTTCAGCAAAAGACTTCCCTTCTAGGAGATGTTTTTGAAATAGCACCAGGAGAAGCAGGGCTTTATGAAGCTCGAGAAATAGGTCACTAAACCCTTCTAGGAGATGTTTTTGAAACAGCACCAGAAGAAGAAGGGCTTGAGGAAGCTCGAGAAATAGGATTTCCACTATCAAAAAGAGTAGGATTTCTGTCATCATTATTTGGCTGAACAGCCATAGGTACATCATCTAAAATAGTAATAGGATTTTCTTAGACAACTTCTTTCCACTTCTATGCTTTTGTTCATCAAAAATAGCATCATAACTGATAATCAAAGAGTTTGTGGCAGGACTATAAAATCTATATGCTTTACTTCGATCATAATAGCCCATAAATATGCACATAACAAAATTATCACCTAATTTTTGCTTTTTTTGAGAGGAAACATAAATATAGGCAAGACACATACTTCATACTGGTAATATCTTCTAAAGATGATGTGGGGCACCTCAAGATATAGGTTGCCTTGACCCAAGATTTGTTAGTAAATCCTTGAGCTTTCAGGATGCTTCTTGCCATCTCCATTAAGCTCTTGTTTTGCGCTCTACTACACCATTTTGTTGAGAAGAATAGCTGATTGTCAATTACCTGTATATACTATTAGCTGCACAAAAAATTTCAAAATCATTAGATACAAATTGTCTTCCTTTATCTATGCAAAGAGTTCTAATCAAGTAGCCACTTTCATCCCTCACAAGATCTTTAAATTTCCAAAACATATAAAATACTTCAGATTTTCTTTTGATGAAATAAACCTAGGTCATTTGGTTGTAATCATCCACAAACATAATAAAATAAAGATTTTATTCAATGATGGGATTTGCATTTGACAACACAAATCTGCATGAACTAAAGCAAGTGGACATCGAGTCCTCCAAGTAAGAGCATCCTGATGATGCTTCTGTAGCATATGTTCATGGTAGATTATACCATCATGTCAAATCAAAGGTAACAACCTTCTGACGTATCTTTTAAAACTAAGATGTGTATATCTAAAGCGTCATATCATTCATAAATACTTTTGCAGTAACACGTAAAAGAAAACTTTATTTTAAGTCATAGGAACTTCAAACAAATAAACGATGCCTCCTACCTCTGTCTTCATAAAAAAGATACTTAGAATCTTCAAGATAAGAGAATATATCCTTCACATTAAAGAGACGTCTCACATTAAAGATATAAAATAGAGAGAGAAGAGAAAGAGACTACCAAATAAAAATATAATAAAAGTAAAAACTTCCTCTAAAAAAATAATAAGATATTTCAAGACAGGTAACTAATTTTTTCCCTTTTTTTTTCACAAAGGGGGTTGGTAACTAATTTATTAGAAGTTATTTAGTACTCTAATACTTGACACCATCAGGTTTTCTGTGGGAACTCTACTCAGCAAAAGTTCACCAGCATGCTTGGAATCGGACCCTACTATGTCAGCATTAAAAGGTTAGTTGAACTTTTTATTGTACATAGATCATAAGCTTAAAAGAAGCAAGGGAGTTCTGGAAGCAGTGGTAATAGAGAAAGAAGGGATTCTTCAAGCACAACCATTTTGCTAATTTAAATTTATTTAACAAATGGACGGTGAAAAAAACTTAAAGTTATCTTTGAAAAACCAATTGAAAGGGTTGAGAAAATGATAAAGCAAAGGCCTTCCATTAAAATCTGAAAGCCCGCATAAAGTGATCTTAATGCATACTTGTGGTGATTCAAGGAGGTGTTTTTGGCTTTTTGCTGAGCCGAGCATGCAGTGGCAAATTTCCAACAAAGTGATGAAAAATCATTGGACATAATCTATACAAGTAATTGCAATCTTAGACATGACCTCAATACAGTAGAAATCTAGCCTGGTCCTAAATCATTCCCAACCAACTTGGATTTCATAGTTCTATGACAGCTTTAATGGTAAAATAACACTATATATCTTACTTCTATTCTACGTGTCTTAGTACTCTTGTAAGTTGGAGGTTAAAATCCTTTTAATACATAGGACAAAAAAATAATAATAATCACGGAAACGAGCTTTTAAGAGGTAGCAGAACCTTCGCCGAACTTCTTAATTTGCCTAGCCAATAATTAATTGGATGGGTACCCAATGAAATTATGGGGCTCTTAAAGTTCTTTTTTAATTTTTTTCCTTTTTCTCCGGGATTCAGAAGCATGTTTCTCAGGATACGAAGGGTTCCTTGATGCACAACTTGTGGTCAATAATTAGTTTCCTAAAACCAAGAAGACAACCAATTTTGCCATAAAGTAACGTGGACACAAGCTTTCTTTTCTTGTGTTTCCTTTTCTTTTGTCAGCCAAATGGACCCAAGGAATTAAAATGAGGCAATTAGTAGACCACAAGCAGAGGGAATCTAGCAAAAGAACAGGCATGCAAAGCAGCAGACCAGAAAGGAGCCACGTTGAGTGGGATCCTTGGTGGATTTACTCATCCCCCCTAACTTCTAAACTTAGAACATGAAACCATCAGAAGATAATATTAGAAACGCTAACATGATGCCAAAAAAAAGTAATATAAAGAGTTATATATATTTTTCTATTTCATCCTCCCACTGATGATATATAGTCTTGGTCACATGAGATATAGAGTATCCACGGAAGACCGGAAGATTGGAAGGGTTGCTGCCAACATTCGGCCAGACAAGGTTGGATTAGCTTCACGAACAGTCGAATGGACAGATCTACTCGAAGTTGGAGGTCCGATCTACAAACAGGAGAGAAGACACTAAAGGTTGTCAAACTTAATCCGGTGGGGAGCCCTCCCATATCTAAGGCCAAATTTTTAGGAAACAATGGGGATTTAGGAGAGCTTTGAGTGGAGTAAGAGGGATCCAATAGCCTAGAATAAATATAGAATTTACCTACCTACAGGTTTTCCGAATCTGATACATATAAGAATGAGAGTGTAAGGTTATTATTCAAAAAACGATCAGGCACAGTATAACTATCAGATGTCCAATAATTGTCTAGTCGTGCAATAATTGCTCAACGTGAGGACGAGTTAGAACTGTCCTGCAATATACCTCACAAATGCATAGAATTATAATCACCCATTTAATGAGTTTTAATTATCTTAAATATGTCTGAATAAGAGACATCTAGTTTGTTGATCGGCCGGTTTGATGGATCTGTCGGCTGCCTATTTAATTTTGATCGACTGTCCTGGATGGCCACTCTAATTCTGGTCATCGGTCACAAGCTCATAAAGTAGATTAACATCATAGTCATTCTTTCTCTTTCTCAAGGTAATGGTCCTAATGGAGGAGCCTGCACGCTTTATTTTTCTTTGGAGCTCCACCCTCGTTGTCATATCAACATATTTACAGAGATTATTTTTTTTGCCTGGAGCGCGTCTTCACATATCTAAACTCGGGCATTTTAAAGTAGATATCCATAGTTCATCATTTATTGACCATCGTTCATAGACACAATAGGAGAGTTATATACCATCTATATAGCTTTTTCATGTAGCATTAATTTTACTATAACACTACCCAAAGAATACTCGGACAGCAAAATGCAATTTAATTCACTTGCAGCGTCTGGAACCCACACCTGAGCAGAATTCAAGTCTACCCACATGCCTTCTTATGGTAAAAGATTAAAGATAGCCATCTACCATTGCAGTGGCTCATGGCAAACCAAGCAGCTGGAGGAAATGAGCACCCAGTACAATGGTGCATTGGAGAGCAACTGTATCCATTTGATCCTTCGCAAACTATGCCATCTAGGTTGTTCTGATGTGCTTTATGTACAAGTTGAGCCCAAGATATAATAATATAATAATAAAATTTTATGATTATGAAAAAGATACTAGAAATTAGATATAGTATAATACAGTAACAAAATTTCATAATTTGATACAAATACTAATTTTAAATATGATAATTAGATCTCATGAATTTTGGAGATTGATTTGAGATATACCAAATTGTGCATACAATATGTGGCAGGCCATGATATCTAATATCGTATATAGTATATACTATAATAGACGAGATTGTGCATGATTTTAAACTGTAATATGGAATTACCTTGTAGATAGTTAAACACAATTTCCACCTTGGAGGCGTAATTTTTTTGAGATGAACTGGGGTACGAGTTGTCGGCATGCCTCCAATAGGCTAGGATGCAGTGGTTGGCGTTGCTACACCAATGCGTACATGAACTAGCTAAGCAAGATGGGTCCACCGAGTGTATGGCGTCTCACAGCTCTTTGTGCCGTCCCCAGCTGGATCGTTGGCCATTAATAATTGTAGGTTGATGTGGGCCATCCACCTTAATCAAGGATTCAGGACGGCAGCCAGGAATGATCCGTATGAAATTTGATATTGGCTGTAGGGGGTGCATTGTCACTGTATATTAAATTTTAGCTTTCTCAGTGTTTTCTTGAATCAAGTCCTCTTATATACAAATCCATAGCTGCTCTTGCCTTCACGCAGAAGTTTGAGAAAAATGGATTTCAAAGCCCTCTCCAAGTCCTTGCTCTTCTTCTACTGGTACCTACGAACGAGACTTAGAAGTGCCCATGCAACCCAAGTAAAATTGTTCAAGTACCCTTCCGAGGACAAGCTCGCATCAGGCCAAGTTCTAATTTGTGATGTGGAAGGAGGGCTTCTGAGGTCTTCCTCCACCTTCCCGTACTTCATGCTTGTGGCCTTGGAAGGAGGGGGTTTCCTAAGGGGTTTTCTCCTCTTGCTTCTGTACCCTCTGGTCTGTCTTCTTAGCCATGAGGTGGGGCTAAGGCTTACGGTCATGGGGGCCTTTTGTGGGCTAAGGAAGGATGGTTTTAGGGTAGGAAGGGCTGTGTTGCCGAAGTTCTTATTAGAGGATGTGGGGTTGGAAGGGTTTAAGGTCTTGAGGAGGGGAGGGAAGAGGGTGTGTGTCAGTAGCATGCCGAGGGTGATGGTGGAAGCGTTCTTGAAGGAGTATATGGAGGTGGAAGTGGTCTTGGGGAGAGAGCTGAAAGAGTTTGGTGGCTATTACACTGGGTTGATGGAGGAGGAGAATAAGATATGGGAAGGCATGTCTTTGAAGGAGTTGTTTGGAGGAGAGGGAGAGATGAAAGCCGGTGTTAGTGGATTCGGAGGCTATCTCAACTCTTTTCATCTCCGACTATTCTCCCATTGCAAGGTTAGCTACTCTCTCTTTATCTCTCTCTATTATCTCTCCCAGGGAACGAGTAGAGTATACAGAGCGAGCAGAAAGGTGGCTGGGCTCAGAAGAAGCAGATTCGAAGAAAGATCACTCAAATAGGTCTTCCACCGTTCCTTTATTTTGATGCGCTTTGTGGCACGGCCGGTCTTGAGAATAATAGTGAAAGCAACACCAATCATTTTAGAGAACCGAAGAATAATATATATCACACAAAGAAACACCTCCAAAGAGAGGAGGCCGTGCAACTGTTAAAGTAATACTGCATGCAGAAGCTTAGATTTTTTGAACACACACAAGCAGACACACATAGATCCCTGACAGTTGATTGCCTCAGCCAGCCCAATAGTGTTGCCTGTATAGCTTTATTTTATTTTATTTTGCAATCTTGGTCTTCAAATTCAAACCGACAAGGCTATGTTGAGCATAACTCAATTGTACGTAGTAATACAAGCACGAATATAATAAGATAATAATAGGTTGTTACCTTTCCTTAAAAGTACTATTTTACCTTGAAGCACAAAACTTGATAATCTCTAGAGTTTTTTTCTATTATTCTAGCTAGGACTCTGGTAGCACTTCGACCTTTTTTTTTATTCATCAGGTAAAATTATTGTTGTGCAATAGTTTTGTGGTCATATTGGATGAAGAGTATTAATTGGATGTGGTCATATTGGTAGTCTTTTCTCTTCATTAACTAGAGGAGTTCTTCATCCATATGATCCATTGCTCTTTCGTATGTCTTCATCAACGAGAGGTAATGGATGTGTCTTGGTAGTCTTTTCTCTTCATTAACTTGATATTAGCTAATGGAAACACTACTCTTCATAAACTCGACTTTAATGAACAGTAATGGATGTGGTCATATAATTGGTTGTCTGTCTTCATCACTAACTATGGCGGATGTGGAACTTTAAGTGGAAGGCTCCACATGCTGGACTCTGCGTCTTCTCCTTTAAATTTACACTGTGTCAAAAGTGCATTGGGGTTCTCAAATTTCCTCATGTATAAAAATATCATTTCATTCACAAACAAAATTTTGTTATATAACAATCATCTTTTCTGAGATAATGGGGAGGAAGTAAGATACTTGCCCCAAGTTTTATTGATCACAAAGGTTGCTGATTACATAGTGGGATCAATAGATATGTACCGCAGTGAAGGCCTGTAAGGGACTGCAGGCTTTACCTCACTGTTCCCCATTCGATACAAAAATAACTCACGCATGGCCCTGTCCCATCCACCCAACAAGAGTAAATGAAAAGTACCTCCAAAACCCTTGAGCATTGGGGGGCACTCAAGTTAGGGTTAATGTTCTTACAGTTCCTCTCTCTATCCTAACCAACTTCTCTTTCCAACAAATTTATTTCCCCTGATCTATTTTAATATTTCTCTTTAACAAGTTTATCCACCTCCAATATCTATCTTGATCCCATCTTCTTTTTTTTTTATGTTTATTTGTTTAATATTATTTATTCTTTCTTTTCTAATATTTCTCTTTTACTACATGCATGCATAGTGCCTGCCTATACTACAAGAATCTCATGAATCACTATACTCAACATGTGCCCGGACACTAGTGTTAAGAAATTAATGATGCAGTTCTCATACATTTCTAGTGATGATCAGCCTTGTACGTACTCATCTAGCTATCTTATTGGCTTGTTATATGTGTATTTCCTTGCAGGAAGTATACTTGGTTGGTGAAGCTGAGAAGAGAAGATGGCATCCCCTGCCAAGATCAGCATACCCTAAGCCGCTCATATTCCACGATGGCAGGATAGCCTTTAGGCCAACCCCAGCCTCCACCCTCTGCATGTTCTTATGGCTTCCCCTCGGCGTCGTCATCGCCATCTTCCGAGTCGTCATCTTCATGTTCTTCCCCTACAGCCTCTCCATTCCTATGGTTGCCTTCTTGGGCTTGTACTGCAGGGTCACCACCACCTCCTCCTCCTCCCCTCACCATCGAGAGCTCGAGAATTCCCGAAAATCTCGCGGCCAGCTCTACGTGTGCAACCACCGCACCCTCGTCGATCCCGTTTACATCTCCGGCGCCCTCAAACGCCGCGTTACCGCCACCGTTTACAGTGTCAGCCGCATCTCGGAGCTGATCTCTCCCATAAGAACCATCAGGCTGACGAGGAACCGAGAGGCCGACAGGGAGAGAATGGAGTCGCTGCTCAAAGAAGGAGACCTTGTGGTGTGCCCCGAAGGGACGACATGCCGCGAGCCGTACCTCCTCCGGTTCAGCCCGTTGTTCACCGAGCTAAGCCACGAGGTCGTGCCGGTAGCGGTGAAGGTGCATGTCAGGATGTTCTACGGCACCACCGCGAGCGGATTCAAGGGCTTGGATCCGCTCTATTTCCTTATGAATCCGTTCTCGTGCTATGATGTGGTGTTCATGGAGAAGGTGGCCACTGGTTCTGTCGATGGGAAGCAGTGCAGCAGTCGCGAGGTGGCTAACTATGTGCAAGAGAAGATAGGGAAGGTGTTGGGTTTTGAGTGCACAGCCCTCACAAGAAGGGATAAGTATTTGATGCTTGCAGGTAACGAAGGGATATTCGAATAGAGAAGCAAAAGGGAGATGATATGAGATCATGGATGGATGCATGCATGCAATGGGTCCTATTCCTTTCCCGAAAATATTTGAGGGAGACTCTTAAGTGAGCTCAAGGGTAGAAAAGATCTTGTTTCACGACACCTTTTGTTTCTCTTTCTATATATACATATTGCGATTTTAAGAGGCTTTGTTTTGTTTATTTGGATAGGGGTTTGAAGTAAATTTCCTCATGACTATGAGGATAGAGAATAGGAAAAAGGGCTAAGATTAACATGCTACCTCGTGCTATATATTTTTTATAATTTGTACAGAAGTAGTTCATCCTAATAAATTAAGGTGGTTGAAACACATAATATATTTCCATGCATGTCCACATGTATCATGACTTGAGAATCAGCTAAAGCTAGACATTATGCAACCCTAAAAACATGAACCAACCTGATCTCAACATGTATGGCACACTGCACGCTGCTGCACAAACATAAATGCTTATAAAGGGGGAAATTGCAGGCAAAAATTGTAGTATAAGAGAAAGACAATATGGCTCCATGTAAAATAAGTTAATGCAGGAGAAATCGATTGTATATTTTATTTTACCAACTGATCAATTTAGGAAAAATCATCAAATGAATGCTGGAGGTCTAATTATTGTGGTGCAAGCATGTATTGACTCGTGATATTATAGAGCATTGTTCGTATTTAATAGTGGTCCAGCTAGGAATTAACATCCAACAGTGCAGATCCAGCTTTAGACTACCAGTGGCCCCAGCATTTCATATATATTGCAAGGAATTAGAGTGAGAAGTTCAGCAAAATAGTCTATTTAATGACTTCGTACTTGATGTCATACATAAGGCCAATTCTATGTATCTTATGGATGTAAAAATATCTTATTGTCTTGGAGGCCAAAACTTTTATGTTGAAAACTTATGATCAAAATGTACCTTTTGTTCTATTAGAAAAAAAAAGAGAGGGAGATTAAAAGGCTTAACATAATTAGCTATCTATTTCATATAAACTGATCTAGATCAAAAGGTGGTACAATGGCATCTGATTTGTTTGACTTTGGACAATCTTTGTAGCACGCAACGATATTATTGCATCAACAAACATCATAAGGCTTATGCATGGCAAGATTTGCTGGTCATGTTGTTGGAGTTTTAATTAAAAAAAGGTTTAAACTTTTTTTATTTCTTAAACTTTAGTTGTTTTAAATATCTTTTTGTGAGACGGCTCTTTCAGAAGAGTTGTGACTCTTCGAAAGAGAATGTTCATTTTTTAAAAGATATGGTATTTCTGAAATGTTACGTATTTTCGAAATTATCGCATCTCTTGGGTATTCCGAATAGAGTCTATAAATAAACTTTCCTAGGATTAACTCAAAAACAATCTGATCTCTCTCTTTCTCACTAGTACTCTATCGACCGGGGGGTTATCCTACAGGTAGAGTTTTTGCACCCTTCAACTCTGCTTTCTATCTTTTTTATTTTTCAGGCATCTAAATGAGTCGGTTGGGTCAAGTCTCAACATTGATCGTGCTTGCTAGAGAAGGATCAGGTTGAGTCAGGTTGTTGTACCTTAAGAACGAGATCGTTGCAAAGCTGCATGTAGGGGACGAATCACGTTCTTAGGGCAGTGTGTATCATATGCCCTGATTCAGGCAAGCTCTTTTCAATGTTCTAATTTTATTCTAATAGATTATTTTTTATATACAATTATAAAATTACGATATAGTAATTTTTAAGCAATATATTTCCAACAGTGTAAGAACCTGATCTTGTTACACTAAAAAATTTTATTTGATCATTTATCAAATTTTATTCAATTGCATAAGGCTAAATTTGGTTTTAATTGTATAGAATTAGAAAGCTATAAAAGTTTTTTATTATCAAAAATCAGTCCTTTTAGAAAGTCATATTGCTTTCAAAATTGTGCAAATATATTTTTTGCAACTTTAAAGCCATACAAAAATTTTCTGCAGATTTAAAATATTTGCAGAATTTTTCTGCAACTTTAAAGTCTGTGTAGGAATTTTTTGAGATTAAAAATATATGTAGAATATTACCGCAACTTTAAAATCCATGCAAATTTCTACAGCTTTAAATCTATGTAATCTATTTTCTGCAATCTGTGATTTTTGTGCAGAATTTTCTGTATCTTTAAAATTTGTGCAGAAAACTCCATATTTAAAAGCTATGCAGAAATTACTGTTGCTTTAAAAAATATGCATATTATTAGCTTTTCTCAAAATATATACTATTGCTTTGAAAATGTGCATAAATTACAAAATTACATTACTTGTTATATTTCTTAGTGTGGTTATTTAATTTTAATGATATTATTGCTCTTTATTGTATTTATTTTAAAACCTAAAATCTAACTTAAAATCTGACGAATCAAAAGAGTACTAACAAAAAGATGAACCGGCATATCTAGATTTGTCATAAATTTGTTAAACAACTCAAAAAGAGTAATGTCACTTTTTTGGAAATTTGTCAAATTTGAGAAAAAATTGGCAGATTGTTTAACTAAGGGTTTGTCTATGAATGAAGTCATAGAATCATCGAGGGGGATGGGGCTTAAGCCCACTATTCGGTCACCGACAGTGGATACCCAACTCTATGATTGGAGATGCCATAAAGAAGATTCAATATGGTAGAAATAAAATTGATTGAGTTATCATGTGAAAGCATATTTTTTTTAGTATATTTTTCTTCCATCTCTATGATGAGTACTCTTATCAGTGTCAAAAGTATATATTGGAAATATTGAGTTATACTCTTAATGAGTCGAAGATAGAAAATCTGTAGCGTATTAGGTTACAAATATCCTTGGAGAATTTACCTATGTGAGAAGTATTGTATAGGCCGTGACCAAGGATTTGGGCTAACTCTAATATAATTCTCATAAAAAATCATGGAACTAAGCACAAGGCCTTTAAATGATATTAACCGCATAAAAACCTAATTGATCTATACTGTGTGTGTGATAAATAAAAGTCTGAATCAAATGGTCTAGTTCGAGATCTAATCCACTATAGTTCCTTCAAAAAATATTATCAACACTAAGTGAGGTTCAAGTCTATGGGATACCTTACCCATTGCACTGTATAAGTTGTCCAGATATTCTACCTTATAATTTTTAAAAAAATAAATCTTTTGTGGAGGATTGTTGGAGTTTTAATTAAAAAAAGATTTAAATTTTCTTATCTCTTAAATTTTAGTTATTTAAAATATTTTTTGTGATTCATCTCTTTCAAAAGAGTTGGGACTCTTCGAAAGAGAATATTAGTTTTCTAAAAAAATGCAGTGTTTCTAAAACATTACGTATCTTTGAAACCATCGTATCTCTTCGGTATTCAAACTTAGGACCTCTGCTCTGATACAATGTTGAAATTACCACTTGTCTCAAAAGCTTAAGCTAAAAGGATGAGGTAGATTTATTTATATATTTTATATTTTCTTATAGAATCTATAAATAGATTCTTTCATGATTAATTCAAAAACAATCCGATCACTCTCTTTCTCACTTGCACTCTATTTTTCGAGAGTTTCTTCTATAAACAGAGAGCTTTTCCACTTTCATTTTTTTTGCTTTCTATCTTTTTAATTTTTTGAGCATTCGAAGGAGTTGCTCGGGCCAAGCCCCACAGCAATGTACTCGTTAGAAGGAGATCGGGTTGAGCTGGGTTGTACTTTGGAGACGAAATCGCCGCAAACCTGCACGTAGAAGGTGAATTACGTTTTTAGGGTAGTGCATATCACACGTCTCAATTCAGATAAGCTCTTTTCAATTTTTTAATTTTATTTTAGTAGATTATTCTTTTATAATACTATTATAAAATAACAATATAGCAATTTATAGATAATACATTTCTAACACATGTATCCATGTTCTTTAGGTGAACTCCTTTGCCTCTCCAAAGGGATATATCAATCAAACCATTTGAAGAAACGGATCCATGGGTTAGCTGTTGGGACATCAACTTTTCGGTTTTCAATAGCCTATATATAGCACATACTAAGTTCACAATATTTTCAGAAAAAACATGATGCAAAATGGCAAAGAATATTTTTAAACTTCACCTCCAACATGAAGATGATAGTTCTAAAGAGGGACACACTTGAGGATAATGAAGAGGATGTCTCGTACGTGGAGCAGAACATGCGCAACCTCATTTTCATTAGTTGAAGCATTTATGGAGAAGATGACACGTACTTGCTTTGGATGTAGATTTCTTTGTAGTTCGCTCTCAACGCGGTAATCCTATATTGCTCCATTTTTTTATTTGGGGTTTATCCTGGTGATGTTAACCTGTACTTGATGATGTTGACCTGTAGATGTTCGATGGGATCGACTATTTCGAAGAAATCTAACTAAATTAGATAGAAAGAAGTAAGATAGGATAAAATATAGAGTTTTTTTTTTTATACAAAACCCTCCTAAACATTAAAATTTATATAAATATCCTTCTAAAATTAATATTTATATATATATATATCCTTATAAAATATTTGTTTTGCATGTGTACCTTTTATTTTTTTTTATATATGCGCCCATACCATCTAATACAGTCAAAAAATTAGTGGTTTAAAATTAAAATAACTGAAATATACTTAGTGAGTAGATATGCAAAAGGAAACATTTATAAAGGTATATATGTAAATAATACTTTATGAAGATATTCAGCCTATTTTAACATTCGGATTTGTCTAGGATAGCCTTCTGCCATATGGTCGTAGAGATTGTTAATAAATCTGAAGAGATCAAAATCCTTCAATAATTTTGTTTGAGGATGATTGATATTGTTCTTCCACCCATGAGCATAACAGTAGCAAGAAAACTTGATCATTGCAACCTATGATGCGTCTTTAAGAGATTATAATCCTTTTCTATATTCTAATGTATGCCCTCGTATATACATCTATAAAAATAAATATTATAAGCTATGTTTTGACGAAATAAGATATACAAGTTGTTATAAATAAAGAGGAATAAGATAGAATAATCTCATAATTATAGTGAAAGAACTTCCATAACTCTTTTGTTATCTAATTGTCGAATCAATTTTTTTAAAAAAAATATTTTTATAGAAAATATCAAGGAACAAGCACTAAACAAATCCGAGTGTTAAAACAAGCAGAAATAAAAAAAATTAAAATTTTTTGCATGTAAACCCTCTTAAATATGTAAAATTACATAAATATCCTCGCAAAGTATTATTTGCATATATACCCTTATAATATTTTCTTTTGCATATATATCCATTAAGAATATTTTAGTCATTTTTAATTTTAAATCATTAATTTTTTGATAACATTAGATGGCATGGGCACATATGCCAAAAATAAAAAATAAAAATTAAATACGCAAAATAAATATTTTATAAAAGTATAAATATAAATATCAATTTTAAGAGGATATTCATACAAATTTTAATATTTAAAAAGGTATCCACGCAAAAAAATCCTCAAATATAAATATGCTACAATAAAATAGTTAATTATTAATAAAATAATTTACTGCAATATATGATTGATCATAAATAAGTATCATAAAGCAACCAAGAAAAATAAGTTAACACAGGACATTGTTGGAGTGGTAATTTTGTCAGCAAAATACTATCTCCTTGCTATTTGATGCTCTCGATTTCATCTTTTTTTATCACTATAGTACCATCTTTTGGTAATTTTATTAATAATTTAAGATATTTTTCAGTAAAATATTATTATCCATTAATTTTAATAAGCACATACTTATCATGGATTAGTTACTAAATATATATATATATATATACAAAGAATTTAAAGAATATCAGCAATGTTTTACCAATGAATTAATTTCGTCATGAGTGATTTTTTGATGAAATGGTGGTGACACCATCAATGCAATAGTACACACATAAATGCTGAGCCTGTTAATGACAGGCATCATTCGATGCGTATGCAGCTTTCCTGGGGTAGAGCAACCTGACACGGACAGGAGATGACTGTCTTCCACTGTTCATTCAGCCCACCGGGCATCTAGGTCATCCAATTTTGAAAATAAGCAGCAATCTCTTTTTCTCGCTCATCATAGAGCATCACTAGTAATGTTCTTCACCAAAGAAGATCCGCACTGGAAGAAACTTACAATCTAAATATTGAGAACCTTAGCTACATAAATCTAAACGGACAAAACTCAGAATCCTCAATCCCTCACAAGAATGAGAATGAAACAAGTGTTGAAGAGAATAGCTCACAATATGTTCATAATACCTGAACACAGTCACAACAAAATAAACTGGAAAAAGTATAGTCAAGACCCATATGCTCCGACTGAAGCATTGGACCAGCATCAAATTAGATTGTTCATCCAGGATTCAAACAATACACGACTGCTGACAGTTGTTGCACAAACACCGAGGCAATAAGATTACTGGTCTAAACAACTGTAACAAAGATCACCATATTGGTCAATATTTGGATGGAGATGAAGCTTGAGTTTAAATCACGGCATCCTGTAAAAGACATGGTTGCATCGCTCAGCCCAGAGAAGGATCAATTGTAGCTTGCAGTGACAGTGGATTGACCCTCAATAGCATTATTCAAAAATGAGTGAAACAATATGCAATTGAGGATATGATCATAAGAGAATGCAAAGCAAAATAAGAACTGTCAAAAGTTTGAATCTCACCATTGTCCTTGCAGAATGTCAGATTACAAACATTAGCCTGACAAAAGCACGTTAGGACCATGAGATCAAAGCCACGATCACAGAAGACTTGACATGTTGCCGCCAGCCACCAAAAAATGGAGCTCATCAGCATTTGAGAGCATTGGCATTGTCGCCTCCAGGCTCCAGCATTGGTATGACCACATGTCTGCAACAAGCCAACAATAAATCCTCAATTTTCTGTAGAAACAAATAGCTGTTTTTTCCAACTCAATCTCAGAATACCCAACCGGGACAGAATCTCCAAAATTTAAATATCCAACAATCCTCTTGACTGCTTTAAACAATTAAGTTGCCAGTTCCAACATTGCAAAGTTCACCATCAAGGTGAAAAAGTCAGAATGATCCCTATTTTTCACATCAAAAGCATTCAGGATTTAAACCTCGTATCCGTCCTTACAGAATCTACAACTGGAATGCTTGCATATTAACTAAACAGTTTGACTGGAACTGTCACTTGTCATTCCCCTTTCTGCCTTATCGTCTGATTTAACCATTGAATTCTCTGTGCTATCTGGAACCGAGACATTGGTCAGGCTAATGATTCCACCATCTGTATTGGCAACCATGCAGTCTGCTGAACTAACTGTTGTCTGATTAGAAAAATCATGAAGTATCTTTTCTTCAGAGCACAGTGCACTAGAAGCAACCACTTGATTGCTTGAATCACCACCAAGCTGCTCAGCAGACCTAGGATCAGCATTTCCAGACTCAACAGGAAGAACAGCTTGTCTTGAAATATTGGAACATCCAACCAGGCCACAATCCATCACTTGATCAGCTGAATCCACCACCATATTATCCAAGCCATCTGAATATGAAACGGTCATCCCATTGCCAAAACCACCGGTTATCTGAACAGCCGAGTCAGAGGATGCAGATGGATCCACGGTTTGTTGAGATATATTAGATTGTATAACTGGTGCAGAAGCAACCTGACTATCTGAATAGACAACTGTTGTTTCCTGCATGCCACCTATTTGATCTTGAACTGGAGCAGGTGCATTAATCATATTGCCAACCATCTTTTTTTCTTCATTAAGAAGTCCAGCAACACCACCCGATAATTCCACATTCTTGTCAACAACAGAAATCTGCTCTTCACCAACATTGAGACCCTCTTCAATAACAATTGCACTTTGGGCAGCTTGACCTTCAAAAGCATCTTCTTTCTCAGATAAAACTTCTGCATATAACTGGCTACTTGGTATTGGAGGTATAGGTGCTTCACACGAAGAGCTGGTTTCAGTATGATCTGCATTTGGCACATCAATCTGATTCAATCCTGAAGCTGGCCTATAAACATCAACCAACTGAACTATATCCACATGATGGTTCTTTTCTGCCAAGTCTTCACCCAGGGTATTATTTTTTGCTGCAGCTTCTTCCTCAAGGGCACGATTCCTTGCTGCAATTTCTTCCTCAAGTGCACGATTCTTTGCAGCAATTTCTTCCTGCAACCGTAATTGTACTTTGTGCTCTTCCACTAGCCTTTGAATTCCATCCTGCTCAGCTAAGAGATCCCCATAACGTTGTTGGAGGCTCTGCTCAAATGCTTTCTGTTTGTTGACTTCTTCAAATATGCTACTAACTCTGTATGAAGCTGCTAAGTGTTCTTGCTTTTGTAAAACTTGGAAGCATTCAAGTTCTGTAGCAGCGGTCTCCATTTGCTTATATGTGGCCTCTATCTGTGACCATAATTTTCCAGCCCTTGTCTGCTCATTCAGATAAGAACCAAGTTAAAGGTCCATAAGATAAAGATAACAAAAATGCGAAAGAAAAAGCTTAAGCATAAACATGGCGGAAAAGGGCAACTAATCGGCAACAGGGTAATTTGACGACCACGAATCTGGTTCAAGAGCTATCTGTTCTTCGAACTTCAATATTCATAAACTTTCATTATCTGAGTGATATTTGTTGTAAAATTCAGATGGATTTTAACTTGAAAATTAAAGATGGCCAATACAGAAAACCAGGCAAAAGATACCCACAACAACTTGTACCTCGGGGGGGGGGGGGGGGGGGGGGGGGGGGGGAACAGGGAGAAGATGAAATAAGACATGAAACAACAAGTACAATCTTAACATACCTGATATCCCTGTGTGAGAAGCTTAACCTTCTGTTCAAGTCGTGTTGCCTTTTTTGCTTCATCATCCATTCTCTTCTTCATGATCTCAAACTCATGTTGTAAAGAAGTAAGTTTTTCACTGTTGCCAGCAACGCTAGCAAGACCATAACTATTACGAGCAGGGAAGTACATAAGATCTTCCTCACATGCATCACGTGCTTTGACAAAGTCATCAAGAGACTCATTGTCATGCCCCATTGCCACGCGAAGAAACTCAACCTCTTCCTTGATCAAAGAATCAGCCTGAAAAAGGAAATTAAGCTACATTAACATTTTTCCATGACAACAAGGCTACCAAAATATATAATGTATGCACTGTAGTCAAAAAGTACGGGTAAGTGGTAACAAGACTATGAGCTATAATTTATTTTCCATTTATGTTTTGATGTGAGTACTAAACAAAAGGCAAATGAAAAGAACATGTGGAGATAGCATACGATACAAGGAAGGCAGAACTGTCCCAAAACGCCAAGTTCAAGGCATACCAAACCATACTACTAGAGGACCGGGACAGTTTCAGCAACGAAATAGAGAAACAGGTAAGGGAGGGGGAGAAGGAAAGAAAAAAAGAGAGAGAGAGAGAGGGCAGCGATGATCAACGGCCGTTGAAACATGGGGGAGGGAGTGGGGAGAGAGGACTTACGAAGCCCTCTCTCGTCCGTGCACCGGGACAAGGGCAAAACCCCTATTTTGAAAGGAAACAAGGGCTTCAGCCGTTTGTCTTTTTTTCTTGATTTTTTTAAGTGAAGTCGGCAACCACTGTTGACTTCACTTAATATTTTCCTTTTTTGAAATTTTTTAAGTGAAATCGGCCAACTTCACCTAAAAAAAAAAGAAAATAGAAAAAAGGGCTGAAGCCTTTGTTTCGAAAGGAAAGAGGTGCTCTGCCCTGTTGCCCCCATTCCGACGGACAAAGGTCCTCTCTCACCCCTCCCCTGGCCCTGTTACGGCATCCGTCGATCACCGCCGCCCTCTCACTCTCTCCCTTCTTCCCTCTCTCCCTCTCTCTCTTCCTCTCTTTCCTTCTCCCTCTCCCCCTCCCACCATCTCTCTCTCTCTCTCTCTCTCTCTCTCTCTCTCTCTCTCTCTCTCTCTCTCTCAGCCACGGTCTCCTGCTCTCTCTCTCTCTCTCTCTCTCTTTCCTCTCTCTCTCCTTCCTCTCCCCTTGTTTGTGCTGGTTTCCCTGTCAGTTGGTGCTGAAACAGTACGGCGTATGGGCGTACCATACCGCTTGCCTACCGACACAAGTGCCAAGTCCGATATTGCGCACCCTGGTACGATATATTCAAAATGGACTGATTAAGGTGACGCAACCAAAAATAACAGGAAAGAAAAAAGATATTGCCAAACTACAACCAATGATTCTCGTAAATTTTGCTGCAATTGAAATTCTCAAATGAAAATTACAAATTCTTGAGCACACTCTTCAATTTGTAACATGCAATACTAGCTACCGCTATTGTAATGCCGAACACGTCATTTCAACTAAACAAATAAGAAGTTTACAAAACCAAATGATAATTTTAGTTGTTACGAATCCCGTGCTTTCAAACAGAAAACCAAATGCAATTGAACAGAAAAAACAAACATAAACAGTGAACATAACCATTTATACAAAACAAAAAAAGGAACATCCATTAGATATAATTATTTATGAGCATAACAAACGAACATTCTGCATTAGGTCGAGTCTTCCAGGCCATTAACTTTTCAGTCTCCAATGGCAGCCCAAGTAAATATGTTCTATGCAAGCTTTAAAGTTTCAGGTGAAGTTCTGGCCAAAACCAATCTAGAAACTTATTTCGAAATTTGCAGTTTCAGCCAGTTTCGGTGGTTTTGGCCAGTTTCGGGTGGGGTTTCAGCCAGTTTTAATAATTTAGCCAAAATTGACCAAAACTCTATTTTTTTTATCCTTTTTTTGGTTTAATGTTTTCCAAAATTCATCATATAATTGAATCATACATTTATTCAAGGTTCTAATAGTTTGATCAAGGTTTAATTTCATAAAAACTTTGTTACTGGCGAGTAAGATGCAATCTTAATATATGCCTTTAATTCTGAACTAGTAAGCAACATTGTAAGGTGTAGTAAAATTAGATACAGTAGTGAAGTATGAGCTATCTCATTACTATCCTCATCTGCATCCATACTCCCATCCATGCCGTAATGATAATGATTTGCATGGGGCACCTTGTGATAGTCTATTATACTAAATAGGTTTATGTACTCAATTCCATACTCTTATATACTTGTCTTGTTAATATATTCGATTAAGTGATATTTGGTATTTTACTCATCAGATAAGTATGCCTATTAGATATATTTAATGCATTAAGCTTCAACACAGTTTAACTTCAGCTCAAAACTACTGATATTACATAAGTTATGTTCCAAGATAACTTCAATCACAATAAAATGATATTAAGTGGCCTGATTTTTTTTTCGATTTTTCAGACTTTTTGGACCAAAACTCTGAAACTCAGAGCAAAATTGCCAAAGCTGCCCAAACCAAAATTCTACCCAGGGAGCAAAAAAATGAAACCAAGTTTTAAAACTTTGGCCCTATGTCACTCAAATCCAACAGAAATCCAAATTCCTTACTCAATCGTTAGAAGAAATCAAGCATAACAACTTGAGGGAGCACCATGATTATACAATTTCTAGGTTCTGTTGAGTGCCGGTAAAAGCACAAATTGGTGGGAATTCAAATCCACAAGAACATGGATCAATTGGAGGATTAAACCATCCCAAATTGGAGCATGACTTAAAATAATAATGAGCCAGTTGTCATCAACGCAAATGACTAGATATGCGTAGATATAAGAAGTAACTGTGCAGGGATCAGACCCATATAAAAATCTCATTGAGTGCACACATATTTACATCAACGAGGCTCAGAACATCTCTGTTGACATAGACCTATTAAAAATAGATGTGAAGATCAAAGCCACAAAAATGTTGAATGGACAATAAATTCAGTTCTTTGAATCAATCTGGAAAATTCTTCCATCAAAAAAATTCTTACAGATAAGTGATCATAATCCTGTTCTAAGACAGAAAAAAGATGTGAAAAATAGATGAGCAGTTAGAACATCGAGAATGTAGATAACAGATCAATATCATATATTAATAAGGTAATGCTTCAAAGATGACATATTTTCATCAACGAGTTTACTGAAGATACCATCTGTGCTTTGTTGTAGATAGTAACATTGCTAGCATATAGTTGTATAATATCATTGGTTAATAACTTAATATAGCTGTGTTTTATATGAACAAATAATCAATTCTCACATGTTATGTGTGACTGTACTAGTCTATACTAGTAAATATTTGCATTTAAGGAGTTCTGACACAAGTTTCAGTATATCACAGGAATTGTTAATTAACCCACTTTCTACCGCTAATTGCAAGGTCTGCAAGACTTGGTTCATATATAACTGACCGCAATGTTGTAATGAATCATCATGAACTCCTTTTCAAGCATGTTTTATTGGCCCCACTCATCTAAGCACAATAACGACAACCAACTTCAAAAGATTTGTGAGAAATAAATGATCTAAGACCTTTCATATGTTCAGATACCATACAGAATTGATTCTTTAAATTAACAAAGAATGTCCTAAAAAGACTCTTCAGGTGGCTAACTCAATGTCAAATGCCCTAAAACTCTTCCATTTATAATGGTTGTACGTTAAGACACCAACATGGTTAAATCAACAAGAAATGATCAAGGATAGGATTTTGTTGTGCCATAGCTTCTGCAAGCTTCCAGGCAGGTCAGATAATTCATTTCTACCCCTCAAATTAAAGGGCTTCTAAATTTTCTCATTAATTTCATCCTAAAATTACTTTTATTTGTAGAACACATAAATGCAAAATAGCTCAATCTGTGGTTATCTAAATTTCCAAAATTCTCATCAGAACTGAATTCTACAACCAACAAAATAATGAGAATAACGAGAAAAGGAGGATTTCAAACTCCTGAAGCCTTGAACTAGAGCTCAATTCTAACCACGTTTGGTGCGCATGAGAAATGGAATCTCAACAATGCCTGCAACTCAGACATTGCAAAAGAAACTTAAGGATTGTTTGACATTATTCCATTAAAAATTGTAGCACAAAATCTGCAAGACAAATGGCTCCTTCATGCAATAACCAGGATAGGCTACAGATGCTAGCAAAGAAACACGACTAGGATTAGGAGTTCTTGACTTGTGATCAAAAGCAGAGGCTCCTTGGGCAATGCTGGATTCAACGATTGAATGCATGCCTCATCCCTTAATTCATATATATATATATATATATAATATTAATTTGTCTTGAAAGGCTTCAAGCTAACCCGAAACCAAGGTCTAGTTCAATAGGAAGCAGCAGTCACGTTGAAGCCAAGAGACCAAGAGTAGTGATCTAAAAAGGAAAGAGCATTTTCTCTTCTTTTCTTTTCTTCTTGTTCGTTTAACTTCATATAATCGTTCTATTTTCTTTATTACTTCGATCTTCATTTTCTAACATCTTAGGATGACCCAGAAATACATCCAAGGACAGCCTTCAAGCTACGCATAACAAATTTCTTTGTATTTTTGTGTCTCATCAGTTAGACATAATAAGTTTCTTAATATACTCATTCACGTTTCTATTTTAACCATACCTATCGTGTCATATGCCTCAACATAACAATGGAAGGAGGAAAGATATCTAAGGATCTGAACACACTACCTTACTGTTATAATTTCAAACGCTTAATTCCTTGATAACTCAAATAACTTCTAAAATCTAAACAAAGTCAAATAATACAAAGATAGATAGATACTATCTTCTGAAAAGTTTTCATAACTCTCTCAAAGAACAAATGCTAGAATAACTTGTGTACTACCTCATGATTTAGATTAGCTTTTCATAGATAAGATTCAGAAACATCAATTCCCTCCAAGAAATACAGTAGACTGACTTATGTGCAGCATATTATCCATAATCCTCTGTTTCTTTCCAGTAAATAAATCAAAAAAAAGAAAAAAACTTCACACAATTTAAATTGAAAAACAGAATATCTAGCCAGAAAACTGAATTATGACTTGTTGATGAGGAAATGCAAAATCAGAGAATAAATATCAGTGGAAGATGCATGCAGAATGAAGATACCCAAAAACAAATTACACATAAAGACAACAGAGAGTAAATAGAATGAAGAAATCCAGAAAAGAAAATTATGCATCAAGATAATAGAACGAAGCAAACCTCTTTCAGTTCAGCCTCATCAGAATTTTCTATTTCAGGCACAGGCTTAGCTTTCCCATTTGCCGCTCGCTTGGCCCCCTTCTTTTTTTCCTTCTCCTGTTTTTCGTCAAGTGGATATTTAGCATTATCATGTTCTAGTAATGCAAGAAGCTCCTTATTTATCATTTCATCCGCCTGCTCAAACAAAGTAGGCGGAACAAAAGAGCTCTTATCTTCATCACTGCTCATCAAAGAATTCCTAATAAGTTCCATTGAAGCAGCAGGAGGCCTAGGGAGCTCCCTCTGAAGCACTTTAGATCTCTTCCTCAGTAAGGCTTCCTGCCTTGCTTGTTCCTGTGCCTTCTCTCTAGCTATTCTATCTGACATATCCTCTTCAATCTTTTCCTCAGTTTCCTCAGTTTCCTCTGAAATCGGTTGAATAACTATCTGATACTCATTCCTAGGCTGTGGAAGATTAGTTAAACCAGAACGCAAGGTTTTTCTCAACTCAGCCTGCCTGCGGAGTTCAAGCTTAGCACTATCCTGCATTTCCATGTCTTCGTTTATGTGAAGCTCATCACGGAAAGGAGTCCCTTTAGGTGTTGCACCAAGAGAATATGTATCTCTTGAAGGAGTCATGCCGATTATAGGGGTAAGACCTGCTGCACCAGGAGTTGCCAGAGGAGTTGCCATTGGATTTGGAGTCTGTATCTCCCTTTTCCTTGGAGTAACACCTGAAAAATCTGATGGGTGCAACTCAGGATTCTCCCCACCCAAAAGAGGTGTCTGCGACTCTCTTAATCGTGCCAGATTTTCAGCTTCCATCATAATAGCATCACCTTTCCCGGCTGGAGTTCTCTGTGGGGTTCGCAAGGGTGTCATTCCTTGTCTTGGAGTCTGAGAGTAATGTGCTAGAAGAGCACGCGTAGCACCACTTCCTTCAGCGAGTTCCTCGTTTGCTAAGACAAGGTCACTTGCATAACCCATCTTTGCTATCTCTTCCAATTCTTGATCCGAAATCTGAGGAGCTGGAAGCATCAGTTTTGACCTCTTCCTAACTGCTTCCGGGTCATTGAGTTTGTTTGCTTGCAGAATTGCAGCAGGAGCATCTTGCCTTTGTGCAATTTTGTTCCTTGCAATGTCCTGCTTTCTTAATTGGGCCTCCATATCAACCCTCCTCTTTCCTTCCAGTTCCTCAATGGTTGTCGGAAACTTAGGCTGTTCCACAGGCCTCTCCTCACCTAAAACATCAAAAAACCCTGGTGGAGGTCTTTTTTCAAAAGGTATTTCTGCATTATAATCGATCCCTTTCCTCTTCCTCTTCCTGTGCCTCGTATCAATGCCAGCTGCCTTCAATTCTCTCCTCTTCTGCAAGGATGCAAGCCTCCTTGCTTCCTCAAGCTGTTTCTCCCTCGCCTTCCTCTTTGCCTTCTTGCCCCTGGTGTTGGCCAATCGAGCCCGTGCTTCTGAAAGCATTTCCTTTTCATCTTCATCCATGTCAACAGGATCAGGACGCGCAGGTTTAGACTCAGGATTGGGATCGATCTCTCCCGGACGCAACTTTCGTGGGTCATCACTTGGTTCATAGTTCTCATCCTTGGCACAGGCTGCATCAAGAAGCTTCTCATAGCGCTCGAGGCATTGAGATGGCGTCCGGCCGACGATCGGTGCAATCGTTCTCCATTGAGTAGGCATAAGTTTAGCAAGATGGAGCAACTTCTCATCTTCTTCCCTGGTCCACTCAGTCTGCAACCAACCACATTCGAATCAAAATATCTAAATTCTGAACAGACAAGGCCAGCAGCACTGTAGATTACATACTTCTACAACATTTAAGATCCCGTTATAATATAATTAAAACAATGAGACTTAGATAAACTGGGGGAAAAAAATAAATAAATCTGCAGCTCATCAGTGCATCAATGTAAAAAAACCAAGAAATCACCTCTCTTTCTCTAAAACAATTTCTAGAATTCCATTCAGAACGCCATGAAATATTTAGATAAACAACTCATTAGGGCATCAATGAAAAGTAACAAAGACATCGCCTTTCTTTCTCCAAATGATTTCTAGGGCGCCATCCTAGTCAAAGAAAAATGTTTTTTAAGGGAGAAAAAAAAAAGGAAAGGGACGCAAGAGATCGAATGACAGGAAGCCACTTTGGTACCTTCTTGATGGATGGATCGAGCCACTCGTACCACCGGGCCTTGCACTGCTTCGCTGACTTGCGAACGAGGAGCGAGGAGATTCGTGCCCACTGGTTCTTCCCATATTTCATCACCGCGGCCTTAAGGATCTCATCCTCCGTGTTCTTCCACACGCCTCCCTTGATCATAATCCTCATCTTGCCCGCCTTTTTCCTTCTCCCCCTCCGCCTCCTCTAAGGTTTCAGGCAATCTCTAGGGATCTTCTTCAAGCCCTCTAGGGCTTCGAATCAGCAAGAAAGAGAGAGAGAGATAGATCTCAGCTTCTAGGATTCGAGGTCGCTCTCGCCGGTCTTCTTCGGAATTCTTCTAGGTTTTGGAAGGCGATACACTGAGGTGGAGATGTTTAAGTATAACGCGTATAGATCCAACGGCGGTTCCGTCGAGCAATCCGCCGGGATAAGGGGGGCGTCACAGAGAGTGAAGCCGCCGGAGAGTAGACCGGGAAAGAGGATGGATGTGGAATCGTAGGGGAAGTGGCCGGAGAATTAGGGTTCTCAAGGCCGATTCCCCTCCATCTATTTTTCTCAGGCTATTGCCCATTTATATATTATATATTGTGTAGGCTATATCATAATTAGTTACATATAATACCTGCAAATTGGATGTTTGCATATCTTTATCTACCCTCACAAGATCACTTTTAAGTTATAAAATGAATATTTGTAGTTTTCTTCTACCACTTTACAAAGGAGCTACAAAAAATATAGCTGCAATTCTTTGACATCATAGTTGCCATCATGTTTGCTAGGGTCATAAATTTTTAAAAACACTCATTTGAACTTGCAATAATTCTTCGACGTTATCATTCTTTTACAACCTGAATAGTAAAATGGTACTATATTTCTTTATATAGTACGGTAAATTCTACAACAGCAGCTCAAACAACACGTGTGTAAATACAGCCACTAGAATCAGGAAGAGAAGATGGTGTAGACGTGAAGAAGTAGTTACATCACTAGTCCACAAAACTACTCCAGAATGTCGAGCAACAAACGAGGCGACCTAGTCTGCTGCCCTATTTGCCTCCCCGAATACATAAACTGTCTAGAAGGAGTCTAAGTCTCTCATTAGTCGGCAGATGTCATACAGCAACATATGCCCACTCCCATATCGGTTTTCTTCTCGTATCTAGTCAATCACTGTGGTAAAGTCCCCCTCAAGATACACGCTGCCAACACCAAGCATATGCTTCGCGAAAATGATGCTCTCCCAAGCTATCCGAAGCTCAACCCCAATGGCAGCCATGCTAGGAGAGCGTCGTCCTCCACTGCAATCAGCCTAGAGTCATGGTCTTTAATCATAAAGCCGACTCCACTGCTGACACCATCAGCGGACGCACTAATATTGCGGTTCACTTTAAGATGACTAGAGAATGGAGGCATCCAAGTGAAAAGAACAAACATGGACGCAGCTACAGCAAAGCGGATGAACTTGCTAGTTCATAGTTTAAAAACACGTAAACTCCATTATTCAATATATATTTCATATTTTCTGTACTCGAGTGTCATATCTTTGTCTTCTAATAAGTTCAACCAATTACTTGCTATAAGACCTAGCTCTCAAGAGAATGTCGGTAATCGGATGTTGAATGCCAAAACTAAACCAGCTTTATATCCCATTCATGAATGTGATTAAGCTGAAAAATCGATGGCTAAGTTCTTGGAGGCTTATTTCAAATGGAGCCACAAAGAAAGGGTTGTACATACCATTTAATGGAGAAAGAGGATTGGACCACTATACTTGGGACCACTAGATTTACTGAAGGCAGTGATTGCTTGAAATTTACGAAGTTAAAAATGAGCTATTGTCAATTTCTTTTTCCACATCAGCTACTATTCATCAAGGTCACTACTTATGATACTGACCAAGTCTACATTTTTCTTTAATCACTTGGATTGCTAATACCCAGACCTTAGTTATACCTCCATTGATTAAGCTATGCATAGGTGCACTCAAACTAAGAATTCTTTTGTTTTATTATATTTTTTGTTCTTTTAGTTAAAAGGATGGGGTTGCCACCATATATTTCATTCATCAATGAAATGAGTAATCAGGTCTAAAACATAACAAATGGAGAGGTTAGGGCACAACCCTTTCCCTAACAATAGGAAAAAAGAGAGAAAAAACTCTACATATCAAACTTAAATCAATCCCATGGAACCCCCCAGTGATAAGAAACAATCATCTAGAAAGTATAATACTCAATTATAATCTTAAAGGTTTGTGTAACAACCCAGGACCTCACCCAAAATAGCTAGCCGGAAGGTATTATTTGGGTTTCTTGATCCTGTATAAGTACCCAAGATCTACCAAGCGAATAACCGATGTGGGACTAAACACACGCCCGCACGGGTCCTCACATACTCCCCCCGTTACTTCAAGCCCTGACGTCCTCGTCAGGCTAAGGGTTCAAATCCATTCAAATCTAATCACAAACACCACGATCGGTCCATGGTCAATCCCAATGGATCCGTGCTGCAGTGTCCCCTAGTCCACATAAGTTATGGGTCGGGTCCGCTTTGATACCATTTGTAACAACCCAGGATCTCACCCAAAATAGCTAGCCGGAAGGTATTATTTGGGTTCCTTGATCCTGTATAAGTACCCAAGATCTACCCAGCGAATAACCGATGTGGGACTAAACACACGCCCGCACGGGTCCTCACAGTTTGCAATCAGCCATTACAAAAGAAATTAACCAATATAACAATAGCAATCAAACCCTCAGGCCAGTGGCCTTCCTAACTTCCAATTGGTCTCTTCTGAAGCTGGATAACTGGTAAGAGGCATCAATGAGGATTGTGGAGATTGGGGCTCTGCTTGTGTGGTATTCTATGTCTATCACCTGTGAGGAGTCTCCTATCCAAGTAGAGATGTATTTTGGCTGCTGCACCTACAAAGTTGTCTTCGCTATGTGTTTGAAAATCCAAATATGTCACTTGAGCCACATTGCCCAACATAAACTTGAAATGGAATAATGTTATTAGAAAAAGACTGCTAATCAACAAAGTCATGTGAGAAGACATGCTTATTCTCTAGGGAGTCCCTGGGCTTAGAACAAAAGTGAAACTTTTCATTAATCACTTTTTTTGAAAGTAGTAACTGATGATTTCATTAAGTTATAACAATGATTACAATGTCTTCCAATAATTGATTCAAGATGGAAGAAGGGGCATCCTTCTACCAAATAGAATCATTGGTAACTAAATTAGCAAAAAGTTTTCCAGCAATATTTCGTTCTCATTTTATATGGGAAATGTCATACCTGCTAAAGATGGTTCTGATATCATCTATCGTTGCTCCCAATCGACGAAAGATCAATCTTCTGCAGTTGCATTCATAATTTTCCTGGCATTCCCTTCTTGTGCAACATCACAAAGTCCCAAATCATGTGGAAATAGAAGACCCTCTCTAGCAGCTAATGTTTGAACATGCTCCAATTCCTGGACATTCCTGCAATCAATGTTCCTTTTCAACCTTTGAACAGTTCCCACAACTACACATGACTTCTTCTCAAATATGGCTCCATCTACATTTGCTTTATTAATACTCTTGTAGGGAGTTTCCAACAAATAATCGAATTGTTTTGTTAGGTCAATTCATATTATTGAAGCCTTTGCAAGGTCATTCAAGGGATTGTCTGCCATAGTAGCCACCTCCCAAGGGTCCATCAACTTTGTCACTGGATATTGAGACAGTCCTACTTTTCCAAATTGCCTAAGATGTTATTCCAAAAGATTCAACCTTTTTTTCTTTATCTTATCTATATGCTCTTCCAGCTCAGGAAACCATTCCTTGAAAGAAGAGGCTTTGCTTACAGAAGATCTAAAACCCAGAGGGCAAATAAACCAAACTTAGGATACTAAGTGGCACTCCTTCAAGCAACATGCAAAGCAATCTCTAGTTGATAGCCACATGGTCATGATGTTCTCCTATGTCCAGTTTTCTCTTCACCAAATTTGCTTTTGATGATAATATATCAGCACAAGCTTTAAGCTTTCAAAGGAAGAATCTTTTACTTTGTTTAGGATCTTTACCAAATTAATATTATGGATTCATTTGGTTCGTAGGAAGATGAGGAAGAAAGTATGGTCAATAAAAAGACAGAGAAAAAGGCCTCATATTTATTTGTAGTTTTCAAAGGAGAGATGATTAGAAAGTAGCTTTTCTAGAGATTAAGAATTGATTTTTTTTCTAAATATGTTCTTAAGCTTTTAAATAGAATGAGGCAAGATCTTTTCTTTTATTAAAAGCATAACAAGCATTTTACACAACTTTTTTAGTAAAGTAGATGCTCAACCAAACATAAGCCATTCTGGAATATGCCACATTTCTATGATCAACCAAATATACAAAAATCACTTGTCCATGTATCATATACTCAAGCATTAACTTTCTAGAAAAAATATTCAGTGATAAAAAATTATTTCTACGAATCAAACGAGTCCTAAAGGGCTTTGACACCTTCATCGGCTTTGCATGAGCCAAACTCTATATTCTAAGTTAAGTGATAAATTGTCATGTATGAGTGAAATGCCACAATAGCTGGATGCTCAAAGAAATTTAGTATAAAATATATTCTAGCATTTGGTGAAGATATAATGTTCTCCACAACTTCATTCTTATCTCCAAGCACAAAAACTTACCTATTTTTTGAGACCCACATAGACCGCCTTTTGATAGTCAAATTACATCTCGTGATGTTGATATATGCATGCATGCACATATAAATGCCTTAATATTTTGAATTGGACTGCATGCTTTTAGCTTTTGTTTTATTTTTTTTTTTCAACATATGGCTTATATTTATCGAAAACACGAGCCTATCTTTTTTTTTTTGGAAGACCCTAATCTTGCACATGACTTAATGAGAAATATTATCACTTTTTGCCTATTTAGCTACTAACAATAAGCCCATATCAATGGTGTGTTTGGCTGCATGGATAATTAGGTCTGTATTCATAACGCAGAATTTCAAGGATGTTAAAGATGGTAAGGTAGATGCTTCTCCAAAATGCTAAAATAGGTTTTTTTTCCTCAAAAGTTTTTTATTTAGTTATCTAGTGAAATTATCTATTTATTTGTTTATCCACTTGAGCCAAAAACACTGCTATATTATATTATATTGCTTCAAAGATCAAATATTTTCCAACATTTGACATCGATTATCTATTCCTTGAGCAATAAAGTTACCAATTAATTGGCTACCCTGTTCATTCCTAATAAATGTTTCATTATTTTTTCTAAAATAGGTATATATAAAATCTAATTTACGTAAAATGTATTTTATGAAAAATAGAGAGGAATTTGTTTTTCATAAAACTTATTTTTCAGATTATATAACCTACCAATTTTAGCAAGACAGAGTTTGTGGGTAACAATTAAATAACCATTCTGTAAAACTTAATTGTTTTATATTTATAAAAAAATATTTTAATAAAATCAGTCAATCAAATAGTCTCCTGGATAAATTAGCAAGAGTTTGCAATCTTGGTAGGAAGCTTTCATAAAAATTTTCCAATATTTGACCTAGGGGAGGATAACTAACTGCAATTATTGAAGGAGCTTGAAGTTTTTGCATTAAGGCCCTTCTATTATTTAATTTCAAGCCGCCAGCACACTGCACACAGTACCACCCCACCAGACGAAGGGACGCAAGGGCTGAAAATATTGCCTTTTTTAATCCTTTTCTTGCTTTTCAAGTCTTCTCCCGTCTTCTTTTCTTCTCTTCCATGCTCCATCGCCTCCTCTTCTCCACCGACCACCGGAGGAGGCTTTTCGATGGAGGCACCGGCGGAGGTGGATGGATCGTCGCTGTCGCGGCGGTGCAAGAAGATGCTGGAGAGGAGGCGGAAGCTCCCCGTTTGGGCCCAGCGGGAGAAGTTCCTCGACACCCTCGCCAAGCACCAGATCGTCGTCGTCGCCGCGCCGCCGGGCTCCGGAAAGTCCACGCAGGTACTCTCCTTCTCCCCCCCTTTCCCATGAAACCCGAGCTTGGCAACTCTTTACATCCGGAAATCGATTCTGATGGTAATTTCCAGCAGTTTTAAGTAGCAACAAGTTATAACAATCGGAAATTGATTCTGATATGGATTTTTAGTAGTTTTGAACCCATGCATGGCGTCAATTCAGTGATTTAAGTATAAACAAAGCAAAAAAAATAAAAGAGTTCATTGACAGATCGGAGTGGAATTCTTTTTTGTCCATCTTCTCTCTTCAACTCTAAGTTGATTAAAATTCTAATCTTTGGGAGAGACTGGAGATCTATTGTTGTCTTACATCTCTTGTTTAGGATTCTTAAGCCTTGTAAAGATGCTATCTTAGATTTATTCATGAAAACTCAGTTTTGCTGTCAACAAAAGAATCAGTCTTTGATATCAAAGTAAGTTCTGTACTTTTGAAACCTAGTAGGTAATAGGAGCAAAGTAGAAAATAATGATAAAGTTGCTAGCTTGGTGTAGAGGTATGGTTCGAAGTGAACTTGACAATATAAGAAAGCTAAGATTTCAATTTGAATTTTGGACAGATTCCTCAATTTGTCGTCGAGGCAGGTTATGTGAGTAACGGGAAGCAGATTGCTTGCACCCAACCTCGTAGGCTGGTTGCAATGGCCCTGTCTCGTCGAGTAGCTCAAGAGATGAATGCGAATTTAGGAGACAAAGTCGGTTATTCTGTGCAGTTTGAAGACTTCTGCAGTCCAAAAACTGTTCTAAGGTAAGTTTATGAGGGTGGCAACCAAACACCACAATCCAGTTCTGCTCGAGTCCATGTTGTTGCTGTCTGTTGCATTAATGGATTGAAATGTGGGCTGTTATTAGGTACCTGACGGATGGTGTGCTTCTAAGACAAGCACTGTCTGATCGGTTTTTAGAAATGTATGGGGTGATAATTCTTGATGAGGCACACCTTAGGACCTTGGCTACAGATATTCTTCTCGCTTACCTTAAGAAGCTGCTAGCAATAAATGCTCGACCTGACCTTAAACTTGTTATTATGAGCACACAGTTTGAGGCTAAGAAGTTCCGGGATTATTTTAAGGGTGCGCGGATTGTGCAACCATGTCCCTCACTTAATCCTGTAGAGATCAATTATACAAAGGATATAGTGAGGGATTATGTAGAGGCAGCAACCGATAGAGTTGTAGAGATACTTGCGTCTGAACCAGTTGGCGACATAATTGTTTTTCTCACTGGAGTGGAGGAGATAGAAACTTTCTGCTGGAGGCTAGGAAAAGCAATTACAGACTTAGGAGATAAAATTGGGCCTGTTAGAATCCTTCCTCTCCATTCCACAGTGTCAGTTGATGTGCAGAAGAAGATTTTCAAGGCTGCTCCTCCTCCGACAAGAAAGGGTGGTCCTGTTGGACGGAAAGTTGTGGTGTCGACTGACATTGCGGAATCATCATTAGCAATTGATGGCATTGTTTATGTTGTTGATTGTGGGTATGCTAAACAGAAGGTTTATAATGCACAATTGCGTGTTGAGTCCTTACTGATTTTGCCGATATCAAGGGCAAGTGCACAACGGAGAGCAGGATGTGCAAGAAGGTCAGACTCTGGGAAATGCTTTAGACTGTATTCACAGATGTTTTTTGAAGCTGCTCAGATGCAAGTGTCCCCAGAGATTCTCCGAGCGAATCTCGCAAGTACCATCCTTCAGTTAAAGAAACTAGGTGTTGATGATTTGCTCCATCTTGAGCTTATGGATCCTCCTCCTGCAGAAAAAATCACACGAGCTGTTGAAATTTTGAAATACTTGGGTGCTTTGGATGAGGAAGGGAGCCTGACTGAACTGGGGAAGCTTATGAGCGAGTTTCCTCTGGATCCTCAGATGTCAAGGATGATTGTTGGTAGCCCACAATTCTGTTGCTCCAATGAGATTCTCTCCATTGCTTCCATGCTATCAGGTATGCAAAAATGCACTTCTGTTCTTTCTCTAGACTTTGATCCCTCACGCTCTCTTTCTGGTTGCCGAGTTGCAGATGAAAGAGAGGTGCTGATAGTTTTTTAATGGATGTAGGAGTATGTTTTGACAAAGCATGCTTGTTTTTACCTTTAGTTCAGCATGCCTTTGATACCTGCAATCCTAATGGGTGTCAGTCGGTTCTTGTTGCATTATGATTTGTCGTCTATTCTGCATATCATTGGCAACAAGTTTTTGAGTCGGAGTTCTAATTCATATATTTGGAACTTCTCAGTAATGTCATGAAGCCATTGGTGTTGTTTCGCCTCTGTGCACCCACTGACCTATGCACCTGTTCTGTTATACGGCTTTCTCTTCTTCAGTACCAAATTGCTTCTTACGGCCTGTGGAAAACCAGCAAGCTGCTGCTGAAGCAAGAGCTAAGTTTAGCCACATCAATGGGGATCACCTTACTCTTTTGAATGTCTACCATGCATACAAGCTACATGGTAGGTGCAAAAATTCTCTTTTTGCCAGAAAGTTATTTTACCTCTTCACTTCACTCATTGAGAAGAAAAATTGCAGATGGAGATTCTACCTGGTGTGAAAACAATTTTATCAATCAGACATTGATGAGATCCGCTGATGGTGTGAGGAACTGGCTTGCAGCTCTCATGCGGAAGCTGAACCTTCAGCTTTGCTCACCGGACTTTAACAGCAGCGGTTACTATGACAACATAAGAAAGGGCCTTCTGGTAGGTTATTTTATGCAGGTTGCTCAGCTGGAGCATTCAGGTTGCTATACCATTGTGAAAGATCATCATGTGCGGATCTTCTTGACTTTCACCTTTTTTTTTCCCTCAAAAAAACAGTAATTGTATAGACTTCCATGTTTAGCCTCTTTATGCAGGCAGAATTGTTTATTCTATAGGTCATCATGCAGGTTGTCGACCTTCATCCATCAAGCTGTCTTGCTTCAAGGCCAGCATGGGTCATATACAATGATTTTGTCTTGGGCAGTAGGAATTTCATTCGTATCATCACAGATGTGCGCAGTGAGTGGTAAGTTGTTCCTGTTCAGAATTGCATTGTGTTAGTGCTCGAGTTAGATGCACATTCCTGTTCTCCTATCTGCTACTGAAGCCATACATATTGACGCTATGTTCTTGGCCCTGGAAGTAACTTGACCTGATAATTTGTTTTCTTACTTCCCATTGACGACGACGTAATTCAAGTTCACATAAGGTCAGCAAATTCTTATAATATCCTACATGCTACTCCGTTAATACTCTACTGTACCATTTCTTCGTGGTTTGCTAAAAGCTGCAAATTATGCAAGTGCCTGATATTCAATTTGCTACCACTTACATGAATTTTCTCATAACCTGATCTTATGTAGTCCATTTTTTGCTCTGCCATCGATTTCTTTTCATTTTTTTCTATATCATATTTTCTTACAAACTACCCATATAAAGCTAAAATAGTTGAAATAAAGATGAGAATTAGATGCATCTGCCTTCTTTGCTCTTTAATGCATCTGTACAGCCTATATTTAATTGTTGATGAGGGAGTTTTTGTGCATGCCTTCTGCTCTGAAATTAGCATCTATACATATTTGCGTGATTGCATGCAGGTAAATGCTTGTTATCTGTTTGTGTATGGAAAGAACAAGGAGAAACATCAATCTATTATGAATTAAACGTTGCTAAATTATCAGCTAATAATGTTGCTATTCTTGATCCACAGGTTGGTGGATGTTGCTCCGCATTATTACCGAATAGCAACCATCTGAGGGATGCCTTTTGAACCACATGTTCATCTGTCGAATATCAAGTGGCCTTCATGATTTGTGCTTCAGCCAACTTGATCACATGTTCTCAGGATACAAAAAAAAAAAAAAAAACAGCTGCTTGGTTTCCTGCAAATTATTAGTGGGAATGCTTTTTGTCTTTCCGAGTTCATGGTCATATTCAAAAAAAAAAAGTCATATAGATATGGTAGGGATTGGAACCATTGAGTTCACTGCACGGTTGTTTTCTGTTTTTCCTTTTTATATTATAAACTATTGTTGTGAGTACATCCATACGGATTCACTACTAGCTTGGGCTGTATGTCTATGTTTGAAGCCAAGGTACTGAAAACTGAGGGGAGAACAAATTTTTCGCTCTTCGGCAAACCAGTTAGAGAGAGAGAGAGAGAGAGAGAGAGAGAGAGAGAGAGAGAGAGATATATGGGGGTTTATGTTATTTTTTTTTTCTACACATATATTATGGTTTTAAACAATGAGTAATGACCGTTGTAATCTCTATTACTCTATTATATGATTGAGATAAATAACATAAAAAAATAATGACTAGGCTATTATTTCTTGTGGTCATAAGCCATCAGAGTATAACCTTCTTTGAATAAAATATTTTTTTTTTCAAAATTGAAACTTCTTATTACAATTTTTTTTTTTCAAAAGGGATTGTACAGTCCAAAAGATGATATTACTTCATCCAAGAAAAGTGAAGAAATATATAATAATATTATTATTTTGTTATTATCTGTTCTTTTGCATTGTAATATATTCATAACAGTCATAATTTTGGTGATTATTTTGATTTTAAAATTTTCAAAAGTTGTTTTTTGAGACAGGTAATGGTGGTATAGTCATTATGAGAGTTAATAATGATTTCAGTGGATTCATTGTAACATAATAGCATGTTTTTAATATCCTGGTTTCTATATGAGATGAGCATTAGTGCGAATTGTATTTGAGAGCAATAAGATGATGAAGGAGAGGATGTAAAGAGGAGCAAAAAGAAATGGTAATTTTAACAGTACTTATCGATGGTGGTGACAGTGCTTGTGGTCATAGGGAAAGGAAATCCAGGAATCCAAATCACATACCAAGGGTTATCTGGCACGTTTCATGAGATAGAAATCCTTTATCTCCCCACCTCTAATACTAATCCCATCAATATCAGCATTTGCCTGCCTTGATACGCATTGAGCTTACATGCATAAGGAAACTTTTTACATAGCTATTCCTAAAATGTGGATACCTTTGCTCTAGGTCCACCTGGCAAGCAAACTAAATGCATGTTGTTGAATTGGTTTGGTTCAGTCAAGGATTAGTTAATCTATCAATTAGGTTCTTTGATTTTCTTTGTTTGGAGAAGATAGACGATCCAAACAAACAAAAAAAGAAACATCTTTGATTACGAGGAAAAGGAAAATATCAAATAGACTAAGATTTATTTTTAGGTCATTTCTTGGTGAGCATAAACTTCGTCAATCTGTTGTTGATCAATAGATGGAACTCTCTTTTTTATCTCGTGCCAGATGCACCAAAAGATTAGTCATTTTTCCTGCTCGCAAACTACGATGCCCACGTCCAAAAGAGCAAAGCTCATTCAAACAAAAGCCAGTATATCTGTTTCCGGACTAAGTCTATTAGGACAGCCTGATGATCTAAGGAGTCAAAAACATTGTTTATTACCCTGTTTCCTTATATCTTCTCTCTACCGAGTGAGAAGCAGGCAAGCAATATCGTGTATTTAAATAAGGAGTGCAAGTAGGTTAGATCAAAAAAAGAAGATATCATGAGAGAGTAAGAAGAAACAGAAAGAGAAAAGGAAGGCCAGCTTTAGATGGCTTTGATTGATTTCCACCCTTAAATCTTAGATTAAATGATTTGTCCTCCTTGATTGAGTTCTTCCGACTTTCTTGTTGAACTTGAAGATTGCACGCCTCCTATAGGGCACGTCGAGTGAACCATGTTAAAGGAACTCAGCAAAGTGACCCCGTAATTTCGGCAAAAGGGGTAGTTGCTATTGGATATTACCTAAGGCAAGGAGATTAGTTCATAATGGCCAGGCGGATTTTATATGAATTTTTAGGCCACTCTCTTGGTCTCTAGATTTTCTACCTTTGCAGCTTTCGAATTCTCCTTATGCTGATTGATGATATTTAGGTTGAAGAATACTCTTTGTGATATCACCAAACTATTTCGAATCTTCTTTTACAGCTTCGAGCTCTGAAACCCGCCTAACAATTTTTGAGTTCTTTCCGAATATTCTAGCTAAAGTGGAGAGTTGAAAAAATTTGATCTCTTTCTATTGCCCTCATTCCCTTTCCTTTGGATTGGAGTTTTCCCCATTCATAAAATTATATATATTATATATAATAAATATAGACTAACAAAAAAAAAGAAGTATATATATATATATATATATATATATATATATATATATATATATATATATATATATATGATATTATTGATTTAAATAAATGGCTAAAAACAATCTGCGTTTGCCGGGAGTCGAACCCGGGTCTATTGCTTGGAAGGCAATTATCCTAACCGTTGGACTACAAACGCCAGGGCGAACAAAACGACTGATAAAATTACCAATTAGCTTCTCCCGGGTTCCGGAGCCCTACCCCTCGTGCTCTCGAGCACGTGTCCTCATCCCCCTCCCATTGGAGCGGCGATCGGCGTCGCTTCTCTCCATCTCGTAGCCCTCCTCAGGGCCCGTTCTTGGTTCTCTTGGACCGTGAAGACGTCGGGCATGTCGACGGAGAGGAAGCGGAAGGTGAGCCTCTTCGACGTGGTGGACGAGTCCGCCGTGTCGGTGAAGCTGGCCGAGGTCAATGGCTCCGCCCCGGACCGGCGGCGGCCACCCCCGTGGAGCCGCCGGGGATCAACCGGTGGAGCGGCGGCCCTGCTCGGAGAGATACTTCGAAATCCTTGAGAAGAGGAAGACCCTGCCAATCTGGCAGCAGAAAGACGAGCTCTTGCAAGCACTCAAGGCCAACGAGACCCTGATCCTCGTCGGAGAGACCGGCAGTGGCAAAACGACCCAGGTTCGTTCTTTGAGAAACAAAGGAAACGAAGTTAAGGTTTTGAATCTTTTATCCGGCCTTGTTTTCGTTAGCAGCAATGATCCTTTTTTCCCTACCCTTTCTTTTCCTTGCAACATTGTAGGTTGTTCTAATAAAATCTGTGGCTTTATAAATTAAATCCATGATTAGATGCTGATGTTTGGAATCGTGAAGAAAGAAGCTTACTTGTTCGTGATTGTCCGAGAGTTCTGAACTTGCATGAAATTTCTGAACCATTATATATGTTTGGCTTACCGGTAGCTTGAGAGGTTAATGGATATTATGTGATTCGTTATTGTTTTATTTCTGGGGCATGTTTTGAATATTTATCTATATTTTTGAAAAAGGAACGCATGGTGGTTGCTAACTTGTAGTTTAAAATCTGGAACTGTTCATTCTAGAACAAGCTATCAATCTATCGATCAATCTTCTTTCATTTCCCTACCTTGGGAACTTAGGGTCTATTTGGATGCCCAAAAACCTTATCTCTGCTACAACAAACTGCTGGCTTGAATTTCCAGTGGCAACACTTGAATTCAATGTCACTATTTTTTTCGTACAAGGTAAATCATCTTGAAGGAGGAATTTGCAGTCTGTTAGTATTGCGATAGAGGGGAACGATCAAGCTGGCCAAATCTCTTGTTTTTCTTAATTCTTTCTCCTCCTGATCTCTCCTTATCTTCCTGACAGTGGGTTTCAATCTCCAAATAGGGTTTAATGTGGTCATTGATTTTTTGGGTGATTAGTTGCTGACATATGGAGCTATAGTTTTTGGAGCTTCTTGCCTGAAGTTGAGGGACCAGCTTAGGTCGCAAGGTATTGCAACTGCAAACTTTGCTGATTAATGCTATGCAGGTAGGGCTACAACTCAGGGAGGTTGGGTCAGTTAGAGGGTTAGTGCAAATTCAGTGCTAACCCATAGCAATCTTACTGGTAGGTATCTTAGTTACCAGCAGGAGCAAACTTGGGTGTGGGTGAGGAAACGCGTCTCTCAAAAAATTTTTAATAAGAAGGTGCATGAGAGTTTCCAGGGAGATTACAAGTAGGTTTGAGATCCTAAGCATAAGATTTGAATTCTGGGATTCCTCCAATCCAATGCAAGCCCCAACCCCGTCTTAAGTAAATTCAGGTTGGAATGCGTTAATGTTGAGTTATGCTAGGATACATTAGATTAATTCTGTTAATTGGGTTGATTTAAGATTGAGTAAAGGTTTTGGCTTGTTTTTTAAGCAGTGCATGGTTTGGGATAGTATTTAGGTGCACTTATACAATTCTGTAACTTAGCGAAGCTAAAGAAATAGTTAAATTTAACATAAAAAATACTTTATGCAAAAAACATACACAAGCATATATGTTTATTTTGTTAGGCTAGGTTTTGGTTGGGTTTAAGGACATATTGAGGTTTATTCTCTATTCTAACTGGCCTCAACTTTGGGTTTAAGGACATATTGAGGTTTATTCTCCATTCTAACTAGCCTCAACTTGGGTAGGGATTTTTAGCGCAAACCCAACCCAAGTTTACAAAATCTCAGCCTGGCCAGCCGAACAAGCATGTTGGGCTGGTTGGGTTCAGGTTGATTCCAGCTCTGGTTGGACCCGTACGTGGCTGCATAAAAATCAGATGTTTAATTAAGTCTCATTCTATTTATCTCCAGGGAAGGATAATTGCAAACCAAAAAGAGTAAAAAAGTGATTCTTGGTGGCTTGAAATGTCATGCAGGTTGCTTCTTGATGTCATGCCTGTCTTTATGATGTTTTATTTGTGTTATTTTTACATTTTTTTAAAAAAATCAGCAATGTAAATTTGGTAATTCTCCGTATTATGTTCTGATTGGCCGGTTAAAAACGAGTTGTTGTCGTGGGAAAATTTTCTGTATTCTTTCATGCATTATTTCTTACCTAAATTGCCACCTGTTCAATAATTTGGAATGCATTAACTGTTCTACATGCAGGTTAATCGGCATTGCTCCACACTATCATGATCTCAGCAATTTTCCTTCCTGTGAGGCAAAACGAGTTTAGAAAGGCTGTACAAAAAGCGTGAGAAAGAGAAGGGCGAGAGCAAAGCCAGAAACAGAGCCTTGTAGATTGATTTTGCTAGTGCGATGGTGTGTTTGACAAGAATGGTTGCACAAACATCTTAGTTCATCACCGTGTGATTGGTGCCTTCAATGTCCTTTTAAGTAGTTGCATGCTGTTCCCAGTGAAAAATACAAGAGCATTTTTTTTCTTTCTGATGGAGCTAATGTTGAGCCTAAAAATGGTTTTCAATCGGTGTTTTTAACATGCTCGTGATTTCTCTCCAGGTTTATCTTGAAGTGCCAAACTTTTCCTGAATGCTGCTTCCCTAAGTTGCACCGGAGGATATGGTGCTGCATGTACTTGGGTTCAAGGCAGAGCCTATTATTTTGTGTTTTCTTGTGCTTAAACGGAAGATTTATTTCTTCTGCATAAATTATAATGCCACTCGGGGGTTGCAGAAACTGACTGCTGAAAGGAGGTCAGAAAATCTCTCATTTGGGACCTTGTCTCTGTCCCTTGGTGTTTTGTATTAACTTTGGAACAACCCTCTCCTAATTACCCTGCCTCTATTGTTTATTTCTGGTGTTTGAACTTTTATCTAAATTAAATTTGTCGAGGCAGTTAGCTTTATGATATGGATGAGTTGTGTTAAATATATATGGATTTTTTCTGGATCTGAATCTGAATCATTTTGGTTTGATATTGGTGCTTTTCATAATTTGTCATTCTCTACTTTGTTGTCTGTGTCCTGCTTACCCCAAGCTTTAGGTCAGCTTGCATTTTGACTGACTGTTGCATTATAACATTGCGAATGACATCAAATATAGAACTTTTGGTTTAGATTCACAACCAGGGTGTGCTTGTCCATGATTTCTGCAAACATTAGTGTGATAATCTCTACTTAATGGTTGCAAACTTGCAATAATCTCTGCTTGGTTGCTTCAGTCTCGAGCAATATTGTCCAAGGATGCTCATTTTTCTGTTATCGTTGGTTGCCGGTCAGCTTTCTACCTTAGCACGGATGGTTTTCGATACCCTGGAAAATCACTGCACTACCATTTAGCATTTAACTTTGTTTGCACCTTCGCCAGTGCCGGCTCGAGCCTTAGGCGACCGAGGCGGTCGCCTAAGGCCCCCGGCTCATGGAAGGCCCCCCGCCCGACTCGTGAAGAGTCTTTTTTTTTTTTTTTTTGAGTCACATCCGAAAGCTGGCTGCAGGGTTGACGGGCGACGGCGGCCTGCTACAGTCCCCATCTTCCCGACGAGGCGACGGGCGCGGGCCGACGGCTATGCCTATGCTGCTGCCTCCTGAGAGCCTGAGACAGGCTACGAGCCTATGATCCGTTAGGGGCCTGAGACAGGTAGAGCGGGGCGGGGTGCCGGGGCGTACGACGTACCTTCCGTTCTCCTCTCAAAGCAGTCGGCAGAAGCCAGAAGCCGCAGAACCCTTCAAAGCACAAAAAAAAAACAGCGCGTACCTTCCGACTTCCGTTCTCCTCTCCGGCTCTCCCGATCTCCTCTCAGGCCTCAGTGCTTCTTTACTTCAGTTCTTCGGCAGTTCGGCCCTTCCCTAATCCCTAGTTTCCTTCTCTACCGGCAGCCGGGAGGCTCGACCGTCGACGGCTTGAGGCTCGACGCCTCGACCGCCCCTGCTTCGGACTCCGGAGTCCGGATCTCCTCTCCAGCTCTGCTCGCCGTCCTCGGCTCCTCCGGGCTCCGGCTCCTCGGCTCCGGGCCTCCAGGCTCCGGCCTCCGGCTCCTCGGCTCCGGCCTCCAGCTCCTCCGGCTCCTCCGACCTCCGACCCTCCGGGCTCCGCCGCTCCGGCCTCGTCGCCTCGTCGGCTCCTCCCGACTCCCGTCCTCCACTCAGAGTGGAGCATCATTCGGCAGCTCGGCTATTCCCAAATCCCAAATCCCAAAGGGCAAAGGCAGCCAAAATCAAATCCCAGGCTTAGGCTAAGGGTGAGTTTTAATATTTTATATTGACTAATCACTATTCACTATTCACTATTCACTAATTATTTCATGAAAGTATTTGTTGATTGTTGTTTTATTTTCTAATAGTTCTGTGAATATGTGATTACCGAACAATTATATATAAATAGGGTTTCTTTCATATGCCATATTGTTGTTATTGGCTTATTACATTTAATGTTATACAATAATGAAAAAAGTCAAGAGAATATATAGCTAACTGATTAATTTTTGGATCCAATTAATTTTGATTTATTCAAGTTAGAGACACTACAATTATTTTTTTTGTCTAATTGTAGGTTGGTTGTGATTTCGGCGGTTCGGCCTCTTCTCAGTTCTCTCCGTCAAGTTCGGCACTATTCGGCCTCTTCTCCCCGTCAAGTTCGGCACTACTTGTCGGGACCTGAGTTTGTTTTTTTTGACACAATCAAATTTTATCATTTTCAACTTTTTTATATCTTAATTTGTTTGTGGTGTTTTTTTAATTGTTTTATTTGATAATATTCTTTTTAGATGAAAATGTCTAATAAAAAATATGAATGTGGGTATGAAAAACTCAAAAAGAAAAGAAAAATTGATAAACTCATTCAATCTCAAAAAGGAGCTCTAGATAGATTTGTTGTCACAAACAAAAAAAAAACCACATCAAATTCAACTCAAGAATTAACAACAGAGCATGCACCCGAAATAGAGTTAGAAAATGACATACAAAGAACGAAACAAAATAAAATTAACAACCAAATTCATAGTAGTATTCAAACATCTACTGAAACAATATCTAGTGAAGAGCACAATGAAGAATCGGATGGAGATAGGATAAATAAGAAAAAATATTGTGAAACTAGTTCTATTCTTACAAATTTATATGATCCTGCTCAATGGAAAAATATTGATACAAAGTTGAGAGACTTACTAGTGGAAAAAGGTCCAATTTTAAAGTATTTTATACTTATTAAAAAAATTTCATTATTTAAAAAAAAAAGGCCTCTTTTTGTGAGTTCGCCTTAGGCCTCCAAATGTTTTGGGCCGCCCCTGACCTTCGCAATGGTTCAACTTCTGAATTTCCAGGTTGTTAGGCATGTCGTAGCAGGGTATTTAATCATGTTTTCGTGATTGTCTTTTATCTCAATGGGCTGCACAACGGAGAGGGGAAAGGACAGTAAAGATGCATCCTTCAGTTGGATCAGAGCTAAGCCAACATAACAGACAAAAAGGCCTCTCAGCAACCATCTTTTGTAAGAATCTGTCATTCAACCATTACTCCAAGCTACCAACTTATGCTCTGAGATTCTTATGACCCCTGCAGCAGAGATTATGCATTCTTAGAGTTCTGATGTTGGTACATGGACATCCACTTATTGCTTTCTAGGTCTCATGATGATATGATACCCACTTTTACAGAATAGAACAATTCCTGCTGCTATGCTTTATACAATAAGGATATTTGAAGTACAAACACAGTATTTATACTGATTTTCACTTATTACATCACAACATATGAGATACAGAAGTACATCAGCACCTAGCCTTCCTATGGAGGAAGAAGCTTGGAGGCTGCTCCACAGACACCTCAGTTGGAGATCATATTCCGCACAAAACGATCATAGATCCTGTATGTAACAATAAGCATTATCAACATTTAATTGACCATTCAGGATTTGTTACTTCCAATGGGTAACCCAAACACAGACATCTTATGCCTGCATGCAAGTAGACAGATAGCAAGATCATATAACTCATCATGAAATATTAATTTGGGAGCTTTGGGTTCTGCTGCAATCAAATGTTATGTAGTCTATTTGCACTTCAGTTTTTAGCGCATGCATACCAGCATCTTTGGAAGGTTGAGTAGCACCAAGGACAAAGCATACAAGGTTATTGATATGATAACTCCTGCAGCTAGGTTATATGTGAGGCGCTTGTTGTTCCTGCTCGGTAGAAACACGATCTTCAGGTTGTTCGTTAATTCAAATATTCTATGTGCAACCTGGATAATGCAATAGGAAAGAAATCAGGTTGATTCTCCCCATTTTTCCCTATGAAACTATATATCATAGCACATGCAATATCTACGGACTGTGATATATATGGCAGTGGTGAGCATGAAATTGAGCATTGGATAACTGGGAATAAGAGACAGCAGCATTCGAGGCTGTTCATCAGGCCCTTTTGATCTGCAAGTTGATACAGACAGGACTCAAATACCTTCTCAAGGGAAATAAGAAAGCTTTTCTAAATTTACAACAAAATACCTCAGCCAGATATGAAACTGAGATATATAAGTCTCCAATGTTATCTTTCCAAGCCATCTGATCATGTGGTAAAGAACTTAAATCAGAAAATTTAACCCAGAAAACTAAAGTGAAATAGTAAATGGAACTTCAATTCATTGGGGTAAACTAGAAGTCACTTACCCAAAGAGCGTAAGGGTATAGCCTCGGAATTGCTGAGTGATGTTCCGCAAGCAAATGTACACACTGATTTCCACGAATGAAGAGGGATAAAATGTATCAGCATCTAGCATGGAGTGAACGATTGGTAATTGGAAAGACATTGGGAAGAAGAATACGTTATTGGGATCCATGACGTGTAAGGGTGGTATGCATTATAGGTATACTTGTCCAGCTTGTAAACATACTCATACCAGAAGTAACCAATCTTGGAAAGAGGTAGAAAGGCATCCATGAGATGTGAAAGACAAAAAGGAGAGAGAGAGAGAAGCAATGAATTCAGTTTTGTAAGTACTATTAGGCAAATTGTTGCTATCGCTGCTTTGATTGTTATTCTCAGCTTTGCTTCAGTTTCTTCCAGTTTCTCCATCCACCTTTCGACCTATGTCAGAAAGAAATCTATAAATATTATTGAAGCTTTGCTGCAGATACTTGGATTCAGCTCTTTGCCAGCAAACATGCAGCAAGAACCATCAAGCATATAACTCTTTTGACAAAGTAACACCTTGAGTACTGATGCAAAATAATAGATGCGTATGTCTCTAAATCGCAACATGTAAATGACTCCAAAAGGACCAAAACTTACTGTTGGATGATAGTAGGCATATATCATTCCCACAATCCATATATAGCGATCGAGGCCTGAACGGAATTGCCATTCATGCATGGGTGGGTATTGTGTTCTTGAAGGATCTGGGTCTTGGTAAGCTGTATTCCATCAGAGGGTTCAGTTATACATGCATCTTTCGAAAGAATCAAAAGAAGCAACAGACAATAGGGAATAGCTTCAGAGAGATACTGACATAGAAGGAATGCAAATGGGCTCCACGCAATATCAAACACACCAGGAACCTCCCATACCAGAATAATAACAAGAAAGCAGGCTGTGATTTTGACTGCGATAACTGACCCATGCTCATTATATTTGTTTAAAAGTCCAAGTGTACCATAAACCATTAGAGTGAAAAAGGTATGCATGGGGCAAATGTAATAAAGCATGTAATGGTTATCAAGGATAATGCAGCAAAATGCCACGAAGAAATTAAGACGCCACATCATCTGTTACATATGACAAGAGTTGTCAGCTTATTTTCAAATGTGGTTGTTACTATTAAATAAAGAGAATTACTTACAAACGAACAGAAATCACCTGAGCAAACCGTGCAAGGCTGAAATCCTTCCGGACATAGTAATAAGAGAAGTTCCCGAAGCCAGTCATCCACACATAGGCAGCAATAAAAACACGAATTGCATTATAAATTTCTTTTGCTTCAAAGTAGTGATACATCAGAAACAGTACCTGGACATTGAGAAGGAAATCAAGATGCACTTCTACTGGCAATATATTGGACTTCAGCATATTATAAACCACCATAAGAAAAGCTTCAAAGAAGTGAAGCATTTTGATAAATCACAATAATAGGTGTGGGAAAAAAATAAACAATGCCTGAAGGAGAACACGTACAGTCCAGGATAAAGATCATCTAGTGTGAGATAAAAAAATCTCGACAGATTCCTTGAGAAGAAATATGCACATGAAGAGAAACTACTGGGGGTTTTCTTCAAAAAAAGGAATTAATAGCTCAATCAACAGCAACTTCTTATTAAGCACATCTCTACATCTATAGATAGGCGATCATGGTTCCATGCCAAGACTTGTCATGCCAAGCAAAAATATCACATTAACAGCACTGGACTGCAACTACCACCAGAGGACCTCCATACTACAAGTTCGTCACTTTCAAGAAAACAGTTGACGACTAAATGCATCAGAAGGAATTCCCTCCTTCAACCAGTCTCCCAAACAAGTTAAGCATCTAGTCTGGATTGACCTAGACACATCTTACTCGCTAACTGGCACAGATAAGATAGATCCAATTTTAAAGTTACAAGGGTCAGGTTAGATCTGTATTAATAGGGTATTAACCAAATGACTTGTACCTTTCAGAATGATAGCAGCACCACCACCACCACCACCGGGCACCATAACAACAACAACAATTAATAATTATAATAATCGGAGCATTCAAATTCAATCTTGAGTCAAGATCAAGGTTTGGGTCCAGATGTCTAGCTCTGGCCAGGTTGATCTGATATTTCCACATCCCTAGAAACATTTGCTTTTGAAGACTAGTTCTTAAAACCCTATATGCAAATTCGAACACTTTGATTACAACTATCTGTTGTAAAGAATGCATGGAGCAGCTGGGTCTCCCACAATTCAAAACATGTTTGGGGTTTTGTGACCAAACACAAGTATCAGTTAAGAGAACAAGATGAGAAGAGAACCAGAAACTAGGTCTAATGACATTTCATGTGATTGACTTCAGTGGTATATATGACGAACTCGATGTACAAGAAAACAAGACAAAGAGGTATATTAATGACCATCTGGGTCAGATCTGGCAAAATAAACTAATTCATATTTGAGATATCAGACGTTAAACTGAAGGGAAAAAAGGACCCACATAGTATTAAATGAGATTGACCTTGAAGAGAAAAATCATAACTGTAATTACAAACCTGCATCCACCCCTTCCATTCCTCAGTCTGATGCCTATTGAGATACTGTATGGATTTTCCTGAGACTGGTGATTTATCATGGTGGACCTTAAGAGAAGTCATTGCTGCAACAATGATGAGAAGAAAGTAGAGAAACAGGAAAATATCCCTGTTGTAATTCTGCAAATAGAAAACAGTGGTCAGATTAGACACCCTTGTTGTCTAGAATGAAAATGAGTACAAAATATAGCTACAACTAGAAAAATGCCAACTTTACTAAGATTCGGGGATAATTCTGTTAGTTCCATAAAATATCCATGATCCATGCTCCTAAATGGAGTGACTATCTAAATATTAAAGATGCATAAAAATGAAATACAAAAGTAGAGAAATGACTAATCTTCAAGCATGCTACTACTAATTATCTTAATGCTCGTAATAAGGAAATTGATTAAGAGTGATTGCTATTTTGGTCTTACAATATGTCATTTTTGAGTTAGTATGTTGCCGGCAATTTTTTTAGGTAATTACCAATATAAGTTTTTTTTTAACAATGTTGGTTCTGACAGGACAAGGGCTATCCGGGTCATTTGATTAGTTCATTACAAAGATTTTTTTTGTTTAATTTGATTAGAATCTAATTTAATTGAGTGGAAAATCGATGTCTCTTTTAATTTTCATCTCTTTTAGCGAGACCTATGTGTTTCCTTTTTATCATTGAATAGAATTTCCTGAAAAAAAAATACAAATAAATGGTATAAGTTCATTAGCTTTGTTGGTTGGCTTTGTCTAAGAATAAGTTTTGACTCTAAGCTAGTGCTTAAAAATAAAGTCATGGGACCTCTTGTATATTGTTGTGATCCATAATCACCTTAACTAAGCAAAGAAAGTAACTTGCTCATATCTTGACATTTGGTCTTTCATAATTTGAGATATCATTCTACTTCAATTTGGCCATGACCGTTATCCACCCAAAAGAATTCTTCTTATCCACGCTAACCCTTCCTCAGGAAAAATGAAACCCTGCTAACCTTTTAAGACACTTAATACTTTGTTAATATTCTAACAATTGCTTCGTGAGTTTAACATACCACAGTGAAGCCTAAGAGAGTTGCACATTCATTGGTGCATGCATGTTAGGATATATGCGACTTCTTTTCTTGACTACTACTGTTTTACTAGAGATTCTGAAAGATACAGTATACGAGCAACATTCTGATTTAAACATGTATAATGAATAAAAAAGGTCAAGAGTTTAGGATGAGTTAGAAATTTCCAGCATTGGGTTCATGCTCAGATCCCTTTGATATTTCCTTTTATGAGAATTTAAATTTTGAATATGAAGAAAAGCAAGTTTATAATTCCTGCCAAAGTACACCTCATGTCAACTTTTTTTAAATTTAGTTGATTGAAGCATATAGCTTCCTTTGTGAGGGATAAGAAAGCACCTTTGTTGATTCTCCAAGGAGATTTGTACGATCGCATATGTAAAAGTAAGCCAAGAAAGCTCCAAATTCTGATCTGAAAGTTACCGGCTCAAATCCGTTAACACACTGTTCCTACTAAGAAGTTATTCTGAGTCCAAAAGTTACAGCAGTTTCACTTACATGGCTCGTAATGTCAAACGGTTCTCTAGCAAGAAATCTTTGTCCATCCAAAAAAATCTGAGCAGCTCGACAAATAAAAAAAAAGCTACTCAGTCAGGCCAAAATGAACACCAAAAAATTTACATGCTAAGATGTCAAGTACATTAAACTTATAAAACCTGACAAGGCCTGAAATTGCTTTGCGAGGTTTTGAAGAAGATGCTGAGAGACCTTCTAATAACTGAACTTCAGCTTCTTCACTGAGCGGGCTGACGTCCAATCCAACCAAATCGGCATCAGAAATCCTGCCACTACAAATCGAAGAAGGGATTTGGTTCATGTCTAGAATTTAAGGGAAACAGTTAGATATAAATATCTTAAACCATACATACGGTTATATTCCAAAATCCACTATAGCATTAAGCACAATGTTGCAAATCATCGCAAGCTCTGACAGACATAAGCCTCATGGGGCTGCATGAAGATAACCCCAAGAAAATGGGACCCCAAAATGCCACCCTTTTCCGATAGCCTGTGCTAGCATGCAAAAGCACCAAGCTTTGATTGGACCAAACGTTGAAATTTTCATGCCAAAAGAACTCTCAGATCATGCTTTTGCTCTTGCTAAGCTAAATATTACCAACAGACCACCAATTCTGTTTTAACCATGAAAAATGATTCTCACTCACAAATTCCAGGCATAAATGATTCCACAATCAATTATATCAAGAAAAATACTTAACCGCAACGGAATTGAAAATTTCAAAACACAAAGAACTAGGCTATACAGCTAGCATAAGGCGAATGCAACATCTAGATTATATATAACTCACAGTTTTGAAGAACTCGAGTTCTTCCAGTACTCCAGCAGCTCTGAATACACCCATGCCACAAACATCGGGATGAATCCGAGAAGCAGCGACACCTGCCACGAATACACACCCAAATTATATTAGCCAATGCCTCAACCATCAATCATATGAAACTGAACCATCTTCAGCAAACTATCACTCTCACTGCTTCAAGAACAGGAAATATAACATATATATCTATCTATTTCTTAAGCAGCAAAAGATTAAGAACATAAATACCAACAGTTTTCCCTGTTTTGCCTCAGAAACATAAACAACAACAACAACAAAAAAAAATCAAAAGTTCAAATTTTTCGGGGAAAAGAAAGATTTCGAGCAAAACGGTACCAATTTTCTTCGGATTCACGCACCTGTCCGGCAGTGATGGGCCCTGAAATCTCCATAGAAGACCGCGGAAGAGCCACAAAGAAGAAACTCTACCAAGAAAAGAGATTCGAGTAATCGAGCATTTCTAGGTCCAGCATTCACCTCAGAAACCCCCCCAAAAAAAAAACAAATCAGAAAAAAGTCCTCTTTCGCCGACCGAATCCTACTCCAAACCCTAGTGTCCTTATTGGACGATCAGAGCAGACAAAATTCGCGGTGAGTTCATCGGAAACGTGGAGAGAGAGATTGTGCGGCGGGAAAGAGGGAGAGATAGATTCACCGGTTGGAGCATTTTAGCTCAACGTGATCGTGAGGATAGACAAGGGTCAAGAAAGGTGGCTGGCAGAGCTCGCAGTGGTCCGCCGTACACCCGGTAACTCTGCACCGCCTTCCAGGAACTGTGGAGCAGAAAGTCTTACTAAGATCTCTGGTCCTCCCCGAATCCGAGCTCAAGACAATGTCTTTTTTTTTGTATCCATGTGTTTCAATTATTTGCTTTGCTTTTGCCCCTGTTCATCCACCCTTTCGTAATGCACTGCTTGAATGATTTCTTATCCCTTTTGTGTGATTGTGCATTATTGTTAGGACAGCTGATTTTTATTTTTTTACTGCCGTGAATAATTCATATAATTTTAATAGGGATACATTCAAGAAAAAAATAAATAAATAAATATCGGAATGCTTTTGGCACCGCTTCTCAATCCATAGGGCTCCTCCAGAATGGTCAGTCATATACGAGTCAATCCAATCCACAGTTCTATTAATCTCTCTATAAATACACTTGACCTGAAAGACAACGTCACCGCTTGCCATGGCCAAAACAGCAAGTCTCGGAGGGCTCATTTGCTTCGCGGGAAAAGAATGGGGAAAAGTATGGTCAACGGGAAGTAATAAAATGCCTCTTGTTTGGTTGGAGTTTTCAAAGGAGAGAGACGGGAAAGTTGTATTCCCATGGGAATATGATTCTGAAAAGTTACTTTCCCATGATGTGGAAATCACTCTATTTTTACTTTTTTCCAAAAAGACCCTTCAGCATTAAAGAAGCATTAAAGTGGCATTAAAGACTTAATTTTTATTAAGGGTATAATAGGAATTATACATAACTTTCTCAAGAAAGTGGATAGCCAACCAAACTTAAGCACTTTGAAAATTTGTCACTTTTCCATAGTCAATCAAACATGTCAAAAGTACTTTCCTAGGCATCCTCTTCCTGAAAATTTGTTTTCCAGGAATCATATTTCTAGGAGGGAAAATGCTTCCCGTGAACCAAACGAGCCCGGAGTGTTTTAGGCATCTTCCTCTCTCCAACCTATAAGGCCCCTCCGGAGTGGCCAGCTACATATGAGGTCATCCAATCTGCAGCTTCATTAGCTTCTCTATAAATATGCTTGACCTGAAAGATAATGTCACCACATGTCATGGCCCGAATGTCTCGGACCAAGCGGTGGCACCCACTCATGCTACCCGTGCTTTCTAGATCTAGCCGATCACTGTGGCTGAATTGTCTTCGAGCACGTCTGCTCTGGACAACTAATTTTTGGTGTAACAATTCTGGTGAAAACTAGTATAATTGGGTCATTGGCATGTCATGTTGGACAGAAAGCACAAGATGAACTAGAAAGAATAGAGTAAGAAATAAATATATTCATAGATTAGCTACTTCATCATAGACTAAGAAAACAGAGTAAACATAACGGACCACACCAAATGAAGAAGTTTGGGAGCAGTCCCAGCAATGAATTGATCGACGAGGTTGACGGATCAAGACAATTTTTCAGAAAAGAAAGAGAATAAAATTGTTCGAGGTGATTTTGATATGAAATATCTACCGGAGAAGGTTTGCATGACAAGGAGATACGGCATTCATGCGCAAGGCTGAAGTCAAGATGTAGGAGATTGATTTATGTCGGCTTGGATGGTAGAAGGAGGAGCAATTTGACACTAAGACACTAGGCTTAGATCAAATTAATGGCGACATTGGATCCTAGTGAGTTGATATTTTTGAAAAATAATAAATTCTCATTTTTGTTTAAGTTTATCAATGGAGAAAGCATCCTAGATGAATGTGCACACATTTTTTGATATTATAATGTTTGAGAAACACTTAAAATGTCTGGTTTTGGTTTTTGAGCAAGGACTAGATTTTGATTAAAACTATTGGTGGCTTAATGTTCTTCTATTACGCAAGTATGGGTTTGACCATGTCTAAAATCCAACCTAATGAGCTTTCGGATTCAGATTTAGGATCTAGATTTGACCCACTGACCAATCAAAACATTTTATGAAGATTTGATTCATATTTGACTCCTGAGGCAAAAAGATTTGATTCATGTAAACTTAAAACCTTGGCATCCAACCTCACAAAATCAGAGAAGCATGGGCCTACATTGCATTGTCCAAACTTGCAACAAGAACCATGGCACAAGCCTCCCTTAACATGATATTTGGCCATATGAGTGTCAAGCTCAAGGGAATATGAGATTTTTGTACATCATCCACTTAAAAAAGATACTGTGTACAGCAAATATTTGTGTAAACTTAACTTGCAATCCCATCATACCTGGTTGTATTCTTGGTCAAAGTACTGGAAACTAGCCTTCTTGCTGTTTGGTATTAGAAGACTTTGCTTTCAAGATATTCAATATAAAAATTACATGATTTGGTTCACCTGAAGGCACTTGATACAATATTGCTTAGAATTTTAGGTATTTGATGTGGCTTGTGAATACTTGTCTCAATGTGATTACCATGGAAATTTTGATTTCTAAATTATTTTACCTTAGAGTAGGTTTTTGAAGAGAAACTGGGGTCCTGAGTGATGCTATCTAGTTACATCCTGATGGAAATGACTCATCTATCTCTTTTCAATTACATGAGCTAATGTCCTTGATCTCAATTATTGGCATGTTTTGCAGAAAGCAAAAGTCAGGATCATGTACTTTCAACTCATATTTCAGTATCTAAACCATCTAACACAGGATGCCAATGCAACTAATCTATTTATTAGCTTGCTTGAATCGAGTCTCAAAATAATAACCCAAAAAGTTAATTAGAAGAAACAACTAAGCTACTCGAGTTTAAATCCTCAAGTTCAAGATTAAATAGGAGAAGTTTGGTCCTATGTTCACTATCATCTAGACATGGCTTTGTAGCCTCATTAGTACCAATATGCCAATGAAAAATAGTGCTTGCCATACATCCAGTCCTTAGCAATCCCACAACACAATTCAAAGCCCATCCAGGTAGAAACTGTTCTTGGGTGTTAAGAGCATCATTATACCCTTTCTGGGTCCATATTATCTGCACCAACATAACCCTAGATCTTTAACAAATTATGCATTAAATAAAATCATGGATTTGTAGAAGATATTGGGATCATGTTTGATCCAATAAGAAAAGAGTTTTGATTCATGTAATCTTGCAGGCATGCAACTTCACATAATTTTAGGAAGCATGGACCTATCTTGATTCATCAGCCTAACCTAAGATGATTTCCTCATGAGATTTTTGACTTGGCTTGCGGTCCTATTACACACACTGATAGTTCTTGGGCAGCTGAAATTTGAAACAAGCCTCTATTTGCTGTTTTTGACTGTCAAGGCAATCAAATGTGACAATATATGATTTGGTTAATCCATTCGCACTTAATAGATGACTGGCAAATTGATACAACTTAGCCCTAATGTAGGTCATGAGAAAGTTTACTTGACAGAGTCAACACTCTCCATTCATTTAACTTCATGGACCAATGTCATATTTTTTTATTATGTGCATCTGGTTGATTTGCATTCTAGCTCCGGCTTCTTGATGCAGCACAAGAGCCTCCTTTGCTTGGGCCAATAAAAGACAAAGAAGAGAGAAGATGACACCCTAAGGCTAACAAGTATATTAAGAACAAGGGGCAAGAATAGTTGAAGTAAGGCTGCATATATATATTTTGGTAGAATGGTCACTCATGTTAATCTGGCGTGAGTGCAACCAACTGAGCGAAGATACAATACGTGGCAAAAAGATGGGTGATAATCTTAGACCATATCCATAAGATTTCTTCGGAGTGATGGGCAACAAAAGAAGCAACCCAATCAGCCGTCCTATTTGCCTCTCGGTACATATGAGCAACCTGAAAGGAGTCACAGTCTCTTTCCATTCGCCGTATATCGCTAAGAAAAAAAATGGTCGTCTACATGTCGCTCAGCGTCCTAAATCCAATCGATCACCATAGCGGAGTCTCCTTTCAAAATGATCTCGCGAGCCTCTAGGATGCTCTTTACACAAGTGACGCGCTTTCATGCCGTCCTGAGTTCTGCTTTTATGATTGTGGTGCCGCCGATATACCATCCTCCTGCATATATCAAAACTAGAATGGCGAACTAAAAAAAAAAAGAAAAGTACAATAACAGAAGTATTTATTCAATTTCATAAATTGCAATTTATATGGAAATTTATTAAATTCGTCTCCTCCTTAGGTTCCTGCTACTAATTACCACCCTCTGCTCTCGCGCTTTTTCGGCCATTTCCTCTCTCAGTCTCTCTCTCAAAAATCTCGACCCTAAAACACCCAAATTTGAGGTTAAGAAACCCTAATTCTCTCTGCCATTCTCCCACTCTATCTCGATTTCGATCGCAATATCGATCTTCATTAGGTTTTAATCGGTGAGGAGGGGAAGGAGGAGGAGGAGGAGGAGGGGACTAGCGATGTCTCTCCAGCCGACGATGCGGACGGAGGTCCGGAAGAAGGCCTACAAGACGGGGGTCGACGCTGAGGAGGCGCGGCGGAGGCGGGAGGACAACCTCGTCGAGATCCGGAAGAGCAAGCGGGAGGACAACCTCCTCAAGAAGCGCCGCGAGGCCCTCCTCCAGCCTGCAGCCGCCGCCGCCGTCGCTGCCCAGATCGATCACCCTGCCGGGATCGAGAAGAAGGTCTGTCCATTCATCACCCAGTCTTTCCTTTTTTCATAAATTTTTTGCCCTTTGCATTTCCTGCTTGTTTCGTGATTGGCTTTGTTTGCTCTGAAATTGGAGTATCAATTTGATTCATCTAACGATCAATGCCTCTTATTTGAATTTAGTTTGGTTTTTTTATGTGCATTGGTTCGTACTGTGGGTTCCTCTGATTTCATCCTGCGTTGGCTTTGGTTGTACTCGGTAAATAATACTGGATATATCTGGATTCAATTGTATTGACCTGGTCTGCATGAAACTAGGATCATGAATGTGATATAGCAGTATCTCATGTAGTTTACAGAAGGAATTCGTATCTATTATGAGCAGCATTTGTTGTTTATGCTCTGGAGCCTGTTAAATTATTAGGCTTGGACATGTCTGACATGACTGTGATGAGATTGCATTATATTTATAATGAGATCATGAGGGACCATACTGTATTATGCTGGATCTCTGTCAGTTTGCCCTGCCAAAGCCTGTTTCTTTTCAGCAAAACCACGTATGTCCTGTGTATCAATTTTATTTCTCTGTGGTCAAATTAACATCTTTGGTCTACGATCATAAAATGTAAATCTATATTATGTGTTACGCAATCCCTTGGATCATAAGTTCTAACTTGATCATGTTATTTACATATTAAATCATGTAGAATTCCTTTATGGCTTTTTAAAATTATTTAGTTTTCTCTAATATGCCCAAACATGTAAATTAACAAACTTGGTAGAGCTTTTAACTTCTAAAACATTTTAATGAAAGAAGATTTGGGAGTAGAAAAGGATAATTGAATTGATAGGTTGTATATAAATATTTTTGAATAATCAAACATGATGCTTGTTTCGTTAGATGTGCTATATATGGGCTTATGATGGTGGGAACTAGACTGGTTATATAGATGGCCTTCTATTCTTCATTCATCTACTTTATAGTTGATGCAATCCAAGTAAAAAATCTAACTGGGTTTCCTAATTATTTTTTTTACAATTTTAAAACAATGTACAAGTCAAAGAAAAAAAATCTTATTATTTGCATTCAATCTATGATGTGATCCAATCTATCCCCCTCTACAGTTCATGGTCCGATCTCATTCTTAACAACATTGGTTCTCAAATGCTAGAGTTAAATGTTGGAGGATAAGATTCTAAATTTTTATAATGGAATAAAAGCAGACAAATAGAGTATATGGAATGCATTTTTGAGGGGAAGAAAAATGAAAATATGGCCCTAAACAATTATCAATGGCCAAGAATACCCTTCCTAATATTTAACTATCTTGCATCTATATGATTGAATGATGGTGAGGTAGGTCGGAGTACCATGGATAGTTGAGAAAATGATGTTGGTATTCTGTGTAATTCCTTATGCTTTTGAGACTTGAGGAAAATTTTGAAGGAGCAAAGGAGGGTAGTTAATTTTATATAGATCAGAATATTGGGCAGGCAAAGGGTCATTGCACAGAAATAAACATCACAAAGATGAGAGTGCCAAATGAATGCACGATCAATTTAGGAATGAAAGTATGATTTTCTGAAAGAAAGAGTAGGAGTAGGATAAGTGGCGAAGGACTGTAGATGTTTAGTGTATGCATGACGAAGATTTGAGGAGACCTCATTGACGGTGGGGCTTGGATTTTTGTCAATGGGTTTTATGAAAGATGAGAAGGCATAACATAGCATAAACAAGTTCTGTTGTAAGATCTAAATGTCCATCTGCATAGTCAGCATTACCTGAAGATGTAATCATTAGCAAGAATGTGCATTAAAGGATTTCTGAAGCAAACATTTAGAAATTGTGTTGATTATGGTCTATAAATAAATAGTCATTATTAAGGAGAAAAAAGAGAATAAACATGAGTCTTAATCCATTATCAAGTAGATAAGATGCAGCCTCCTAGACTATAGGAAGACTATAAGAGCTAGAAACAAATTTAGGCCCAAGCAAGATTTGGAGACCTTTCTGGACCAAATTATTAAATCTACAATAAAATACTATAATAATAGAATGCGGGTCCTCCTAGACCATCATTTGACGTTTATCTTCCAAAAAACTATATTGTCTTTTTTTGAATAAATCAACTCGATTTCTCATCCAACAACATGATATACTCATCATCGTCTCATCTCCTTTTCTTTTTATGCTTATCAACTTCCAATTAAAGATCAACGGTGAATTAATGTTGATTTCCTACTTGTGTTGTTGCTTTAGATAGAATCATAGAATTGGTAAAATATTTGAATTCCATGTGACATCAAATTTCAAGTATGTTCAACTCACCATTGAGAGCCTTCAGTACCTTTTAGCCCAAGGAATTCAAGCTTACGCCCAATGCAAGTCCCTTCCCACACCTCCTTTATCTGAGCCAGGAAGTGGTCACCTTGTTTTGTTTATGCAGGCCAAGACCTGGTTAACGTGCTATACAGGGATTATGCAATCCCTTGTAAGGGCTTGATTTGAAAACTGCTTCTGTAGAACCATTTGTGGCTCTCAATTTTAAACCTTTTCATTGGAAGCTCATCTTGCCTGCAAATGTCTTATAAGCTACTAGCGACTAGCCACGTGCAATGCACAATTGCTAATATGGATACCCATGATTCCATTGGACTCGTCCAATTAAAAAGAAGATGTTGATGGTTGTGATCACATTATTTATCACTTTTCTTTTAAAATTATATGAATAATGCTGCACAAGATTTTATTAATCATTGCAATCCGATCACATGCAATGCAGATGATATTTTAGCATATGATGAATGGTCAAGATTTGATTCACCAAATGATGGGCATGTATCAGTTGAATTTTTGGCTGAAATTAGTCATTTTGACCGAATTGATTGGTTTCACTTGGAAGTAAGCTGAAACTGAACTTTGAAACTCATTCTTCGTTGTCTGCTTAAAGTGAGTGGTTTTAAATTATAATCCTTTTTCACACAACACTGACCACAAGTAGCCATGGATGCTTCTTTGAGACCCTATGTTGGTGATGAGTGCAATACTTACCAGGTTGAGGCCACTACTAACACCCCATTATAATACCATTGGGAACAATTAAATAGGAAATAATTGTTCACAACAATATTTTTTTAATATGAAATATAATTTTCTACAACTACATGCATTTAGTTAATAACTTCCAATATGTGAGAAAGAATGCCCAAAACTCCATATATTTGCACGTTCTTCCAAAAATTGATGAAGGAAAAGACTTGAATATGCTGACTGCTGAAATGTTTCACAATTGCTAAGTATCATAAATTTTCCAAAAACAGAATTTTTTCCTTAAAGAAGTTATATATATAAATATATCTTTGGAATACAAAATATCAATATTCTTTATGAATTATATTTCACATATACTATTATGAACTATAGTTAACACAATACTAACTTCAGGCTACAATTGCAAAACTATATGAATAAAGAACCTATCTATAACAAATTACTCCAAAATTTTGTGAAATAACCTTATCTTTTTTTTAATTGAATTTTTCCTATATTTTTACCTGAACTTCTGAAGCTTGAAGTGAAAATGCTGAAACCTCCAAACCAAGGTCCGCCGTACCGGTCCGGACCGGTACCGTACCGGCCGTTACCGCGAGCCAGACTTTTTTTTTTTAATGTTGTCTCTGTTGGATCTTAAATTAAGTGAAAATTGATGTTTTTTTATTACTTTTTTCATGATTTTTGATATTTTCATATTTAAATTTAGGGTTGAAATTTGAAACATATATGATGCATGATTGCATGTTATGTTTTCCTCCCGTTCCAAATGATAAAATCATACACATAAAATATCTTCAAATTAAGATACAATCATTTACATACATTTAAAGTACTCTAGGATATCTAAAATCGGGACGAGTGCCGATGGCTCTCGTAGATATCTGGATCATAAGTATAATCAGGAGGAGGCAAATCAACCCAATCAGAAGGAACGCGCGCCAGGTTATAAGAACTGTCGGATCTCTCGCTCACGCTCTGGCTCTGAGAGGTGTCCTCTGATTGTGTAGGGGCCCATCCAAATATGGCGGAAGCAAAATCCAATGCACCATATCCGTATTCGTCAGGCTGAGGCTGTGGATAATAGAATCCGTATCCGTATGTTGTCGGATCTGCAGTCGTATCCTGTTTTCCTGAACGACCTCGAGGAGCCCGTCTTCTATATCCAATAATATCCTCACGATATCTATCAGGTGGTCGACCGTGGTCCGTATCCTGTGTAACACCCATAAATTGGGACTCACCGGTGAAATAAAGACCACCCTCCGGCTGTGTCTCATGAGTACCATACTGTCCTCCGCTCCCTCCATGGCTAGAAGATCCATCACCACCAGAACCTTCATCGCTGCTAGTCCAAGTCTCTTCCTCGACACTCTCCATTGGGATTCTTTGTTTTCCTTTCCTGGCCCTCTCTATCTGGCTCCCCTGTGCCTACGGCTGATCAGCTCTGGGAGTGCGTGGAATATTGCGCTCAGCCCATTGCTCTGGATCGACCCCAGCTTCGGTGGCTATGAAGGTAGCTGGTCGTGGAGGCGATCCTGGCTCGTCAAGCTCGGGCTCCTGCTGCTGGCCTACAAGCCAGCCGAGTAGTGGATCATCGTCATCAGCGGTGAAGGACCCGTAAATCGGATCTGTATACTTGAGCTCCACTTCCTCTTGGATGCACTTTAGCCTCAACCGCAAATTGTAATGCACATAAACAAGGTCGTTGAGGCGCTTTTGCGTCAAACGGTTTCTTTGTTTGCTGTGGATAAGGGCGAAGGTGGACCAATTGCGCTCACATCCACTAGAGGAGACTGTTTGGGAGAGGATCCGGATAGCTATCCGCTTTAGATTTCTCGCGGATCCGCCAAAATGCACCCACCATTCAGCTGCAAAAATATTTATGAAAATTACATATATGATAGTTTCATAATAGTAACTAAGTAACACCAGGTGAATGTTTTCCTGATGTGTCACATACCTGGATTCATATTGTGTTTGCTGACGACAGCCGCTCGTTGGCCAAAACTGTAGCTGCCCTCTCTAAATAATTTGCTCTGTGAAAAATAAGCATAAGAAAATCATGTTAATAATTGAAGATGCTGATATACTTACACATGCTGGTAATTACTAAATCATAATTACCTCTTCAAGACATAGGGCCGCTTTTTCTGGATCTGCCTCCATCTTGTAAATCACATTACGCAAAGCATCCAGAAGTGTTTCATCCATACCAATTCCATCTATGCTGTACTGAAACCGGGGGTTTAGGTAGTATGCTGCACATATACGAGACTATCTTAGCATAATTATATAATTATATCCATCACTATAATTGTCACTATAATTATATCTTAGTTTACCTGCTAGATGTAATTCCGTACCCATTTGCGCTCCCCACCGTTGCTCAATGATGTTGATGTATGACCGGCCATGTGCTGGATCTGCCTCCATAATCTGATCCTTTGCCTTGACCATCATGTGATACAAAAATCCCATCTGGGGGTAGATCTCGCTATCTACGGCCCGCAGCACTTCATATAATGGTTTGATAGGCTTGACTATTGTGGTAGCCCGCTGTCAGAATGGCTATCTCGTCACCAAGTCTTCTATCTTGCTCCCTTCAGTGCCGGCATAAGAATATCTACTATCATACCACTCGGGACTGGCAAACATCTGACGTAGGGCTCCTCTCTTCTCGAGTATGCTATCAAGTGCGATGAAGTTGGTAGCAAACCGTGTGACTTCTGGTCTCAGAATCTCTCCCCCTGCATACTTTCTCATCAATGAAAGAACCCAGTTATGGTTATAAATATACCTCGTAATGCGTTGGGCTGTCTCCACCGTTTGTTGCACCCTACGGATCTTTCCAATGTCCATCAACATAAAATCGATACAATGTGCAGCACATGGGGTCCAGAAAATATGTGGCCGCCGCTCCATCAAGACCTGCCCGGCAGCCTTATATTGCGGCCCATTATCAGTGACGACCTGCACGACATTCTCCTCTCCTACCAGATCAATCACATCCTCCATAAGTTTCAGCATGTACGAGGTGTTGTGCACATAAGCCGAAGCATCAATCGACTTGTGGAAGAAGGTCTTAGCATCACAGTATGTCAGGAAGTTGATGATGCTCCGCCTGGTCGGACCGGTCCAACCATCGCACATGATGGTTAGTCCATATATGGGCCACTTGCTTTTGTAGGAGTCAATCCAATTCTCCAGCTCCTCCTTATTGTTGTCAAGAAGCTCACCGTATATATCCTTCGGGCCTGGAGGAGCTACACCGGGACCGGCAGCTTGTATGGCGGCAATGGCAGACCTGTAGTATGTATTGTCTGCCACATTCGCTGGGATGTGGCTGAAGTAAAACCAGGATCCAATAGCTCGCCACATAGTTTTCTTCTTATCCTTCATCCACATTGTGTCTACCCTCTGCTGCCTTGAATCTCTACTGGGGAGAGCATGCGGATCTACATCATGAATTGTCGCTCCTTCTGGAATTCCTCTAGATGACTTCTTTCGGCTACCAAAACTACCCAGCATAGATGCAATCCGGCCACGTTCTTTGCCGACGCCCTCCCTTACTGAAGTTGTCCTCAAGAACTCTGGATCTTGTCTAGTGCTTCGAGAACCGCCGCCCGACTCGTATGCAGGGGGCCCAAATAGAGCCCTATGCCTGGCCACCTCCTCCTGCTGCCACTGATCATCCAGGCTTGCATGCATGGCCGCCTGAATATCTGCCTCCTCCTCATCTAGATCCTCGACCTCCTCTGGCTCCCTAGAGTGATAGGAAGGTGGCTCTGCCGCTTGGCGATCGACCTCCGCCCTCTTCTTGGAAGCCATCTCATTCGCTTCTTTGGCCTCAGCGAGATTCTGCCTCATCAGCACACGAATCTCGTTAGGACAATTTCGGCACGTAGCAACCTCACCGGAATTTCCGGCTAAGTGTTGCTTCAACCTGGTTACCCCTCCTCCCTTGAAAACCTTGTCGCAAAACTTGCATTGAAACTGGTGTCGTTGCCCCTCACTTCCAAGTCTTCGCCCATAAGACCAGCCAATATCACGCTTTGCAGGGTTCGTTTTTCTTGATGGCTCCATTTCTATCATAAAAGGACAACTTATCAAAAAATTAAGCTAATAAAGTAAATTTTTGCATTATCTTATTATTTAAGTAATTTATAAACTATTTTTTTAAGTAAATTATTAACAAAATTAATGAAATAATATAGGATAAAAAACCGCACCTTAAATAGTCTCCGCTGGATTTTTTGGGCAGGACCTCCTCCTCAATTTGTGGGCTATCTCTCAAATCTTTCCGTCTCTGATTACTCTTTAGAGACTCACTCCTGAATTTTAGAACCTCAATTTGTTTGGAGTCTGGACAGAGCCTCGTCCGGTTTTTATAACCGAACGAGAGGCTTAAGAAGTGGCCGAGACTCTCGGCCACTTCGTGCTGTTAATCCAAGATTAACAGAAAAGAAGTGGCCTTTCGGCCACTTCTGTCGTTGATTTGATGGGAAAGAAGTGGCCGGAGGCCACTTCCTTTGTTTTTTTATGGGAAGGAGTGGCCGGAGGCCACTTCCTTTCCCATTAAAAAAAAAAAAGCTGTGGCCTGTCGGCCACAGCATTTTTTTTTTTTTTTGAAAGAAGTGGCCCGTTGGCCACTTCCTTCTTAAAACCACGCGCGGCGCGTGGTTTTTGAAACCACGCGGCGGCGCGTGGTTTCAGAAACCACGCGCGCCACGCGCCGCCGCGTGGTTCCTGAAACCACGCGCCGCCGCGTTGTTCCTGAAACCACGCGGCGGCGCGTGGTTTCAGGAACCACGCGGCGGCGGGTGGTTTCAGGAACCACGCGGCGGCGGGTGGTTTCAGGAACCACGCGCGGCGGGTGGTTTCAGGAACCACGCGCGGCGGGTGGTTTCAGGAACCACGCGCGGCGGGTGGTTTCAGGAACCACGCGCCACGCGGTGGTTTCAGGAACCACAGCGCCTCGCTGTGGTTCCCAAAAAAAAAAAAAAGTTTTTTTTTGGGAAAGAAGTGGCCCGTGGGCCACTTCTCCCTTAAAACCACGCGCGACGCGTGGTTTTTGAAACCACGCGCGACGCGGTGGTTTTGAAAGCCACAGCGCGAAGCGCTGTGGTTTCTTAAAAAAAAAAAAAACCGTACCGGTGTGAACCGGCCGGGGTCCGTACCGGCCGGTTCGCAGATGAAAACCAGATAATACCGGTTTTCATCTGTTTCCGGTACCGGTCAAGGACCGGACCGGTTTGTACCGGCCGGTACGGGCCGGTACAGCATTCCTTGCTCCAAACTAACTGAAATAGAAACTCCACATTATCCAACTGAAATCAGGTTATTAGACCTTGCTCATAATAGAGAGATTTAGAAAGAATGTTAAGTTCATTTATTAGCTTCAACCTTTTCAAAAGGGTAAAATTTAATAATAAAGAAAATCAGAGGGTAAAATTAGAAGAGTAGGAGGGTAGGCTCCCTAGATTGGAGTTTGAGCCATGAAGATGCATGGGGATTTACTTTTATGTGGTAGAATAAATATGATATAATAGTTGGCAGTAAGGTTCGCCATACCGATATCAGAAGGCATACCAGCCAGTGACCGGTTTGGCATAGCATGAGTCTGTATTGTGCTATTCTAGGGCGTACCGAAATAAGGAGAGCTGGAGAGGGAGAAAGGAGAGAGTGGAAGATTGAGGGGAGGAAGGTTGAGGACCAAGGAAAACACTAACCCTAAATTGAGCGAGCGAGCGAGAGGAAAGGAGGGAGGGAGTGACGGAGGAAGGGGGAGGGTTGAGGAAACCTTAACCCGAGCGAGAGAGGGAGGGAGCTCTCGGACCCTCGAATATCGGTTGGGGGGGAGTGGAATCAAATCGTGAGCTAGCAGAGCCAGGGGGGAGTTTAAGTGAACTGGCCTAGGTCTTAATTAAATTGCCTGAACCATGCCGGTCCTCGACTAATCCAATTTGATACGCCCTGAACCTACCGCTTCACCATAGTTTAGCCATCCTTAGTTGGCAACCTACTTAATACTAGGCATGTTTCGTAGTTTTGTGGCACTTTTTTGATTTTGATGGCAGAACTATTTTTCACCACTTTTATTTTAATTCCCTTGACTTATAGTCAATTGTTGTTGCGTGGATTGCGTATAACCCTACTAGCTTTGTGGTTTATTGAGTCTTGCAACAAATTCACATGCAAATTAAATTGAAGATTTTTGACGGTGTTAAAATTCTGTCAATAGCTGAACTGCTTGTGCAGTTTTTGGAGATGACAGCCATGCTTATTTCTTTCTTTCTTTCTTTTTTTGCTAAGGTGGATAGATCATACATGCCTAGTATGAATACATCCAATAAAGTCAGAAAACAAAATGTGGCTCAATGCAATAGGAATAGCTAGGGTATTGGTCCAGAGAACGCCTTCGAGTGCTCCGCTACAAATAAGACCACCTAGTCCACCGCGCTGTTTGCTTTACAATAGACATGCTTGGCGCCCAAGATGTGCATCCGCTCACACTCCACCGGATATCAAGCAGGAGCGGGTGGGCAGCACCACCCTCCGTCTGACTGCAAATCCAGCCGATCACTATTGCTGGGTCACCCTCGATCATCAGGTGGTCAGCCCTCAAAATCTGCCTCGCATAGGTGGCAGCAGATGCGGCACGGGTTTTTCTTCATTTTTAATGATATAAATATCTATGTGCCTCTCAGTTGTAAAGTACTACAGTTGACATTGCTTGCTGTACTGGGTGATTTACCCACCTATCCTTGTGGATTCTATGCATCATGCCTGATTATGACATATTTTTGGAAGCCTTTTTAATAATACAAGTATCTATGGTGTGCCTTCCAGTTGTAAAGTTTTACAATTAACATTTTTTTTTTTTGCTGTACTTAGTGAGTTACACACCAATCATGGTGGCTTAGATGCGTCATGGCTGATTATGTCATATTTTTGGAAGGAAAAAGTGCTATCACAGAGACTATTAACCTTGAAATCGTACTGTAGGAAGGACAGTGAGAGTGAATACCATGATTTATCTTTCAGTAATAATGAGTATTTTGATTCTGTAATAATGTAGGGGCATCTACAATTCAAAAAGTAACTTCATCATAATTCTTTGGCTTATCTTTTTAGTTTAAACCTTTTATACCCATAAGATTGGTTCAAAAACTTATTTTATTTTGTTTTTACAAATGTAATCAATTTGAAAACAGTTTGAATTTTGAAATATGTTGGTTGGGAAAGGAGGAAAATTGTTTTGGGCAATTATTGAAGAGGTGATCAAGTAGCACCTAACTCTCAAATATTTGATCATTCTTATCTCTCTCAGTTAAAATTTCTGCTTTATGTACTCTGCAGTTGGAAAACCTTCCTGAAATGGTGCAAGGAGTATGGTCCAATGATCCTGCTATGCAGTTGGAAGCAACTACCCAGTTCAGGAAACTTCTTTCAATTGGTATGTCTACATATGCTGAAGAGAATATGCTTGTTATCTATTGGGGCCTGGACAGGTTCTGTTGTTGATAAACAATTAAATATGTTTCTAGAAAGGAGTCCACCTATTGAAGAGGTCATCAAGACAGGGGTTGTTCCCAGGTTTGTGGAATTTCTCTCAAGACATGATATGCCACAATTACAGGTATGGTGTATCTTTACTAGTTTATACCAATGATAAGCTATATTTCACTTGGTAGTTGTATTTGGTAATCTCATAACTGATGTATTTAAATTTTTGCAGTTTGAGGCAGCATGGGCATTGACTAATGTGGCTTCTGGGACTTCAGAGCATACCCATGTTGTCATTGATCATGGTGCTGTTCCAAAGTTTGTGCAACTTTTGAGCTCTCCTAATGATGATGTTCGAGAGCAGGTTAATTGCTTTGTTATTTATGTTTCTTCTCTGTATGATCATCTATAGACTAACTATAATTCAAAACCCTCATTTTCTTCTAGAATATCTGGTAATATTATATTATCTTCCAACCTTTAAACAGGCTGTATGGGCCCTGGGTAATGTTGCCGGTGACTCACCAAGTTGTAGGGACTTTGTTCTTGGTCATGGTGCTCTCCTACCATTACTGGCTCAGTTAAATGAAAATGCAAAAATATCGATGCTGAGGAATGCTACATGGTCCCTATCCAACTTTTGCCGTGGGAAGCCTCCAGCACCATTTGATCAGGTGTGGGGCTTTTTTAAGTGTCATTGATACCCATGAGAAAAAATCTTAATGTTTTCTTTTCAGTGCAATTCTGCTAAACGACCTTTCTGATTGGTCATACCAGACAAAGGTTGCACTCCCTGTTCTTCGGCACCTTATTCACTCAACAGATGAAGAAGTCCTAACAGATGCTTGTTGGGCACTATCTTATCTTTCTGATGGAACTAATGACAAAATTCAAGCTGTGATAGAGACTGGTGTCTGCCCAAGGCTCATTCAGCTTCTGCTGTAAGAGCTATCCATTCACTTCTTTGTTTTGTTTGTTCCTTTGTGTATTGTTTTTACCATTACTGACAATTAATGGTTCTCCTTCAGTCATCCATCTCCTACAGTTCTTATACCTGCTCTTAGGACAGTGGGAAATATTGTCACTGGAGATGATGCTCAGACTCAGGTTTGCATATTATTAGGATGCAAACTAGATGGCAATTGTTTACTCTCCTGCAGAATTGGTATAGCTATACTTCATGCTGTAGCTCACTGCCACAATTTTTGGGCCTATATATATAGATAGAGAGATAGATAGATCGATGAATATATATATCTATATATATATATATATATATGAATATATATATCTATATATATATATATGAATATATATATATCTATATATATATATATATATATATATAGAGAGAGAGAGAGAGAGAGAGAGAGAGAGAGAGAGAGAGAGAGGACTAGAATCTGTTTAACCAGATTTGAAGTCGGATTTATCAGTCTTGGACAGAGGATGTCGGTCCGACATTGATGACTGAGCTAATGTGATCTACTACCACTAAATTGCTTACACACCAAAAATCATGTAATTCTGAAACTCAGTCTATGCATCGTGTGGCAAAATATAAACATTGTTTCATGTTATTTGAACTATTCTTTTTTGACCAGTTCAAATAACATGAGATAATGCATTTTTTTAACCACTTGGTGCATAAACAGTGCATTTTTTTATGATTTGATGCATATGCTGGGATCTCCAAATCATATAATTTTTGGTGTGCAAGTATTTTGGATGTAGTAGATCACATCTAATGGCCTGGATCATCAGTGTTGGACCCTCATCATCTGTCAGGACTGACTTGATCCAACTTAAAATCCGGTGGACTGGATTCTAGTGCACCTCTATACGCACACGCACACACATACATATACATATATACGTATATATACACACATATAATATGTATGTATGCATAATATATATGATCTGTTTGAACCTACTGACTCTGAGTAAATGATTTGAATCTGTTTGTTACCCCTGATGTTTAGGAGATACTCAAAATATCGGATTTTTCTGCATGATCACGTGTTTGAGTTTTCCTCAATGCAATCAATACAAATCTTTAAACCACTGTCTGTTTATATGCTGCTGCAAGTTGGTGCTTTTTCTGTGACAGTGGGGGAGTATGGGTGCTCCGAGTCCTGATATTTATCATGTACCTGTAAAGAGTACTGGTAGGCAGCATGGTTGTGGAAAAGAGGATAAGGGTAAGCTGGAACACTGAATTAATATATTAGGATTTATGACCGGGGAACTTGTCTAATATCCTGATAAACAAACAGCTGTAATAACTCACCATCAAAGTGAAATCTTATATAGCATCTTCACTTCAGGAATTTCAACGCCTCAGATGACTATATCAGTACAAAGGATAGTTATTTTTTAGTGTCAGGTTCAGTACTCCAGTATGCTGTCCTTGGAAGGCATATTGGAGTGTATGAACAATGAACATCTCCTCGTTGCCTTTATTGTTAAAATGGGTTCCCAACTACAAAGCTTAGTATGTACACCCATAACATTGAGTTCTTCTATTCTTATTTGCTGGGTGTTAAACTATTTCTTTAGCTGTAATTTGCCTATTAAAGATTCAGACTTACTAGTGGTGCACGTTCTTAGGTTGTAATTGACAACCAAGCACTTCGTTGTCTTTTTCAACTTCTCACACAAAATCATAAAAAAAGCATCAAGAAAGAGGCATGCTGGACCATTTCAAACATCACTGCTGGGAATAGAGCTCAGATCCAGGTAAAGTATGTGCGAGCTGGAGTCAGACCATTTCAACCAAGCAGTTCCTTGTCTTTTGTTTTATTTTTTCCCCCTCAGAAAAAGAAACCTCAAAGTGGTATAGTGAATTATTCGTTGGAGGAAACCCTGATTTTAAGTACCTTTTTTGATCCATGCCATGCCACAGGCTGTTATTGATGCAAACATCATTAATCCTCTAGTACAGCTGCTGCAACATGCAGAATTTGACATTAAGAAAGAGGCAGCATGGGCTATATCAAACACTACATCAGGGGGTTCCAATGAGCAGATCCAGTATGTTATGCTTCTCATGTGAACTTATTAGTGCTTTTACCTATTTTGAGCTATTAAGCTGGCCTGACATAATATCTTGACCAGTTACGCATGCTAATAAATTGCTGATCTGCAATGTGTTGTCCGTGCGTCCTTTTCAGAGTGAATCTAATGCATGAGCTCAATTATCAGTAGTTTGGTATTCCTTTTCGCGCTGTTTGGTTGCTGTTGACATGAAAACTAAACAATGGAATATCCATCCTTAATACCTGGTATATATTTGTAAGGAAAATTATCTGTAGGTTGACAAGATTCTTAAGTGGATTTAAATTATTATTTAGGTTTGATTGACCTTTTAAACTTATTTTTAAGTCAACCCTATTTCCTTAAAATATCTTTTTGAATGATCAAAATGAGTGCATGTGAAGTAGAGTATATGTTACATATTTCTATGTTGCCAATTGTGTATATGTCGCTGTAAAATATGTTGATATATTTTTCACCATGATTAAGGAAACATAATTTGTTGTTTGTGATTATACACCAAGGAAGACAACTTCCTCTCTTGCATGAGGGGAAGGCACACCCAATTCATTAAGGTAAAGAAAAATAAGATGAAGCCCGTCACAAAATAACTTTTAATATAAAATTCAAGCCAAGGACTCAAGTCCTGGATGTCCCATGGGACATCGGGACAGGGTACCATCCCCAGTGTCGGGATAGTACCGTCCTACCATTATTCCAACATCTCGATTGGTATGTCTTTGAACATCCCGTCCCAAGTGTTAGGATGGGGTGGGATGGCGGTGCGTCTCGTTCCACGGAAAAGCCAGGACAACCTCATCCAATAGAATTTAATACCTTGGTTCAAGCAAATGAATACTCATCCTTGGGAACATTGTTAGACAGATGAATTATGTTGCTTGTGATAATAGCATATCACTAATTAAGGTAACTTTTAATGTGATATTGAAAGCTGTTAAGATATGAAAGCAGATGAATATTTTTCATTGTCTTCAATGTTGTTAGGCATTGTTCTTGACTGTGTACTTGTCAATTAGTAAATATCTTGCAATTATGGAACGTTGAAGGTATAACTTCAGATTCTTCTGCGTTTCAGAATTGATAAAAACCTTTTTTCCGTTTTGCCTTTCATTTTGCAGCTTTTTGGTGAGCCAAGGGTGCATTAAGCCACTATGTGATCTTCTGGTATGCCCTGACCCAAGAATTGTGACTGTGTGCCTCGAGGGCCTTGAGAACATTCTGAAGGTGGGTGAGGCTGAGAAAGACTTGGGTAGAACTGGAGGAATAAACCCTTACGCACAGATGATCGATGGATGCGAGGGGCTAGATAAGATCGAGAATCTGCAGGGCCATGACAACAATGAGATCTATGAGAAGACCATAAAGATCTTAGAGAGGTTCTGGGTTGAGGAAGATGATGAAGGACAGGTCGTGCAGGGATCTGCCGAGGGCACAGCATTTGAATTCAGAGCTAACCAGTCCTCTGTTCCTTCTGGTGGCTTCAAATTTGGTTGAAATATGCTGGTACAATTCTAGGCTTTCTTTTTGTTTTTCCTTGTTTTCTTGTCTTTATTTTTTTGTATGAAATCTGGGGTGTATAAAATCACCCAATAGAAGGGTCAGGGTTTTTGGTCTGACCCATAAACAGCTTTAGTAGCAGAGTTCATGAATGCTGTTTGCTATTGTAAACATCAGACTGATGTTTCTGTTTAGTTTTCTTGGAGAAGTGCAAATTAGTATAATTGGATCATTATTTTGCTGTTATAAAAGCTTACTAAGTGTTATCAGTTATTCTTGTTCATATATGGTCGAGAGTTCCTTTTATGGCCATGCTGATGGGTCACCTTAGTCTTGACTTCCAATTGGTTTTAGCAGTGCTGGTGATTGTGTTGTAACATTGCTCTGTAGTGTGTTCTAACAGTCACACAGATTATGGTTAGTTGGAGACGTTAATATGTATAACTGGTGTTGTCTCTGCATGCAGTTCAGTTCTTTAACAAGGATTTTGTACTTTAAATGAATGATGGTAGTATCTCCTTCTCTCCTTTTCTTCTCTCTTTTTCTTCCTTTCCCCCCTAATTACTGAATGATGCTAGATTGTTCTTTAATTATCTTCCATAATTTGCACAGGTCATGCCATTAACATGCCGGGTGGTGGTCTCTCTATTACCGAAGGGACTTCCAAAAGGAGCCTGGATAGTTTTGGTTGTGATTACATAGTGTGCTCTCTCTCTCACCGGAAACCCTAGGTGATTTATTTTTTCCTCTGCTCCACCAATTGAATTTAATGGATGTTTATAGCCTTCTTTCTAATTTCACCTCTGCAGGATGAGAGGAGACTCAACCCAGCTGGTTCCCTGCTGCTTTCTTCGAACACCCACCCTTTCCATAATCTCTTTCAACTCATCCACTCTCTTCCAATCCCCCCTATCCCCATAAACCCCCAACATCATTGCGTAGATTGCTGGGTGATCCTTCTCAAATCTCTGGATTGATTCAACAGCAGACAACCCATACTCCAAACTGGAGTGCAGTCTGCATCCTCCGATCAGTGCTCCCCAGACAACCATGTCCGGCTCGAATGGCATCTCTTTGATCAGCCTCTCTGCCTCATCAAGCTGTCCAGCCCTACCCAACAGGTCCGCCATGCACCCATAATGCTCCATCCTTGGCTCGATCTTGAACTCCCTCTGCATCGACCGGAAGTACCTTTCCCCTTCCTTGACCAGTCCACCATGAACGCAGGCTGTCAAGACGCAAATGAATGTCACATGATCAGGTCGAACACCTTCCTCCTTCATCCTCTCGAATCCTTCCAGTGCTCTTCTGGAGAGACCATGCCTTGCGTAGCATCCGATCATGGAGTTCCATGAGACAAGATTATGGACTTTCATAGACTCGAACACTTGGACCGCAGAATCGATGTCCCCACATTTGCCATACATCTCCACAAGGGAGCTTGATAAGATCATATCAAATGGCAGCCCAGACTTCAAAAGCTGTGCATGGACCGACTGGCCTGCAACAAGGGAACAACACCGAGCGCAGACACTGAGCGTTGCGGAGTACGTGAATTGGTTTGGCTTGATGCTGCAGCATCTATGTATCTCAATGAACAAATTTAGAGCGTCATCAAACTGCCCGCTGCGCTCATATCCTTTGATCATCGACGTCCATGCAACCACATTCTTCTCAGGCATATGATCGAAGCACCGCTTTGCATCATCGAGGCTGTCATTATCGATGTAGCCATTGATCATTGCAGTCCATGCTACAACATTCCTCTCTGGCATCATCGTGAAGGCCTGCCGGGCCTCAACAACACTCCCAAGCTCCATGTATCCGATAATTACAGCAGTCCACGATACCAAATTCTTAACACGAATTTCATCGAACACCCGACGGAGAGAATTCGGATCTTTCAACTTAGCGTAACCGCTGATGAGAGCAGTTCCAACGAACGTATTGGAATCCAATGCCATGCGGATAGCAACAGCGTGAAGATGTGGGACAATCGCGGAGCTGGCTACTGAAGCAGTGATAACAGTGGCCAGCGTCGATCCGGTGGGCCTCAATCCTGACCGGACCATCTCTAAGAAGTGACCGAACACACTGAGCGAGTCGCCGGCGCGTTTGAAGCCGGCCATCATTGTGTTCCATGATACGACGTCCTTATGAGGCATTTCGTCGAACAGCTTCAGGGCGTACTCGATGCATCCGTTCCGGGCGTACCCCGAGAGCATCAGATTCCATGATTTGATGTCTAGATGATGGGGATTGTCTCGGAACAATCCGGCCGCATCGATCAGGCGGCCGTGACGGAGATGGGCGGCGATGATGGAGTTGAGGCGGACCGTGGAGAGGACCCGGGCGCCTGACATGGGAGCGCATGAAGATTGGGGTGTTATACGGTCTTTTAAAATATTGTTGGGAACGACTGCTACGTAGCGTTTAATGGTTTAGATTCTCAAAACTGTAGAGATAACGATATTGGTGGTTTAAATTAGAGTGCACAACGAAAGTACGGTGATTTAAATTATTTTTCCGCTGGTTAGAAATAGTATCTTTTTGAATTAGAAAAAAATTGGATGGTTTTTCTTGTTAAAGAATTTGTCGCCAAAGAAAAAAATGTTTTTGATTCTTGACTGATTTGGGTTTTTGAATCTTGACTGATTTGGATGTAATTGTGTCATTTTAATTAGTAGGTTCTCCTATCTTCTGTGCTAAAAAAATTTTCTAGCATCTGGAGTCTTGGGCCGGTGGAATATTGGTGTATCTCAGAAATGTAGAATATTTCGGTGTTGATTACTTTTCTCCTAGATTCGAAGCTTATACTCATATCATACCTCCATCTGATTGAAAGAATTTGAGATTACTTATCGATCTTGAGGAATGTTCTATGCTCAAATCTTCTACTACTGAGAGTATATTAGAGTTTGTTTATCATTCTGTAGTAGATCGATTAATCAAGAATAGAAACTAAGATGTTGATTTTTAGGTATCTGATTTCAATCAACGACAAAAAGCTTAAATTTTGGGGTACTGATTTAATAAAAGCACACCGACAAGTTGGATATTGAGAAACTTGAAGGTGAGATTAGGACTATGACTCCATACAACATGTAGTGCCCCAAATTGGATTACTTTGTCAATTTTAATCCGTTCACAGTTTTTTTGGGTTTCAAAGTTGTTGATGTTGGATTTTAATAGTTTTGAATAGGTGAAGCCGGCCTATCTAACTGAAGTGAAATTTTAAAGCAAAAGAAAAAGTAACCTAACACTTTAAAGTGTATTTTCTAACCTTTAAAAAAATTAGAATTAGTTTATTAAATTTGATTATGATCTCTATTATAATTTGATTAAATGGGCCAAGCATATTATTTTTAAGGTCATAATTGTTTTAAAATATGTTACGTACTATAATATAATTGTAAAATAAAATTTAGAAAATATGATTGGGTAAATTATTAAACCTGTTTATGTATATTCTCAGCATGGCTATAATCTGGCCCCGCCAATGGAGATGATGCATTAGTCTTGTTGACTTGTAATTTGAGAAACTGATTTCAATACCGAACAACCAATGATTAGAATAGTGATATCTGCTATCTAGCACTTATGCATTCTGTATATGCTATCTACCCATGCCATTAGGTTACACGACTATTGCTTGATGTTGAGTTTGATATTAGTTTATAAAGAATAACTTTTTGAAAAAAATAGATATATTATTCGAGATTTAATTTATTCCTAGTCACTATCATGTAATTTAATTATTTATTTGTTCGACATGCTTAAATACCACTTTGATGTATTATATTGCTTACTCGGTTGGTGTAGTTCATATTCTTTTTTTTTTTCTATTTTTCAGATCCTCAATCATGATTACCTGAAATTTGGAAAAGTATGCTAGATCATCTAAAGATATTCGTAATTGTTTGGACTTCTAGCATAGCTTAGTTAGACTAGTTTAGTTTAGTTTGAATATTTTATTCAATTTGAATAATAATAATTGATTAAAATAATTTGAGTTATGTTACTTTGGGATAATTGATTATGAGAATGATTTGATTAGATCTTGTTTAAATTAATTTCGAGGATCGAAGAATTATTATGATTGCTTTGAAATTATTATGATTTGGTCAGTAGCCTTGCATGCTTGTATAGTCCACCCGACAAGCATGCGGCACCTATTACGCTCTAGCATTTGGCAAAGTCTGAGAAGGAGTCATCCTCCTCCGCTGTGTTCAACCAAGGCCCTGCTCTGTTCTTTTTTCAGCTAATGGTACATGTTCTCACCCCTTCAGATTGCTGCTTAACGAAGGAAGCAACCTCCAATAAACCTGCATTGGTTCATGTATCATGAATCATCTCTTCGCAGCTAGATCCAATGCGAGGGATACCTGCACTCCAACTACAAATAGAACTTTGAGCTATCACAACTGCCTTCGTCTGATAACCAGTTTGGTTGGTAGAGCCATTAAAAGTTGGATGCCAGTGATCAGGATTCAATTCCTGTACTCCCCCTGATTTCAGCTGTGTGTGTGAGAGAGAGACAGAGAGAGAGAGCCTTAGGAATCAAGATGAGTGAATTCAAGCCCATTCCTCAGGTGATTGTGCTTTTTCCTTGCTACCTCAGTAGTTACGGCTCGTCCACACTTGCTCTGCTCAGCTCTTGTTCGCACAACAAGAGCAAAGAAAAAGATCACACACACGCCCACATCGAATTTAAAAAACACCAACAAAGGTCCTGTAAGAACTTTAGATTGCAAATGTCATTTTCTGAAGAAGAAACAGAGCCAAACCGACCGCCATGATGCTCGAGCCATTGCAAAGTGTTACGCTTCAAAAGTGACAGACCATTCTTGTTGTTCAGTATTCTAGCTAACAAGATTTGGTCACAAAAAAGTGCAACACAACATGAACCCCAAACATGTAAAAGATACTACCCAATGAAACTTCATATTAAGCTGCATCAAGATAACCAAGACTCTAATATATTTTGGCACTCTAAAAAGGTAGAACCATCAGCTATGAAGACAATGATTCACCTCGGCCGAGATTAACTGCATGAAAATTTAAATTTAGAGTGAAGGATAGCTGGCATAAATATTTAAATCTAGGATATGTTCCAGCCAACCTTTTGTGAGCCCTCTAATAAATCCAATTTGGATTGACTGCATCTTTGGTTAGTTTTGTGCGTGCATGTGTCAGTACCGAATGCACTCATCAGTAAACTTAAAAGAATGCCAAACTGGACTATGTGATGGCTTAATCTCTAGAACAACCTGAATCACAGTCCAATTCTACCACTGACTCCTCAGTCTTAACCTCCTTTCTTTTCTCATTTTTTTGGTGACTGCTTCTTTTTTCATTTAGAAGGAAAAGGAAAACCCCACCTCTCCATTCTTGCTCTATCTCAAACAAATAAAATGGCCCCAGGACACAGTTGAACTTATTGCTATTGATGTTCCATCGCAGGTTGATGCATTAAAAATCTGAAACATTTTGTCCATATTGAGTATTGTGATTGTGCAAAATATTTTTGGGAACCATATTACCACCTAACTCCTTTTCAGTTCTTTTATAGTTGACATTTTCCTTAAGTCATCGCCACCATCACTCCTCTTCTCCTTGGAGATATTTCTTATCTACGTAAAAATTCCCACAGATTTGAGTGAGTACATAATATACACCTTTACTTTTCTTTCATGCAATGTATGAGTAGCCCTTTCCCCTTTGATCCAAAATGGTTAGGGGTCTTTTTTCCCTGGTATACATTTTATCAAAATTTTCTACTCCTAAATCTTCAGCTTGCTTCTTCATACTTGTTTTATGCTCTACCTACTCTATGCCACAGGAACCATCCTGCATTATTTGATATTAGATCCTACACTCATATGGAAAATCATAGATCACATGTCTCTTGTTTAATACCCTTGATCTTCTGTAACCATTTTTCTTCTCCTCGACCTCGCACATTCCTCTTCATCCCTGTTTTTACATATTTTCCCATCTTGAACCTCAAGAACTATCTTAAATATTTGATATTGAAGCCTACACCCACTCAAGCGGAAGATCAGAGTGCCAACTAACAGTTACAAGATAACCCAACAAAGCATCCTAGGCAAAAGAGTGATTGAATACAATCATCAAGAGAAAACAGGTGAAAACTAGAAGCTAAAGGATTTGACCTCATATTTCAACAAGTTTATGATCCTACAAAATTGCAGATTTTATATAGCCCAGCATGGGATTGGATAAGGAAACAAAATCACATCTTTTGACCTGCTTTGTTCATTTTGAGTGTGGCATTATGATCTCGAGTGTAACTGAAATTGAAATGTCTTGATTGGCTTGAACTAGTCACTAGACCCCCAAAAGAAAGTATTAAATTTGGTCTTGCACTAACAAAACATCATCCAAAACCAAAAATTTTAGACATTCCAGAAGAGGACTAGCATACAAACTCTTCATAACATCTCCATGTTTGTTGATCTGGTGATGAGCCTGATCTTTTTCAAAAATCATCATACACCTCGATGAAACCTGTTGGACTTCAATTTTTAACATCCTCCTTCTCCATAGATAACAATGATGAGGATTTCCCACATACTATATAAGGGAGATATTAGAAGGATTATGGCAATAATATCATTTATGCTATGTTGTTTGGGCATGGCAATGTGCTGAGACAATATATGTAGTCCACTATGAAAGCAACAAAGATTTAGCAATCTTTTGTTTTCCTAGGAAGCATTTTATCATTCAACCTGACTAATTATTTTAATTTTAAGTAATAAAATTCATATTTCAATAAAGTTTGTTAAACTAGTACCATCACCCTTTTAACAAGAATATACACGAATATAAAAGATACGAACAAGCAAGTATAAACAAATCTATCAAGCTTGCAATAGCCATCTTATCAACATACTAATTCATAATTTCAATTCTATTTTAGAGAGAGATATCTAATAAAATTAGCATAAAGCATGGTATCTTAATAACCAGTAAGCCACAAGTTCACCAGCAGTCAAGCACTATCCAACAAAACTTGACTGAGGAATTTCATAATTTCATCTGAACCAGAATCATACACATCAGAGTAAAGTAGAAGTGATAAAATAAAAAACTACTTAGACATGTCAATCCATTTACAGCACCTATCCATAGATATATACAATAATACTTATGAAGCAGTCAAAATAAGTATCCAACAGTAATTCCTCTGTTTAAACTCCGCACCTCAATGGCGGCAAGGAAAAAGTGAGGACTTGAAAGCATATGAAAAGAACCACAATGGGTATGTCGAAGCACCTCTCACAGCATATACCTCCTTCCACACCTTGCCACTCCGATCGTACACCAACACCTTCTTCTGCGTCGCCATGAAGATCGCATCTCTGCTCTGGCATATTGGGAACACACTAGCTGTGTATCCATTGATGCATCGGAGATGCACTTTATCCACTAAACTCCATTGGTCAGTCCCATGATCCCTCAAAACCCACACACTCATCCAGACCCCTGATATCTGAACCACCGACACCAACCCTTCCAGCTCCAGAAGATAAATTCTCGAGCCATATCTAGTTAGCAACACCTCATCCGGCAGCCAAATCTTCCCCCAAGCTCCTCCTGTTAAATCAAAAGCAAGAACATAAGTGCAGTTATGTGTCAGCCAATGAAGCGACTTGCTCGAGAACACGACCTGGCTGCGATTCATATGGGTGAATTCTTCGTATAAACACGAAATGGTTCGACTCCAAGCATTGGTTCTGGAATCGAACACCTGGCAGACCAACTGGTCCTGGGGCCGGTAGCCGAAGTGGCGGTGGAAGCCGGCGAGAACCACATGAAATGTCCAAGAAAACGGATCAAATGCAAAGCCGACGAGGGTAGCCTCGTACTCAGGCTGGCACCTGGTGAAGGGCCTCTCCCTCGTCCTCGGCAGCGCTCGGACCTCTCTGGTCATCGGATTACAAACGTAGTAGACCCCTCGATTCCTCATGCTAGCGCAGCAGAATAATCCGTTGCAAGAGGCTCTGATCTTAACCCTATCGTTCAAGAAATCCATTGAAAGCGCTGTCACCTCCCGGAATCGATCGATGAGGACGAGACGGGATGATTGATGGATGGAATCGGGGATTTCGATCAGCAAGGTAGGATCTTTGGCAGATGTTTGGAAGTAGAGGTCGATGAAGTGCTTCTCGGAGGGCAATCGCCGCCATAATTTGCACACGGACTTGAATCTGAAGAGGGATTTGATGGGCAATCTCGCGAGAATTTGAACCACGACGTCGTCAGGGAGGAATCCATTGGGAAAATTGGAGGAATTCATCGGCTTTCCTTTGGATTGGGGGAGAGATTTGGGGTTAAAGAAGGGATTTTTGAGAGAAGATCGAGGCTGAGGTTTGGATGCGGCGGAATGGAGAATCCGCCATTAACGGCCGCTATAAGTGCTCCCATATTGAGAATAATTGGCCCTAATTGCCCATTTCATTTTTCATCAAAAAAATTTTTTTTTCTGAAAAGAAATCTCTCTGTTAGCTGAAAAAAAGTATATTTCTAATTCAACGAATATGTCCTTATTTTTTAATTATTGTTTATCTTTTCTCTTAGTAGCAAATAATAATTGATATGGCAATTATTATTGTATTCCCAAATAAATTCAGTCAAAGAGTTAAATCAGTAAATAATTGTTGCTATTTTAATTGTGGTGATAACATCACCTAGACCGGCTAAATGACTTAATATTCTGACTTAATATTCTCAGTAGATTGTCGCTATAAATCAAAAAATCATTTGAAAACTGAGGCGCCAAAATGCTCCTCAACTTTTTTAGTTTTGTTGGTACTTAACAAAGAGTGAACATTATTTTGAGGATATGGCCATTTCATAGAAACATTGGTGTTTCGTGGCTAGGATGAAATCAATGATTGTTATTTGTTAAGAGTTAGGACCAACTTTTATCCAAATATTTTTTGAAACAAAATAATAGTTATTTATTAACAATGTTAAAATAAATCAATACTCTCTCAAGAAACTGTGTTAATTACATATTCAACTAGACGCTATTGTTGTTGTTGTTATAATAGTATTATCAAAATTAGTACATATTGGCTTGGTAAGAAACTAAATTGGCACCTAGAGAGTTGCTGTTATTATAATAGTATTGTTAACATTAGTACTTATTGGCTTAATATGAATCTAAATTGGCACCTAGAGAGTGAACCTCCACCTGATAAACTTTAACTTGACAACCAATTCAGATTTAAATGGGCAAGACCTAGCCACTTCTTTTAGCTAAGAACATTCTTATAGTTTCATTCTTATACAATTCCATGCTGTTTGGGTCTCTTCCCCCCACTAACCCCTTGCCCTTTCCTCTCCCTCTTTCCCCCTCCTCCTCCTCTCCGATCTGATACTTAGATCGCACATTTTCCTAAATCCCCTGGATGTTAGAGCTTAGGCCCAACGGTTTCATGACGGGCCTGGCCCAAGTCGGGATCTCATCAAGACCGGAATAAATCGGGCCAACTTGGACTTCCAGGCTAAAAATCGGAGTCTGAGCTTAGTCTTTCTTGGGCTGGGTGATCGGCCCTCTCGGGCAAGCCTGGCCCATTTCCAGCTCCGCTATTACCCTTCTCAATTCCACTGGATAAACCCCGATTCTTTCTGGAACAAGGTTAATGGTTCTTAATGATAACCATTAGATGCCACAAAGTTTGCACTCACCTTCATTGCTTCATACAAGCATCAAAGTTTTAAATTATATTTCCATGTTTAAGATACTTTAGATTTATCTACATTATTATTATTATTATTATTTTGAGAACAAAGAGGGATGGAATTCATCTAGAATTGGGTGACTTCACCAACTAACCTACTTGGCACCTCTCTTTATGGTCGCAATAAGCAAAATCTTCGGGGTTTTTTTTTAATAGTGAAAAAAATTGGGGTTTGTGTGAACATGCAACATTCCATCACCCATGCAATGATCATAAGCTCTGTGTAGGTTTTGGTGGACAACCTTGAAGTAGACCTAAAAAATGTGAAACAAGTATATGTAATTCTTTATTCCATGTGCATATAATTTTAATGAAGAGTTGGATACAGAGTTCATTGGTAACAGAATACCAAAAATTAAATTGTAGCTGAAGTTGGACCAATGTGATATGTTTGAATTGGTAAGTTGTCGCCAAAGCCTCAAAGAACTCTCAAAATTTTCGGGTACACATGGTCTAGATGTGGTGACTATGCTGGATAGCAAGAATATGATATCTTGGCTTGCTGGCTAGGAAGGCTTGACATGAGACTATTAATTGGTTGCAGGATCTGCTGTTCAGAAATAGTTTCTTCAAAAAATGATATCCTTTTATTGTTATACTTTCTAATAGGGATGACAATCAGGTCGGATTGAGTCAAATATAGGTCGGATTAGATGAGGGTCGGATCAAAAATTTTCAAATCCAAACTATTTATTAAATAAATAAAAATTTTAAATTTGTTTCCAACTTTTTTATTAAATAGGTAACTCGATCCAACCGACATAACACATTTATTAAATACGTTATAGGAGTTATATAAGTTAGATGGATTTTTAATGGATTAAATGAATTTAAACAAGTTAAACGAGTTAAGCGGGTCAGGTTAAACAAATTAGAAATATATTAAGCTAATTTTGAAAAGATTAAATAGATTTTAAACAGGTTAAACGGATCAGGACATAACCGAATCTAATTATTAAATAGATCAAAATGGGTTAAATATCTCAAAGGTTTAAACTTAAATCCAACTTATTTAATAAATAGATTTAGATAGTTTGACTTATTTACGATCCAAACCTATTTATGTCAAACTCAAATATGCTTAAAATGGATCATTCTCGAGTGGATCGGGTCATAAATTGCTACCTTACTTTCCAGTGGATCCCATATTTGATGAAAGAAAAAAAATGCTGGAATATTTTTTTTTTCCTGTCATCCGGCCCATAACCTGAAGGTTGGTTTTGGTATCTATAACTCGAGACAGAGACATGCTTCTCTGACGACGAGGGCAACTGGAAGTTTACTCCTGAATTCGCACCCACTGTGGGCTAATGTGGTAACATCAAAGTACAAATGGTTCCAAGAGCCACTACTCTCTAGGCCGAAGTAAGTCCCCTGTCTGGAGAGCTATTTGTAGGTGCTCACCTCGTTCAAACTGGCTTCCCATGCATGGTACCTGTTGGGGTTCAAATTTGGCCTGAGGGTGACCATGCCGGAGGAAGCCAAGAAGATGCCGAACAGGACGGAGAAAGGGTGCCACCTCCTGCGCTCCAGGTTCCTTGCACAAAGCCTTGGCCGATGATTCTGGCAAAATCCCTCCGATGGCCAAGTTAACAGTGTTTTTGGAGAAGTTAGGAGGAGTTTCAGAGTGCCTTTCAATGGCCTCTTCTTTCTTATCGAGGGCCTTTCTCTATCTCCTTTTTATAGGATGAGAGTCTCGACCGTTGCCTGAAGTCTCAGGCCAATTTATGATCAGCTGGCCATTAGCTAGAGGCGGCATGAATCATAGAGATCAATCCCGCGGGCAGAGGATTCGAAAAATATATTTTCAGATTTGTTCTGAAAATCCGTCATATCATTCCAAACAGAAGTGGTTGAGGGAGCTTTAGAATGCGTGCGTGCATGCTCCCTCTTGAGGCGTTACCTGATGGTACGCGAGTAGCCAATCACGAATGCCCCGCCCCTCCGAGGCGGCCATCATGATGACCGATTTTTAATATCGTGATTTAGGAAGATCTGCTAAGAAAGCTTCTGGATCTGCCGTGTGGCATGATCTGGCCGCTCGGCCGTTTGGGCAGGCTGATCAGAGCCGTTGAAGTAGGCTATATAAAGCTTTGAGGAGGAACCATTCCTTTTTTGCTGAAGATCCACGGGATCTTCGACAGGATCAAGGTTGACAGGGCCGAGATCGGCTCGACTCTTAGCGGGGTCGAGGCCTGGCCTGCTCGGTAGGAATTGGGTGGTTCCACGCTGGAGTAAGACGATCCATTTTACCTCCTATCAGTACCTATTGGCAATGGCCACCCCATTAAGAAGTTGAGTTGCCCGTGAATTAGAGCTGATCATGGGCCTTCTGGCCCGCCCAGCCCGCCCAGTCCGGCCCGAAATTTTTCGGGCTTGGGCATTAAAAAAAGGCCCATGGGTCGGGCCTGGGCAAGAAAAGCAGCCCGACCAAAAAAATTGGGCCGGCCTGGTCGGGCCATTCTTGCCCATTTTCAGATTCCAAACAAAGAAAAAATCGGGCCTGTCGGGTCGGGCCGGGCTAGACGGGCTTAGAACTAGATTTATAAAGTCGGATCGGGCCTGGACAAAAATTTAAGCCCGACAGTCGGGCCGGGCCTGGGCATAACCATCGGGCCTAATTTCTGCTGTAGAGCCCGGCCCGGCCCAGGTTTTGATCAGCTCTACCGTGAATCAATGATGCCTCCCAAGATATTGAGCTGCCCCAGAGTCAATGATGCCTCCCGAGATGTTAAGCTGTCCTTAAATCAATGATGCCTCCCATGAGCTGCCCCTCAATCAATGATGCCTACCAAGATATTAGGCTGCCCTTAAATCAATGATGCATCCATGGGTAAGCTGCCCACAAACTTCAACAATGTTATTAGCAACAACACCAAAGTTACAACTTCAAGCAAGTAGGACAAAGCCTTTGCTTGACACTGTGTTCTCCTAGGATTTGGTGGAAACAATTTCATTGATTCTTATTCCTATGGACCACCAATAGTTCAAAAATTACATTGAAAAACATTTATTATAGGGACCCATGTAGGAATGCATTCGAAAGATTTTGGATACTTATACATCACCAATAGAGTTAAATAATACCTTTCAGCTAGTTTTTTTGGATGAGAAGAAGTTAAAACAACCTGACCTAAGTCATATCTAATCCAAACATATAAAATCCGATCATATATAACAGCACCCCCCTCAATATTAAAAACAATGCCTTTTCCAACTTGTTGGATGAACCATGGCTTAAACTAATCCCATTCCTTTCATCAGCAACCTCCTCTCCTCCCCTCTCCTTTGGCTCAGTTGTGCTTAAATATTCATGGTTTATCTAAGTGAATGCTTATTTACAATTATAGTATGCAAACTTATTGGCCTCCTTTTGATCACTTATATTTTTAACTATTAAAACAATTGCTATTACGGATCTGACCCGGTCCGATCCCAATCCAAGCCCGAATATCTTGGAGTTTAAACCTGTCTACAATTTTCTTTCAGTCCATCGATCAATTGAATGGGTCCAAAATCATGACCTGAAGGTAACTAGGCGAGGTATGGATCAAGCCTTCCCCCAAAGTCCCACCCATTTGCCGCCCTAATAAATATGATAGCTTTCCAGATCAAAGAAAAAAGGAACAAAAAGTGGGTGGATGTGGTGGTGGTAAGTGGCGCCATTAACGCATTATTTTCTTCCTTCCATCATTGCATGAGCAATGTTGTTGAGACAGCGGCAGATGCAACGCCAACTTTAAAAAGCCTAGAGTCATTAAATGAAATACTTGTCCAGAACACGTTTCACACCTTACTCTTTTTTTTTTTTTTTTCTTTTTCAAGTATATCAGCCGCTTATACTAATCTCGCACGAGCATTGCCATCAAAGTCAAGAAAAAAATACTCTACAGAGATAGAGAAATAGATACAAAGCATGTCTTAAGATGGTTAGGAGCAGAAAATTTACAATGTATCTTTTTGGGCAATGTTTGGATTTATCAAAAGAAAAGGCGAGAGAAAATTATAGACTGAGACATTAAGTTTTTTTCTTTTTCTAAAGTGCTGTGACACTTTAACATATGTTTGGCAAACAAACTGAGAAAGTACTTTTGTGTGACAAAATGACTATAAAGGACATTACCAGTATTATACAATAGAGCATAATAGAATATAATATGTATTAATACATAAATATATGATATAGTATAATATTAATGTAATGTAATATAATATTATTATAATATAGTACTATAACATTATGTATTATAAAATAATAATTAATATAATATTAAATTATTTAACATAACATATCAATGTATTATGATATAATGTAATATACTATTATATTTATAGTATAATATAATAATAAATATATAAAATATTATAATTATTAGTGTAAATTAATTTTTCATCCTTCTAATAACTATTTATCTCTCTAACAAATTTTCTAACTAGGTGATAAAATTGGTTAACTTATTACTAATATTTTTATTTATTTATTTATTTAGATCAGATTATTTGCTACTCACTCATTATTTTTCTTTTTATTTATTTATTTTATTTATTTATTATTTTATTTCATTGAAATATAGAGGGGTCACTGGCCATGGGTAGTGGCCGGCATGGTGGCTGCCACCATGGGCAGCCACGAGCTCCCAAAACAAAACAAAAAAGAAAAAAAAAGAAAAAGAAGAAGGAACAGAGGCGGCGGCGTTAAGAGGAAGAAGAAGATAGAGAGGGGGAGGGGGAGAATGGGTGAGAGAGGAAGAGGCGAGATGAGAATTTTGGAGGAAAAAAGTGCGATTTAAATTAGGATATTTTGGTCCAAAAAATAGCTTCCCGACAAAGCTGAAAATAACGTTTTCGAAAAGCTCCAAATTGGAGCTTCTCTCCAAAAGCTGCTTTCAACTTCCCGCAAAAGCTGAAATAGCTTTTCAAAAATTTTACCAAACACTATTTTTTATCTAAAAGTACTTTTGGAGGGTCAGAAAGTACTTTTTGGCCCTCCAAAAGCTCTCCAAATATGGCCTTAGCATGTTTTGGTTCTATTTGGATTCTCCTTAAAAAGCTTTTAGCATGTTTTGGGTGACATAGAAACAGATTCTGAATGATTCTTTTTTTAATAGCTTTAGGTGCTTTGAAATGATTGATGGGTAAGGACAAATGTCGATTCTTAGAACAATCCTACGTACAGGGGGATCAAAAGGTCGCATGCAGAAAGAGAAAAACACATGTTGACATTGTCCGTTGGGTTAACATTCTTGTTACATTAGAAAAAACAAAATTTTTCATTTAAATATTTATTTTAAAAAATTAATTTTTAAAAATATAATATATTAAAAAAATATTTTAGTATGTTTGATTGATTACGAGAAAATAGTCCATCTAAAAGTGGTATAAAACACATATTATACTCTTAATAAAAAAAAAAAAGTGTATCCATTGATTTTCATGGCTTATGAGTACTTTTAAAAAAAAATACTAATTTCTAATAGAAAAATAGCTTTTTCATGTCTTTAATGATTTTTTTTTAATGAAACAAAGATAACTTATTTTCATAAAAATGCTATTTTCTAATCTTTCTTCTTTAAAAACTCCAACCAAATAATATTTTTTTGTTTTCCTACTCACCATACTTTTTCTCCTCCTTCTCTTACGAACCAAATGAGAACATTTCTTTTAAGTTGAAGGGTGAGCATGTGTTCCAAGCCTGGTACAAATACATTGATTCAAAAAAAATAATTAATATCAAGAAAATACTTTGAAAAAGCAAAATGACGGTAATAAATATTCAATGGTATTATATTTATATGATCTACTCTCATAATACTCTCAGCATACACAAATACACACATTCATGCATGTAAAAGAGCGGTGCATGCATAGGTAATTTATGATAAGCAATAGAGAGAGGATGGTATTTATATACCTTATTTTATTATTTTGAGCATAATTATGTTCATTGGAAGTTAGCTACAACTTAGAAATTAGCTATTATCACAAGAAAAACATGATTACAAGACATTCAAAGCGAAACGGCAACGGTGCGGACAAGTCCACGTTTCAATTTATTCTCCCAACTACACCAATTTATTGTGATAAGACAAAATCATCAAAGTGCCCCTCCTTGTGCATAAAATCACCATGACGCCATCTGCAGCATATTTGTGGTTATGAAATTATAGATGATTAAGCTAAAAGCAAGCCAGTTCAGGTTGAATTAAAATGAGAAAAAATTGCTCTAAAGCATTTTGGCTATCTGCATGGCACTCTAATCAACATAACAATCTGATGATTATAAGTATAACACCACCAAAGTACTGTTCTGATGTATATGTCCCTATTAGTGTAAGGTCTCAAAGAAAGTTGGATTGGGGCAAAATTACATTAATTACAAAGGCAAAATGTATGGCATAAGTTTCTGAAGAATTATGAAAAAATATATTAGAGCTATATTTTTTAAAGAAATTAGAATTACATTTAAACATCTATGGAATTACATAACGAGAAGGCATCCAATTAGTACTTCTTTCTGAGATTTCTAAGAATAATAGCGACATCTCATGCCAGCTGACTCACAATTTAAAGATCACATTCCGGATTTCTTAGCTTTGGTATGGTTGGGACAATGTGTCCAAGTCAAGCATTACCTTGCCTCCCAACCACCTATGTCATCATCACATACATAAGAATGGTAGAGGTAGAAGCGAAATTATTTGGAAATTTCTGGGCAGTTGGATCACCAATTTCTTATATTAACACAGTCGCACTCCCTCTTGCAGCCCCACCCCAAGTCCCACACAAAGGAAGCCCACCTGCAAGGTGACAAAAGAGCCCAAAAGATGACTCTCATCACAGAGGAGCTCAAGGCCAAGGCTGAGGTCTACTATGGCGATGAGATCTGCCAAGAGAAGTCCAAGTTCCTCCTCCAAGAAGTAAGCCTCCCCAGGGGCCTCCTCCCCTTGAAGGACATCATAGAGTGCGGCTATGTGGAGGAGACTGGCTTTGTTTGGCTCAAACAAAGGAAGAAGATTGAGCATTGCTTTGGCAAGATAGGGAGGCTGGTCTCCTATGGCCCTGAGATAACTGCCTATGTGGAGAAGTGCAAGATCAAGAATCTGACTGGTGTGAAGGCCAAAGAGCTCTTGATTTGGGTCAGTCTAAACGAAATCTCCGTCAACGACCCGCCGACCGGGAAGCTGACCTGCAAGGGCCCTGCAGGGTTTTTCCGGACCTACCCGACGTCGGCTTTCGAGCTCGAGGAGTAGAAGAAGATGGAGGCAATGGTGCCTCCCTTGGACCAAGCTTCACCAGTGCTTTCTTAAGAAGATATCATCCTTCTAGGTTAAAGTGGTGCACTTGGCTCCACATTTACTGTTGCTTCCCTTTCCTAAGCAGTATGGCTATCTAAGTTATTTGTTACATGTGATGCTTTATAACTGGTCTTTGGCTCTATGCCATATGCGTTCTTATCTTGTTAGTGGATGTTTGTGCATGTCTCTTTACCTCTTACCTTTTTTTCTTTCCTTCTCTTTTGCTTTTCACTTTTAGCCTTGATGGCAACATATATATATACTTCTTTCCATATGATAAGAGTTTTATTTTTCTGAACAATTCCATATGATAAGTGATTAAATTTCAGCTACAACAGATCATGTAACCAATCTGTTTATACCTTCTTGGTATAACAACCCATCTTGACCTCTTGTAACAACTCCAGATTATACCAAGCTATATTATCTCTTACCAACATATATATCCATAACTTGGACGTATAAGCTATATCATATCTTTCATGTTGATAATTAAAAGAAAAAAAGCTGGAGAACCAATAAAGAAACCACTCCCTAAGAAATGCAGAAGAATCTTGTGCTAAGATGAAGAAATGCAGAAGGTTCTGCGTGAATGAGGCAGCTGAATTCCAATCATTAAAGGGATAGTTTCATCACCCAGCAAAACTTGGATGAAGGTAAGACGATCGCTTTCAATTTACAGATTGCTACTCCCTAGCCATGTAGCCTTACCAAATGCTTCAGAAAGACCATGGTGAAGTGCCCTTGGTATGAGTTTCAGAAAAGAATAATCCTTTTGTTGCGATAAAGCATTTAAATGTGCAGTTCAAGACATCCTAGCGGCACAGAAGAACCTCTAAATCTACGCATGCTTCCATATTCCTGTACAAATTGTTTCATGACACAGCCCATCACAATCCATGCCTTAGATCCATAATATTCAATTTGCTTCAATACAGTCCATATGAATACTATGTAATTCGTATTCGTGTTTGGTTTTTGGTTGCTGAATAAGGCCCTGTTTAGCATTGCTTTTTGTTGGTGTAGTCCCTCCTCATGTGGGACTCACCTTATTTGAAAATTTAAAAAAAATATAAGATAATATGGCAGTGTTTTTGTTTTCCAAAATAGCTTAGCCTGGTAGTATAGTAACCATGAGAAACCGAGTAACATGGGCTATAGGAAACAGAAAAGAAAATAAGAAAGAAACGGAGAAGAAAAAGAGAAATAAAAGGGTGCTACATTATCGGATGATCAGATAGTTGATTTTATCTAGATTTGACTGAATTTCAGTATATTGTTTCCAACATTGAGAGCTACAGTTTGAAAGCTAACCAAAGATATTATTTAGATTTCTTAATTTTGTATAACTACTCAAGATCATAATTTTGTCTACCCTCCGAATTAAGATTTGTTATCCTTGCTAGGTGAAGAGTTCAAATCCAATCTAATCTAATCATTGATACAATGAACGGGCCATGATCAGCTATAAAACGACTTTTATAGCAAGGTCCACTAATTTACATAAGCTGCGGGCCTACTTTGTTCTAATATTATTTATGATGACTAAAAAAGACCAGTCAAAAAATATTATTTTAGCTCATTGGCCCGTACAAAGACTAAACATATACGTGCAATGGTCCTTTCACAACAATCCTTTTCAACTCTGAATATATTTTCTCCTATTGGGGAGATGGAGAATTTTAATACCGAAGGACTCGTTATATATATATATATATATATATCCTCCATCCTTATGTGTAAGCCAACTGAACTCCCACCAGGATCTTGATCCATTACTCTTCAACCAATTCTGTTGCCCAACTACTCTTCTGGGTGTGCCGTTCTTCTTAGCATGTCATCGCTCCAAATACTACATCATTAGAAGAGTCCACTCTTCCAAAAATCATTAAAGGGATAGTCTCATCGCCCATCGTTATAAGAATCCACTCAACTGTAATTAGGTACCATACATACTGCATGATGATAATATAATTGTTATGCGCCGGTACCGCAGTATCTGATTAATCTTGGTTCAAATATATTAGAGAAAGGATTAGAAGTATGCCTATGCCTACTAAGATAAATTTGACCTCAGCAATCTTGGTTTTCAGAGACATGGCGAGGTCTTGGCAGTTCACATGCACAGCTTTAAGTGGGCCTATTGGCATCCCTAATGGAATTACTGACAGCTGAGATATACTTCAGCCAGGTTTAGGCCTAGATATTGGCAAGCTTCCAAGGGCATAGTTCTCCTTACTGTTGAGGTCCAGCTTGGACACAGCCTTGCAATAGCCCCACTTGCTGTAGGTTGCACAAATAAGAATTTCATGGCACAAACAACAAGAAACTGAGCTTTACAAGCAATTTTACTTTTTCTCCGCTGACCAACAAGCAGTTCTTTCTCATGGCCTCATTCCAAATTCCCCATGCCCTTTCAACACATATACAAATGCATTCTGTCAAGGAAGAAAGAGAAGGCATACAATTGTGAGCATGGAGATATCACTTGTGTTTGGGGAGCTGTTGGCCCATCAAAAAGGTGTTGATGAGCACAAGGGCCTCTGCAGGCATGCTGAGAGGCACCAAATGGCCTGCTCCTCTGACTGTTGCCATGGTCAGCCCTTGGTACTCCACAAACCTCCCACCAACCTGCAGTTGCAGAACTCCAGCATCAGTCATCAGAAAAGCTGAATCTTTTCATGTGAATGCTATGCTCAGAGTGGCTCCCAGTCTCTCTGGCTCAGAGATGCTGTTCTATTTTAGTGTTTGATTTAACTGACCTGGTTGTTGTGATACCAAGGCTGCCACTGAGACTTGAGGGGGAGGCCCAGAGATTCCACACAGTATCTTGTCCCAATTACTGGAACCCTGCCATCTGTGTCTCCACTTCACGAGACCAAAAGAAACAGGTGAATGGAAAGATAGATGCATGAAGAAAACAACAAGCACTAGTAACCAACTATGCCAGCTCTGTGGGAATCTGCTCAAAATTTATGTGATGCAGCAAACCTTTCTCTCACTCTCTCTCTCTCTCGCTCACCACCATCACAACAAACAATAACAAATTATCCACTTGCTGTTGTCTTCCTTTTTTAAATATTTCTTTTTAACTATTTCATCTCTAGAAAAAAAATCTTTTAAAACAGAGTCACTACCGAAGTATGTGAACCCATGGGTCCAAGCGAGTGAGAGAGACAAGCTCTAGAATCAAAACAACCCAAGCTAAATCATATGTGATCTCTTCTTGGAAAGGTTACAAAGGAGCAGCCCAGATATCCTGTGATCTGTATATTTATTCAAATTCTGCGGTTCACCGCATTAGTGATCAACATTCAGTTTTAACTCTAGACCAATTATATGCCGAAAGTTCGAAATTAAGTTTAATTTAGATGAGGCTTGTAGCGAATTATGAATCATGTACTCATATTCAATATGACAGGTAAACAATGCCATGCAAGCAAAATCATATGGTTAGCTTCAAGTATTTTGTAAGTCAAATAAGGATGGTGCAGGGACAAGAAATTTTACCGATACAAAATTCTTTTGATTGTTCTCATTCATTATGTGCAATGTTCTGCGTGTCATGATTTAGTGTAAAGTTGGATAACATGTTTGAATTAGCTCCAAAAAAGGTCTGAAATCATTATGTGAAGGCAGGAATGATCTGATATAGGAGTTTTTTCCAAAACCTATTTTATTCTAGATTCTTAGTGTCTTCTCAGATCATACTTTGTCGGTTCAAAAAGTCCCCTTGCTTCTTAAAAGATTTATTTTCACACAAAGCAGACAATGATCATCTTGCTTTTCCACTAATTTAAAATGAAAAGAACGAAAGCAAGAAAGAAAGAATCATACGAATTCTTGCTTTTCCTTTACGTGAATGAGTGTGTTTTGGGCTAAAGTTGACGGAGACAAAAAGGAAGAATGAGAGTTAAAAAGGGTACAGACCATACCTGTAAACCCATATCCTTAGGCCAGCTTTGATGAGCTTCGAGTAGATTGGAAGCACAGAGGATACAGTGAAGTTGTACGCGTTCAATATGGAATCACTGATAAAAATATTGAAATCAATAAATTCCTACCCATGCAAATGATATATATATAACATGACAGGGTTCTTTAGTAGGTAAACTCACTTGCAAACTTGCCACGTTCCATTAATCTTTCCACCAACATGTGCATGAAGTGATTTCTGCACATCAGGCTTATTGAAGTATTCCTCAGCATAGTTTGAGAAACATGGATCATAACCCGAGTACATTCGAAGTTTCCTTAAGAAACTTCTCTGCATCTTCAAAAACATTTTTCACTGATGTCAGCCTAATCTCAAAAATAATCAACTTGGCCTACATATAAATAGAGAAACAATTGTGCAATATCTCATATCAAGGTTCTAATTACTTTGTTTGATCATGATATGTTTCACAAGTCACCTTAGCATTAGTTTCATAGGTCGACGATGATGCTTGAGCAAGGTTACACTTAGGTGCATAAATATTGTAGATGTCGATGTCTTTGTACTGATCAAAGACCATGTTCATGGCATTGCTGCATTCATGTGTCCAGTTGAAGAGCCTGAAATCACAAACCTTGTTTACAAGCCTGTATGCTCGATCAGACACGACCGTATGGCTCCATGCGTACTCCACCAGTCCCTTCGAGTCATAGTAATCATCGGTTTCAGGATTACCAACCTGCAATCCATCCATTGGAATGTGGAATACAGGTGAAAGCAAACAGATGATCAGTCAACTGAGGCAGGTTGACTTTGAGGTAGGAATAACTATTTTCACAGCAGGAGAAGGAGACTTTTAGTTGCTCGCTATCTGTAAGCTTGTGAGGACAATGCCAGAGTTGCTAAATGTCTTAGAGGAATAATATCAAGCGCAAAACCATTGTACTAAAACCAAACCTGTTTGTCTAGTTTAAGCTGCATGTGAAGTGGGAGGATGTGAGTAGATGGAACTGAGTTTGGACTGGACCACACTTAGCATGATTTGGATCTAATCTGTACCCAAAGTTGAGACCTCTAGAATGAGATGGGTCTTAAATTACAAGCCAAAATCCAACCATGCAATACCTCGCAAAATAAAGCTTGTCTCAGCTAGCTTCGTCAAAGTCAAGAAAAGTTAGCGCAAAAACAACCGAGTCTCAACTCCTTCAACTTTAGAACCTGTCAAACTTAACTAAAGAAGCAAACTAGCTACCCAATCTACCTAGCAAATTGGTTCCATTCTTCAAGTTGGATCAAAGAAGGCAAGATGCAGACCAACCCGATCCACTCGCAAGCATAATTTGATTGTCATGTTACACATGGTTGTGCATCTTTTATATGCTGGAGTATTCACATTTTCTTTGTTATTATTTGTCTTTTGGATTATATGGATGCTGAAGGGTGCAAGGAAACATATGAATGACTGTATAGACAAAAAATGTAAGTTTCCTAGGTAGAAACAGATGGTAGATCTTTAAAACTTACAATGAAGCCTTTCAAGTTGATATATGGGTAGTTTTTTCTGTCCTTGTTGCGGTCATAGACAAGCTCAGCTAGCTGGGGCACATAGTGACCTGCAAGAAAGAGTACTATTTTCTTCTGACTCGAAAAAAGAGAACTATATGGATGGTTACCAATGCCTTGTTTTACTAATAAAAAAAAAAAGAAGCTTTTATGGGTATTGAAACAAGAGGGCCCATCCACTACCCTGAGGATTGATTTGACTTTTGGATGGTATCCAAAGAAAAGTTTAGCTAAAAGACAATGGGACACACTGGCTTCTGGCTCCTTCAAAGAAAAAGAAACTAAGAGTCACTTTGTCTTTTCGGCTTTTTTTTTTACCAGGGTCCTTAAAGTGGCCCTGCCCCACTTTTTTACCCAGTAATCTTCTATGATCCATCAATTAATTGCACAAGCTGACGTGTAACAATTAATTCAGCAGTGAAGCAAAATTAGAGTGTTGGTTGCTTTGGTGAGGCTAGATTTTAGCCTTACCTGCATAGCTCTCTCCTGATATATAGAAGTCTTGGGCTTGGTACTGGGGAAACATTCTGAACCAATTCAGTAGAAAGCTATAAGCATCCTCCGCTGCAATGGTCACAACCAAGGGAAAAAAGTAAGTTTGATTTATACACCATCAACTTTTACATGCATACGAACATATATGGCATCTTTCAAACAGATTGGAAAATTGATTACCCACAAATCCATCTTCTAGTTTGTTCAGGTCAGAGGGAGTATTGGTGTAGGAGAACCCTACTCCAATTGGGGACTCTAAGAATAGCAAATTTGCTTCTGCAAGAAGGGGAACACCAAAACATTTGAGTTGCTGACAGTTATAAATACCATAACATAGTCTTAAAAATATATACTTAAATTTGAGAGAGATATCTTAATGTGTTTGCTTTGAGACTTTAAAAAGTCCAAAAAAAACAGATTGATGGATCCATTAACTTACTGTAGGAGAGCACAAAAGTGACATGAATTATAAAAGGAATTGCAAATGCTGTAGGATTGTCATAAGACCTTTATTCCAAGCATATTTATTGAACTCAAGCCCTGTTCCATGTCTCTTAACCCTGAGAGGACCCAGCTCCACAGCTGCCCCATAGCCTATTGATGAACAACCAGGGCCTAGAAAACAAGAGGAAAGAAGAAAAAAAAAAGAAGAAAGGAAACTTCCTTTTTGAGGTCGAAACACCAACTCCGGTTCAAACTATAAAAGATGATTAAATGCATATGGTATGGCTATTTATTGCTCATGATTGTTGAGGATGAAAAAAAAAATGATTACCTCCATTGAGCCAAAGAAGAAGAGGTCTCTTGGAGGGCTCACTTTGAGCCTCAAAGAACCAATAGAAGAGGGCCCTCCCATTCTCTCTGTTGACTGTTATGTAGCCTGAGAAATGTGAGAGGGATGGGCTCTTGGGTTGGCCAGGGAGATTATATACTCTATCAGACTCTTGTTCATCTTGGTATAGTTCCTCTTCTTGCAGAGATTTAATGCTTTTGATCAAGGAAAGAAAGAAGAGTATGGTAATGAGGGTGGCAAAGATAAAGAAGGGTCTCATGGGAGATGTCAAAATTTCTGAACTTATGAATTATAAGTGTAGAAAAAGGAGGGATAAGCCGGGGATGGTTGGGGTGGTGAGAATCATACTTATATGGTGTTTCTGTACGTGGATATCATATCATATCATATCATAATCAGTATAGGGAACCACAAGGTTTGTCCCTGTTGTGACAGGGCCACTTAGGGAACAAAAATAGTCACATGATATAGTTGAGCATTCCGAAGAGCTATAAGATGGGACCACAATTTGATCTTGCCAACTCCAATCTGGATAGCAATAGTAGGACTCTTCTCTTATCAACTTTAGAATATAATGGTAGTTAAATTTTTTAGTGTGCTTGACTAATTGTAGTGCATCAGTTTCAAAAATTCAAGGAAACTGCATGCATAGACTTGGATTGATGTTTTATTGATGCTTGCAAAGATGGCACTCATAAGTCAAGCGTTCAAAAGAGTTGTACTTGTGCATGGAAGAGTGAAAAATTCATCACAAGCTTGAAAAAAGTTCAGAATTTTAAGCATAAGAAATGACTGAATTGTGAAATTGGTGAAGTCATTATCTGCAAATATTGGAGGGAGCAAAAACAAGACAAAAACAGCAACACTAGATAACAAGTCATGAACTGTTGGCGAACACTTTACCCTGCATGAGTGGCGGAGCTTACAGAGAATTAGCAGATTGGTGCAGTCAACTTGTATAGATCGATTTCATAAGCAAATCCTGATCGAAGCATTCTTACACTTTTGATGCTTCATTTATCTGGAAGAATCTAAGACCTTTTCCACCATTTAATTGCTCAAGTTCCAATGCCAGTTGAAAACATACGGCAATCAGATAATGCGTGTGAAAAATCTTCAACATCAATAGAGATATTGAAGTAGTCAAAATGCATTTGTAAATATCCGTATGGGTTAGTCCCACATCAGATATGCACTGATAAATCTTGGGTATTTATATAAGATTGGAAAATCCAAATAATATTTTCCAACTAGTTTTTTTGGATAAAATCCTGGATCCTAACAAATAGTATCAGAACGGATCCGATTCATAACTGATGTAGACTAGGGAGCACCATAGCACAAGCCCATTTAGGTTCGTAAATTAATTGTAATTTTTGTGATTGAAATTAAATAAATTTTAGATCCTTAGCTCAGCAAGGAATGCCATGATTTAAGCAAGAAAAATATATGAGGACTCTTGCAGGCGTATGTTCAATTCCATTTTAGCTATGCACTAAATAAATATTAAGTACTTATACAGAGCCAAAGAACCAGGTAATATTTTTCAGCTAATTTTTTTGGATAAGGTCCTGAATCATGACAACATTGACTGGGGATCACGAATCAAGAATCTTGTGAAATCTCTATAGTGCTGGAGAGTAACTTTTGTTGGATATATCCTTCAGTCCTAATTATTCTTTCTTTGCAGACCATTGAAGAGCATATGCAAAAGCCTATTTGAGTCATTCAATTTCTTAGTAATCACTCTTAAAATACAAATGCAAGCATTAAGGATTGTGAACCGGATCCAAAGTTCCCAAGGTTACCTTTCTCTACCTGCAAATATTAACTCGGATGCTTAATTCAAAAGTTTCGATTTAGCTCTGGACTCCATCAAGCGATCTCCATGTGTCGGTTGCTCAATGAGAGATTTTGGCTACAATTAATCTTAGGTCAGGTGCATCTAGCTTTATTCATCTAATCAAGTGTAGATCCGGACCACTAGTAGGATTAGGTTACTTGATCTGGACCAAGATACACTCTCAAACTGTATATACTTTTCCTGAAAAAGATGCCATTCAACTGTTATATATTCTTCTGAGGACAAAATGGAGGACTGTCCCTTCTTCCTCATTTCAAGGCTAATGCTGAGAAGCCTCTTTTCCAGAGGTGGCTACGTTAAGGCTTCCATTACAATCTCCTAAAGACCCATCATACAAGGAGGCTACCCTGACCCTGTGCATCAATGTCTGGACAAGAGAACCCCCCTATCTTGATGGATATCCCCACTAGAATCTCAGGACTTTTCTGAACTTTTCATAGGTTGCAAGACTTTTCGAAAAGTATGAAGGCTGAAAGCTGAACACTAGCTACCGTCCAATGCTCTGGCAAAAAATAAGAGAAAGAAGCAAGATTAGGATTTAGGAGTACAAATTTGTGGGATAGCCTGACATCCGAAAAGCAAACAGAGAGCTCATATTTGTAAACTAATCCAATTTTGAAAAAAAGTTATGGTAAACTTGACTCAATTGGGGAAAAGAAAATTTTTTTTCAAGCCGCTCAATGCGAATTCTTCAAAAAAAATAAAAAAATATAGAAAACTCGTTGATCTAAAACTGATGTATACAACTCTATTTATAATAATGAGGTCCATCTCACAGATGAGTCCTAAAGCTTAGCTCAATGATGAAATTACTTTTAAATCCACTGCACCATCATACATATAACATCTATTGTGTACAACCAAATTAATCTCATTGACTGATGGTGCAACCCAATTTGAAATTTGTGCAGACTTTTTCAGCATGAATCCCTGAAGTGTGGTTACACTGACTTAAAGCCAATCAAATCTCTCTCTCTCTCTCTATCTATCTATCTATCTCTCTTATCACTCACACACACAGCTAATTGGTGGCTTACCAACAGTGGCTAGAAAGCATATTTGGGGCGGCTCAAGAAACGTCAACCATGAGGGCATCTCCATAGTGAGTCCCGGGAAGGAGATGTTGGCCTTTGAATGGTGACTGATTTCTGAGTTAAAATCTATATCTTTGTGTTGGTTTGTTCTGGATTCTCAGTCGTCTCGAAGACCGTGAGAAAGCTACTAAGAGAAAAAAATTAACACTAAAAGACATCTTTTTTTTGCATGGGTCTGAAAATTCAAAATACTTTGGGCATCAAGAAGAAGCTTTGTTTTGTTTGGTTGCTTGGCAGTACATAGATAAGAGCATTGAATAGTTAAAAAGCCAAAATTTTCTGGTTCATGATACAACATTTTGATAATAAGCACACTCACAATAGACAAATCAATAAAGGTGGTGTCACTTGAATTGGTTCCTAACCTTCAAGACATGTAACAAGAAAAAAACTTGGAGAAGCATTCATTTACATAGCCATTGCTCTAAAAAGGAAGTGTATCCCGTAATAACAAAATATAAATTGGATTGAATACCAGCGGTTGATACAAAACGTCTGCCAGGGGTGCATTTTAAGACTCGCCAAGAAGCTTCAAAGAGTTCCTATAAGCCCCCGCTTCAGTGTATTGACTCAAAAAAAAAACTTCCCATTGAAGAAGCCTTATGTTCTAAGAAAGAGACATTTTGGTTCTTTGCTGTTTATGAAGCAAGGTTCAAAGGTCAAGAGGCTGAAGATGTTAGAATAATTTCAAAATATGGGCTTACACTGATTGCGTATTTTTGTTTTATAAAACGGGTTAGACGTATGGATCAGAATGGTACTATGGTTAAGCCCAATAGAATCCTTCATGCAAAATTATTTAGAAATCTTCAAGATTTCGTTTTTTTCATCCTAAAGCCCGAAACTTCTAAATCTAATTCGCTGGATTTCTTCCTCTCGGTCCTTTATTATTTCTGTCTATGATCAACAACATCTGTTTCATTTCCTGAATAAATTTATTAGTATTTGCCAAGTTGTTTAATATTCATAAAATCGTATCAAACCTGATGTTGTAAAGTCCGAATGTGACTTTTAAAACATAAAAAAAACAAAAATACGCAATCAGTGAAAGCCCATATTTTGAAATTATTCTAATAGAAGAACCATATCATCATCTTCTGATTCATGAATCTTATTCTTGCATGAAAATGGTGCACTAAAAAATCTTGAAAAGCAGCTAAGAGGATCCTACAAAACCATCATATTTCATAGTGCCCAAACGGCCAATCCCTTCGGTTATAAAGTCGCCGAAAATAGTCCATCTAGCTATCCTGTATGGAGTGCAATAAATCAAGATTAAATTTGGGCAGAGAGCTCAAAGAGCTTAGAATCAAAACACCATATGTTTACATTTGTCAAATGAAAATGGGCATCAAATCTAAATTTTTGTACATGCAACACAATCTCAAAAGTTATATCTCTGCGTTTATAATAGAAGAGGCAATATTTGGTATGGGACCAAAATAATGTGGAGGTCTTGAACTTGATCGTAAATATCATCATTTGTGACTAGGTTTTTATTGAGGATCAATACTTAACTTCACAAGAAGGCAAACATTCCTACTCTTCTAATATATATTATGTATCTCAACTTGGATGCTATTTACAACCATGAAATGAAGTTCGTGGAAGAAAGTTTGACCTTAATAATTGAAAAATGCCCCTTATAAAATATTAGGCCTTTGTTCTTTCCTTCTCTACACTTTTCTCTCTTTTTTTATGAGGGTTTTTAATGAGGTTACAAAGAAAGTCCCGTTCCATTATCTGATTCTTAATAAGAGAGCTATCTTATGGTTTTCCTAGGGTTCAACCATAACACTTCTTGACATTGCCTATATTGATTGGACAAAAAAATTTCTACCGTTCATGGTGGTCAGTACAAGGCATTTCTAGGGTAGACCACTTTCACAAAGAATGGTTCTTGCCATTTATGTTGAACTTCTCTTTAACATTATCCGACCAAACCTCTTTTAGAACTAAACATTTCGCTCGAACTCTTGCGGTCGGACTCTTCTTGTAAGCTCATGCTATCCTCCTTTGGTAACACCATGGATGCAAATAACTTTTTTCTCATCTAGTAAGTTGAACTTTGTCCATCAATTCTCCAACCAATAAAGGAATTTAAATCTCTCTATATAACATAACTTCCGCTACATACACTAGTGAATAAGGTGTTACCCAAATAAGAAAGTTCTAGCTATTGTGCATGCAAAGACTTATGATGGTGTGTATTTGATACTACTTCTATTATATAACACGAAGATCTTGAGTATTGATATAAAGTCAAGAAATAAAAGCAATATCTTTTAACCAGTCTTTTTAGATAAAATCTTTGGTCATCACAAATAATATCGGAGTAAATTTGGTTCATAGTTTATACGGACTAAATGATAATATTACATCAATCATATAATAGGAAGATTTTGAGCACTTATAAATGACCGAATTCAGAATTTTGGTTCAGAGAGAAGAACAAGCGGATCGTCTCATAGTAGTAGCACTAAGAAAGGATATCCGAGCCTTTGGTTTCATCGTAGCCGTCCATGTAAGTTGATTGCCTGCTTATTTGCATTTCACGCGCCAACCAAAACCGAACCATGCTGCGCGGCTCTATAACGCCCAAGAATCTCGTCATTGTCCTCCGCGCCACCACCTCCATCTCCCGAGCCCGCCTCTCCTCCCCGGCCGGCGACCAAACCCCTCCCTGGATCTCCTCCAACCAAATAATTCAACGCCACCCCCGCCTTCTTGCCCTCGAGACATGCGACTCCCCGCGCCAGCTCCAACCCATCCTCGCCTACGCCATCGTCTCCGGCCTCTTCCGCAACCCCTTCGTCGCCAGCCGCGTCCTCCACTCCGCCGTCTCCTCCTCCCCGCCCCCTGACCTTGCCTTCGCCTCTCTTATCTTCTCCCAGATGGAAAAGCCCAACCTCTTCTCTTGGAACGCCATCATCAGAGCCCTCGCCGCTTCTGAAGACCGCTCCCCTTCGGCCGCCTTCTCCGTGTATGCCGAAATGCTCCAGAGAGGAACTCTCCCAGATAAGTACACCTTCCCTTTCTTGCTCAAGGCTTGCCGCTCTTCTCGTGATCTCTGTTTGGGTAGACTGGGTCATGCTCATGCCTTAGTTCTGGATTTTGTTGCTGATCCGTTCGTGCAGACAGCGATTGTGCGGATGTATTTGTCATGTGGGTGTCTAGGAGATGCACACAAGGCGTTCGATGGAATGCCCCATAGAGATGTTGTCGCATGGACTGCGATGATCTCAGGTCTAATCGACCAAGGTTGCCATTGGGAGGCATTGGAGGTGCTTAATGAGATGAGGTTTAGTGGTTTGGATGCAAGTCCTAATGTTGCTACGATGGTCTCCGCCATGTCGGCATGTGCGAATGTGGGGTCTCTGGTTCATGCCAAGGGCTTGCATTCATATGTGGAGAAAGTTGGCTTAGAAGGGGATGTTTTCATTAGGAATTCATTGATTGACATGTATGCGAAGTGCGGGAGCATTGCTCATGCTGTTCAAGTGTTTCATAGCATGAGTGAGAGGGACTTGCATTCCTGGACAACCTTAATTACTGGCTTGGCTTCACATGGGTTTGGTAAGGAAGCTCTTGATGTATTCTCACAGATGCAAAGGATGGGTGTTGTGCCAGATGCGACCACCTTTGTCGTGGTTCTTTCTGCTTGCAGCCATGCAGGGTTGGCAGTCGAGGGGCTTGAGATTTTTGACTCCATGGAGAGGGTACATGGAGTTGTGCCAGAGCTCAAGCATTATGGGTGCATGGTGGATCTTTTAAGTAGGGCAGGACTCTTAGATCGTGCCTACAAGCTTGTCTCAAGCATGCCCATAGAACCCAACTTGGCGATTCTGGGGGCTTTGTTGAGTGCATGTAGAATTCACGATAATTTAGAGATAGCTGAACTTGTTTCAAAGAAAATTAAGTCAATCTGCAGGTACAAAGGAGGTGTCCATGTGCTTCTATCAAATATGTATGCAAATAAACAACAATGGAATGAAGTAGCTTCAATCAGGGAGATGACAGGAAGGGATGCAAGTAAGCCTCCAGGGTGGAGTTGGATTGAAGTGAGAGGTGTCATTCATGAGTTCTTGGTTGAGGACAGATCACATCCACATTATGAGGAGATGCATTTGGTGTTGCATGGATTGGGGAAATTGATGGAAGAATTTATTTAATATGAGCTCCATTCAGAAGACAATATCTCTGATCTGAGTTTGTCTTGAAACAGTTTGGATTAAAGTTTGATGGTAATAGATTGAACTCTGCTCCATTGATCGTGCTCTCCAGCAATGAGCTATATCCTGGCTAATCAATCAGGGCACAAATGAAAATGGAGGAATATTGTTCTAAGGTACTAAATGAGTAGCCTTACTTTTTTCAGATGATGCAGTTAACCAAGGACTTGAAACAATGATTACACGTTTTGGTAGAACTGGATGGGGGCTGCATTTGGAAGGAATTGTGTTCACTAATTATTTTTTAGTCCTTGAAGAAGAGAAGGCAAATTAGTAATTGGAACCAATCCAAATTTTTCTAACAAAAAGAAGTCCTTGGAGGTTGTAATTTAGCATTATCTTGATCAAAGAATTGAAATTTAGAATTGGATCTAGTATCTTCATGCTAATTAATTCATTCAATGATTGTCTAATACAAGAGACAAATACTCTGGAGCTCTCAAGTGGAAAAAGGAGAGATGTTGATCAATTGCATCTTTCTAGAATTTCAATGGTCCATTTGTCAGAAAAGTGAGGAACGGCCCATGTGTATTGTTTCTTCTTTTTTATTTGTATATTCTGAATTTATAAGACCTAAGTTCCTCCTAACATTGTGACACTAACGCTTTGTAAATACACTTCTGTGTGCATTTTATGTTAATAAGATTCCTCCAAATGGAACTTCAGTTGGTATGCGTAGTATTTAGCAATGCCATATGATATACTTTGTACTGATTGGTAGATTCACCATGTTTTAATTTGAAAGTCAGTAAGAAAGAAGTTGAACAAGGGGAAAAGTTTTAAAGTCCAAAAAAGGAAATACAAGAATACATTTAGTTGATGAAAATATTAAACAAATAAAAAGAACTAGTGTAAATTAAGATATTAATGTATGAATGCATGCAAAATGACTATGGAGAATCTACTAACAAAAACAAAGGGGGTTGACTATAACCAAATGGTTATTGATTGTCAAAGAGCGGGCAAATAATTTATAAATTGTCGAGTAGTTAATAATTTATTTAGTTATATATTGTAAAGAATTCTGTAAAATTTTAGATATAATTTATTTGGAGTCTTGAATGGTGTTTCTAAAATTTTAGATGTTTAGACGTTTGTTTGTCAAGAAAAAAACAGTATACTAAAGTAAAGCTCATGAAGATACTCAATTTTTTTTTGGATGCCGAAGACTAAACTGAGGCTATCATTTTGTATGCCATGGTATTATGAGGATAAAAAAATTAGGCATTGCGCATACAAATCACTAAAAAGATGACTTGCTTTATGTTTATCTTTCAAAAATCACTTTTTGCACATATGCCTCTCTTTTTACCTTGTATTCGAGTGTTGTTCCTTCCATTAAATTTTGACAATCAATAATAATATGTAGCCATTTAATTGTAAACTGTCAACATTATCCATTTTTTGTTTAATCTATCACTTTGATTGATAGAATTAATTCTATCTAAAACACTTTTCAGCTTATCAGCAAGTACTTTATAAATTATGTTGTAAATGACATTGCATGAGCTAATAGGGCGATACTGAGTCATATTTCTGAATTTCTGATTTTTTGGGAAGTCCCTTGTAAGGATTCTATTCATGTGATTTGTTGGTGGGTTCACTGATCTCAAAAACAGTGTCAAACTTTTAGTCTAGAAAAAGTAGATATTTTTTAGAATAGCTAAATACATGAAAAATATTTTATGGAGCACTTGTACAATCGCCCCCTAAACTTTTTTTATGCCCATTTTTATCATCTCATACTGATGGCAATCATTCTTATTTTTAGAGAGAGTGGGCATTCTCTTGGACCATGTTGTCTCTTACAGAGACAAAAGCTTCCTGCTCCTGAGAGATCCAGGCCATGTACAGACCGTCATCAGGGGTTCCACAACTTGGTATGAAACTGTAAGTGCTCGCACTGCCAAACATGTGTTTTGGCAATTTATGTTGATAAAGACAATAATATCAATTCTATTACTAATACGAATAATACTTAGTAACAGTGGTCAAGCAGAAGAGGTGGCTTTGATAAGACAATCGGATTTTTGTAAGGATATGATAAAAAGATCCATGCGTACTCAAAGACATAAAACAGTTACTAAATTCTTTGGATATCTCTGTCTGATGAGACTGGATCTTCTATGCATAAAGAGTGGTTAGATGGTAAAAACGGCTATTTTTATCCCAATTCACCACCCATCAAACTCTAGATTTCTGATTCTGGAGAAGATTGTACCTAAATTTTGAACTCTTTTCATCCAGGTGGCTTCCATAGAGGTGAGAGGACGTGGACTTGGGCAGTGTTCTTATCAACTAAAGCCTTCCTATTTTCCAGTTTCCCCACATGCATGTTCCAATTTCCTATTAATAATGTATACATAGGGTGGGAAATAGGCCCAGGCCGACCCAAGCCCAAATCCTGGAGCCCAGAACGAGGCCCAAATATCGAGCCCAGAACAAGGCCCAAATCCTCGAGCCCGGAACCAGGCATGAGCCTAGCCCGAGGCCCAACCCACCAACCACTCTCTCTCTCTCTCTCTCTCTCTCTCTCATTGTTTTCAACTCAATTAGAATTACCAAGCTGCTCAATTAAGCTTGTATTGGAATCAGTTCAAAATTAAGTTCGAGTTGAGCTCAAAATAATGATAGATAAATCAAGCGTGATCTCAAATTCAGGTTCAAAATTAATTTTTAATTGAACTTGATTAGACTCAAGGTCAACGAACCTCATCTCAATTAATTACGTGGATGCTCTTGTTTAGTTTAAGCACTGGCGGTGGACTTATGTGCGTGGTGCCGTGCCAAATTGTTTTCATGGGGAGCAATCGAGGATCATAGCTGGATCGACGTGCGAGGATAAGATGATGTGACATGCAAACAAGTCAGGATGCTACCTCCCAGATTTTATGAAAGATAACAAATAAAACCCAGATATACTCTTACTAAAAGTTAAAGTTGGAGAACGTATACCACTTCCAGCCGAACAACAGGGAATCGCTACAGGTCTGTACACTGACAGAGCTAACAGTCCCATGCTAAAGTGGCAAAATCATATCATCTTGGGAGGATCCGGCACCATTAATATCTTGCATGGGATTCAAGAAATTTATAATCTCGAGGATTCAGAAACAGTCATCACTTCAGAGATTCATAATCAGAGATCTAATCATCCATTGTTGATGGATATTTGGAGGATTAAATCCAGCATTGTTTCATTTGCTGCAAAATATGTTTTCAGGGAGACTTACAGAATAATAGACTGGATGGCGACCACTTATATTGAATCAGTATTGAGAAACCTTGTCTTTATTACTGGACTATCTTCAGCTTTATTACTGACTATTGCAAGTGGTTGTATTTATTCAAGAGCATGGTAAAGCTATCAGGAAGAAAGAAAAAAAAAGGGCAGCAAAATCAATGTCAGCATGGGAATCGAAAGCATATCTTCTTCCCTGTCCAAACAAATAATAAAAAAAGAAATCTAGCATTCAGTGCTCAAAGGCATGATCTAAAACGGGTTGTACTACTTACATATCATCTGCCCACATCTTACCAAACTCTATGTACGTCCAATTTAATAGCCCTTGCGAAGCTGGTTATAATACGCTGTATTCTTTACCACAGCTAATGCCAAGGCCCCAACCTCACTGAGATTTTGCTTGTCAAGTCCATCTTGCTCAAAAATTTTTGAAAACTCGGTTCATTTGACCTTAAGACTAATTAAATAATACATATTTATTTCAGTTGAAATTTTGAAATTTCAGTTGAATCAAATCACCGATCCATCCGAAAATATGATTGTCAGATTACTGAGTTGGATCATTAAGTTTTGAATGGGGTTGTTTCACTTAGAATTGTTCGATTCAGTAGCTAATTCAATTAGCAAATCTACCAATTCAATCCATATTTGATCATTGAGTCAGATCATCAAGTCCAGTGACTCTATATTTTAAAGTAAATATCTACATCCGTTTCATGTTCTTAATGAAATGGACAATATAGAACTACATAAACCAAAACAAGTAGGACGTATATCAAATTTTAGTGATCTTGACTAGGATCATAAGTATACATCAAATGTTTCTACCTCTTGAATAGATTATATTCTTCGGGCGTGACATGTGCCAAATAGAAGACTATATAACAAAATATTTTTTTGACTTTTTTTAATTGAAAATAAAAATGCCTTTGATGACTTGCCCATGGAAGCATACATTGAACTTTTTTTCAAACCAAACTAGCTCTTTTCTGCTGCCTATAAAACATATTTTATTCCCCTACTAACAATAGTACATCAGGGAATTATTTGAGTCTGATGTCACACACCAGGAAATGTATGTGATAAATAGAGCTAATTAATGGTGTTTAAATTACTTTAAGATGCCCATAAACCATAGTCCATAGATGCATCCATCGCTTGGAACGAATGGAAAAAATGCACGGAGTTTTCTTGATTAGGATTTCGACAATTACTATATAAAATACATATTTAATATTTTAATTTATCGATCTGAGATAACACCAAAGTTTACCCATTTTTTGGGCCAGGTACAACAGTTGCAATTATTCATTTATTTCAAAGTGAAGATGGAAATCATCATAATTAGTCATCTTAGGTATCCAATAGTTCCATCATTAGCCTTGCATAGAAAATATAAATATTTAAGATGCATAAAGTATCTCTTATTATGTTGTTTGATTAAGAAAAATCTTTATGGCAGCAGCTCAACATTGAGGACAAGGTTGTTTTGAATGGGTGGGCAAAGGATATGGTTCCTATTCTGGTTAGGAAACCCACGCCACCTCCAATTCTAGGTCCTCATGATCCCTTCCTCCTTATTGTTATTTTCCTAGTTTCCTAATTATCTTCCTCGTTTTCTAGTACGTGTAAGAATTAGTGTTTTTTTTTTTTTTTTTTTTTTTTAACTATGAATATATGTAAGGCCCATAGGCTAGGGATTCAAGTATTGGAATTTAATAAAATTTGCCTATTTTCCTAAGAGGTTTCAGTCCTCACAAAGGGGTGAAATATTTTTTTCTTCCACTTTTTCCTTCTATTTTTTTCTCTTTTTTTTTTGCTTATAATATCATCCCTATAATATAAACCGACCCCAAAGTTTATTTCATTACTGAATGGGAAATTAATTTATGCTTCAAGAAATCTATAGTTAATATTACTTTTTCAATTCATTGACTATAAATTTCAAGTTATTTCAAGTTCAGAGATGGCGAGGAATTCAACAAAGAGATAAATAATATTTCTATATTTAATACGGGTAGAAGAAACATATTCTCTTTACATATGGAACTTTAGAGTACCTATATGCTAACACCGTATGGTTCTGATTCGATCCAACCTATTGCTTACCCTACAATGTTTCAACTTAAAGCTTATTTAAGTAATGTAGCAGAATTTGGACTAAATTTCCTGTTGTGAAGCTCATTTGAGCATGATCCATATCAACACAACACCCTCAGTCCAAATCCTATGGAAAGAAAAAAAAAAAAAAAGTTCTTCATAATTTTTTTTCCTACAGGCCAACAGACCTACAAGCTGGAAGGGCTAACAAATCCGATTTCTATAAAATTTTACCCGATCCAATCCATGCAATCCACTCCATCTAACTCATTCTATTTTGTTCCGTGGCTATCTTTAAGTTGCTGCGATCTCTGCCCAACTTCATTATAACTTTACCTTGTCAATGGTGCTTGCCTTCTCTGAGAAAAATCCTCACTTAGATCCTTGCATCTCATAAAATGGTGTATATAAAAAATAGTCCAAAGTCGGTGTTTCTTTCATGAAAGCCCGCACTTGTACCCATGCATCCCATAATATAGTACATATGCAGGTCCCGAAGAGTTCAGAGTCCAACTCCATTTGACCCTTTTACTTGTACAGGCTTTAATGTGCTTAGGAAAAGAAACCACCCCACTTCCATAAAAAACAATGCAGGAAGGAAACGTTAGAGACACGGAGGGAGACACTTTGCATCTCACCATCACATGTATTGTTTTCTGCTTTCTTACATCTGATTCTTTACATCTATCCAGTTCCATCTATCCTTTACATATTTGCATCCATTCTTTCACATCTACCCAGTTCCATCCCCTGCTCGATCGAGCTAGCACTACAGAAAAAATATCCTTTTCCGACTTTTGACTGCCGACGCTAGATAGAAGCGCCAGTAATTTTAGCTCCGGCACCAAAATTTATCGATGCTTTAGTAAACAATGCTAAAGAGCGTCGTTGGAGTTAACCTAGCCTAAGAAGACACTTATAAGTATCGTCGGAGGCCATACCCTATGAGTTCACCTGGCCTAAGACGACGCTTATAAGCGTCGTCGGAGGCCTAGACCTAAGACGACGCTTATAAGCGTCGTCGGAGGCCATCCTCAGATGTCTGCCTGGCCTAAGGTGATTCCTATAAGCATCGTCGGAGGCCTAAACCTAAGAGGATGCTTATAAGCGTTGTCGGAGGCCACATGTCCATCTGGCCTAAGAGAGAGTTGGAAGATTAAACATCTTATGTGCTAATCATTTAACTGCCTATACATCAACATGAACATTTCCTGGTCAAATATTGCTTGCTCCATTTAATTGTCGACAGAAAACTTAATTACTTGCGTTCCAGATGTAGTTGTAGAAGTACAAAAATTCTAAAACTTAATTACTTTCTTTTTTTCCCCTGAAAGAAAAGGAAAGCCTGTGGTATGTGGTATTAATTATTGGCTATTTCTCCATTCTCTTGGATGGTTATATAAGTTGAAAGACCGAACATATCATGCACATTAGTGCGGATGGGTCCAGACTCATTGCGAGCATGTGAGCCACTTATAGATGCTATCATATTTTTCTACTACTACTTTATGAAAAGAGTAGAGCACCATCATGATGTTTATATCCTCTCATCCCTTTGCGCTTAAGTTTTTCTTTCTAATGTTGTTGCAATATATTTTCTTTTTTCATGATTTTAATGGTTTGGATTATTTGTTTCAATTAAACATCATTAGTTAAGGCAATTCATACATGTTGCAATAATTATAAAAAAGAAGTCGCTTTTGGCTGCTACTGTGCTTGAAAGCTTCATTTCCTCGCAATGGGCAAAAGCAAAAAGAATCTTGTAATTAATAATAGAGGCCTCCCTGCTGTCATGATTCCTACCTTATTTTGTTCTGAAAATAATAAATCAGTTACTACCCATGCTTAGTTTTCGTTTTTTTTTTGTTTTGAGAAAAGGAAAACACTATTTGTACTCAAATTTTGGACAGTTTTGATGGGACAGCTAACATGGCAAGATGAGTGTGGTTGTTCCTGTCTCAGCCATGTCTTCATTCTGAAGCATAGAATTATAAAGTTCACTCATTACAGTTCTTTTCCCCTCCTACTAGTTCCCCTCCCCAGCACAACTGATCCTCCAACATATTGGTTCTCATAGTGATTCTCTTTTTTGATTTAATTGACAACTTCCAGACCATTGGAAGAGTCAAAGGTTACCACCACGATTTTCTGAACACCAATCGCTAAAGCTTAGGCACCTAATTTGGAAGTATTTATTGTAATCCTAAGTTAGTTTAGAAGGTTTCAAATTCTTGTTGTAATCCTCATCCTTCTAGATATGGCAGCTTCTGTATAAATATTTATATTAATGAATGAATATATGTGGTTCATTTTCTTTTAATTTTAGCGTTCATATTTCTTCCATACAGACCAAAATTCCAAAAGAAAAGAGTCCAAAATTCCACTCCAATCGACTCTTTTTTTATTCTCTAACTACAATACTTAAGGTGCTTGGAAAAAGAGAACCAACGGTCACAAGTATGTAAGTGCAGCAAATGCAGTGTCAAACTGGAAGCCAGACGAGAACACGAGACGACGTTGTTTTACTCAGCCCACTTGTAGTGTCCTCCGGGTTTCCTCATTTCAGTTCCTTTTTTTACGTATGACTCAAAAAAATTTGTAGCTTAAAGTATTTAAACCAACTAAAATGTAGGAGATGAGGTTAGTTTTTTCAAGAAAAAATAAAATTAAATTAAAACTCCAACACTTTTTACGTTTATTCTTTCACCATCTCCCTAATCCTACCCTCCGCTTTATTTAAGACCCAAGGAGGGGGCGTCGTAGGAGCACAGATTGAGTGGGATAGAGGGATGGGTTCTTCTTGGGGTCTTCTCTTCCTTGGTTTCCTCTCCTTGACAGCAGTGGCACTTGGGGAGGATGAGGTGGGGGCAAAGCACTCCGGCCTTGTGATGGACTTCTACAAGGAGTCATGCCCGCAGGCAGAGGAGATCATAAGGGAGCAAGTCAAGCTGCTCTACAAGCGCCACAAGAACACGGCCTTCTCCTGGCTTAGGAACATCTTCCATGACTGTGCTGTCCAGGTCCAAAAACTAGTCCCAAAAGAAAAGGAAATAAAAAAAAAAAATAAAGATCAAAAGAGAATAGGCTATTTTGTGCTCAAGAAAAAGAAGGAATAGTTTTTTTTTTTTTCTTTGTGGGGGTCAGGTTTAATGTTAGGTGTGTTTGATTTGCTTTTTGTTGCAGTCTTGTGATGCCTCACTGCTGCTGGACTCTACAAGGAGGAGCCTTTCTGAGAAGGAGATGGATAGGAGCTTTGGTATGAGGAACTTCAGGTACCTTGACACCATCAAGGAGGCTGTGGAGAGGGAGTGCCCTGGGGTGGTCTCTTGTGCTGATATCTTGGTCCTCTCTGCCAGGGATGGCATTGTTGCAGTATTGCTCTCTCTCTCTCTCTCCTCTCTCTCTCTCTCTCTCTCTCTGTGTTGCTTCAAAGAGGAGAAAGAAAAAGAAAAGAAGAAAAGATCTAGTTTGTATATGCGTAGTGTTTATAGTAACTGAACTATTTTTCATACTGAATCCTGGACACCTTTGTTGTCTTAGATCTGACACAGCCCATGGATCCCATGGATCTCATGGGCATGGTTATGAAGACAAGCTAATCAGCATCTCCTTATCCTCCTATTTCCTTTTATCATATTTCTATGATTTAAGCCTTGTGGAAGGCCTCATCCTTTTGAGTTCCATGGATCTCTTGGTTCTTTCGAGAATGAAAGCTATAGGCCTCATAAATTTGTCAGACGTCAACATCTCTTTCCTGAAGGACGACATAAAACTCGATAAAGCAGACTGTCCGTTACCCTATCTTCAGCACTACTTCTGTAATTCGTCTTGTTTTCTTTCTCATATGTGATAAAAGCTTTTGACTCATGCCATTAACGCCATCATTTTTCCTCTCTTTTTTTTTTTGCGGCTGAAGCTTGGGGGGCCATACATTCCTCTCAAGACAGGGAGAAAGGATGGGAGGAGAAGCAGAGCTGATCTACTCGAACAATACCTTCCTGATCACAATGAGAGCATCTCTTCAGTCCTGGACAAGTTTAGTGCCATTGGCATTGACACTCCCGGCGTTGTCGCCCTCCTTGGTATTATTCCAACCATATATATATATATATATACACATACCTATATTTTGATCCATGGCATTATAATGCAGTTCTCATCATGGATAGATGCACTGAAAGCATGTACTCATACATGCATTCATGTTAAACCATACATTAGCTGGCAAATACCTAAACATGAAAAGACTATGCTATCCTTGCTCTGTCTTTTGAAGCATTGCAAAGATTGGATATCAAAGCCTACTGTGGAGCTTTTTTTTTTTTTTTTGGCCATTAGTGGGTTACACCAATTGCTTGGAGTACGTAAAACAGTCATTTTACATGTCAGATCCAGTTCATTGCACTCACATCGATCCCTCTCAAGCATCATTGCTCCAGTAGCAACAGTAGATAGCTCCAAAATTATTTCGTCACCAAGGTACTCCACCACCATTATTTTGTCCTCGATCCTCCTGTTTGCAGGATCCCATAGCGTGGGACGCACCCACTGTGTGAAGCTGGTGCACCGGCTCTACCCGGACGTGGACCCGGATCTGAACCCTGACCACGTCCCTCACATGCTGAAGAAGTGCCCGGATCCGATCCCTGACCCCAAGGCCGTGCAATACGTGCGCAATGACCGTGGCACGCCGATGAAGCTGGACAACAACTACTACCGCAATATCCTCGACAACAAGGGCCTTCTCCAGGTCGACCACCAACTAGCCTACGACAAGAGGACCCGGCCGTTTGTGAAGAAGATGGCCAAGAGCCAGGACTACTTCTTCAAGGAGTTCTCCAGGGCCATCGCCGTCCTGTCGGAGAACAACCCGCTCACCGGAGACCAGGGCGAGATCAGGAAGCAGTGCAATGCTGTCAACAAGCTCCATTAGATGGATAAGCCCAGCCAGTTCCCCATGGAAGTTAATTTGGGAGATGGGAGGGAAAATAAGTTGGTGTTGCTTTGATGTGTTCTAATTGGCTATAAGTAGTAGAGTTGGGGGGTCAGTTTGGAGGATGGATGTACGCAAAGGATGGTGGTGATGGTGTAATGGTGAATGCATGGATGTGTAATAATTTCATTTCATCGTGGTGCACCTTCATGGTTTATATTTGATGTTGGTCTTGCCCATGGTTTTAAGGAATGTGGTTATTTACGTGATTTTAATGCCACTCCAGTGGTTTTTGAGAGACCATGCATGGTGAAGCTAACCAATTCCATATTGCTGTAATATGGGCGTTATTAATTACCAGTTTTAGTGGCGTATGACATGGATATAAACAGTATTCCTGTTAAAATATTGAAGGCAAGCATCCTCCATGGATTACTATCATCTCCCAATGTTAGCTGATCTCAAGCATGACATAACCTATATTTCAATCCTTATTTAATATAAAAAAAAGTAAATTATCAAAAAAATATATTTATATTTATTACACTTACGATTAAATTAACGGTGTTAATGAATATGATACTAAAAAATCCATTAATTAAGATTGTCTAATATCTAATCTTTAAAAACCTTAAATTAATATCTTAATTGTAATGGAAGATAAACCAGCTTTGTTCTATTGACCGAAATCTCGAAAATCTCAGTTCTAATAAATCATCTGAAAATTCAGAAAATATTAGTTTTTTCTCTCTTTTTTCCTAGACGTTCGATCTGATTGGAAATAAAATGAAATCTTAGTTGATCGAGATATATCGGCACCCTCTCATGATAAAAGTCATATATAATGCAATACAATTCTATAAGAATTTACATTTACTTCCGGTCATAACATATGGTTGGTCAAATTAAATAATTATCACGGGTTACTTCAACCGCTATAATAACGCCAGTCTACTGAAACAAATAGCCATTACTTGCTCTATCTTTTTCTGTGCTGGGGTTGGATGGAATGCATGTGCTTTAGAAGGACCGAGTAATGATGGAGGAGGAGTTGGAGTGGCGTCCGCACTTTGAAGGCCGCGGGCAAAGGTGGGTGAGCGAGGGACAAGGTCACGAGGTTCACGGCTTCCATAGCGGATGCCACCACCCGTTTGCACTAATAACTAAAAGAATAAAATTCTACTGTTACTTTAGTTATATTTGTTGGTGGGTTTTAGAGGTGCAGTGCCAAGATTTGGAGACACCCAAAATCACAATATCACAAGTTGATTTACTATAGATAAACTCACTTAGGGCTGGAAGTGGTTGATCCAAGAATTGCCCAGCTCGTCTTTGAGCCATAATTGACCTTGAAGGGAACTTCAGGCCAGCCTATTTTAAGCCCTACCATAGTTATGTATTAAGTCTTGTTCCAACAATTTAGGATTGGCTTTACAACACCTCATCCGCAATATTTCTATTTGGAGCTAATGCAAATGATATTTCAAAAGTTTTCGTAGTATTCTTGCAATGTTGTTTCATGATTACTTGGAATTTCTCCTCTTCCAAAATTATCCAGCAAAGATTAAAATCCATCTTTAGTAGAATCAAGAACTGCCAGGCTTGTGTTGGAGCTATAATTGACCTTGAATGGAACTCTAGGCCAGCCTGATTTGAGCCCTACCTATAGTTACGTGTTAGGTCTTATTCTAACAATTTAGGATTAGCTTTATAGCACCTCATCCGCAATGTTTCTATTTGGAGCTAATGCTAATGATATTTCAAAAGTTTTCGTACTGATTCTTGCAATGTTGTTTCATGATTGCTTGAATTTTCTTCACTTCCGAAATTATCCAACAAAGATTAAAATCCATCTTTATTATAATCAAGAATTGCCATGCTTGTCTTTGAGCCGTAATTGACCTTTAATAGAACTCCAGGCCAGCCTGATTTGAGCCCTATCTATAGTTATGTGTTAAGCCTTATTCCGACAATTTAGGATTGGCTTTACAGCACCTCATCCGCAATGTTTCTATTTGGAGTTAATGCTAATGATATTTCAAAAGTTTTCGTACAAATTCTTACAATGTTGTTTCATGATTGCTTGGATTTTCTCCTCTTTCAAAATTATTCAACAAAGATTAAAATCCATCTTTATTAGAATCAAGAACTACTAGGCTTGTCTTTTGAGCCATAATTGACCTTGAATGAAACTCCAGGCTAGCTTGATTTGAGCCCTACCTATAGTTATGTGTTAAGGCCCTGTTTGGGGGAGCTTTTGGAGGGCCAGAAAGCACTTTTTGGCCCTCCAAAAGTACTTTTAGATGAAAAACTGTGTTTGGTAAATTTTTCAAAAAGCTGTTTCAGCTTTTGCGGGAAGCTGAAAATAGCTTTTGGGAGGAAGCTCCAATTTGAAGCTTTTGGGAGGAAGCTGTTTCAGCTTTTTCGGAAAGCTATATTTTTGATAAAAATGCCCATATTAAAATAACATAATTACATAGTTTATCTCTTTATAAACCTAAAAATCTGCTGGAGCCAAGAACCCAAGCCATCAGACTCCCTTCCGTAAGAAAAGGTATTTTTCTTTTCAATTTTTGTATGCATCTCTTGAACCATATTTTAGAAGGAAAAAATTTTAATCCTTTTCCATACCTTCCAAAATCAATCTATTATTTTTTTTTTATCATCAACCTCGCGGCCCACGCTGAGGTCCTCCTCGAGCGTGGACCACGAAGAAGAGCCCCTGGACCGCAGAAAATTATTTTATGAAAAATTATTTTATACTAATAATTATAATATTTTATACCTTATTTTTGTATTATATTATAAATATAATATCATATTATATTATATCATAATACATTAATATGTTATGTTAAATAATTTAATATTATGTTATATTATGGAAAATTAATTTATACTAATAATTATAATATTTTATACCTTTATTTTTGTATTATACTATAAATATTATATCATATTATATTATATCATAATACATTAATATGTTATGTTAAATAATTCAATATTATGTTATATTATGGAAAATTAATTTATACTAATAATTATAATATTTTATACCTTTATTATTGTATTATACTATAAATATTATATTATATTACATTACATTATAATACATTAATATGTTATTTTAAATAATTTAATATTATGTTATATTATGAAAAATTAATTTATAATAATTATTATGATATTTTATACCTTTATTATTGTATTATACTATAAATATTGTATTATATTACATTACATTATAATACATTAATATGTTATTTTAAATAATTTAATATTATGTTATATTATGAGAAATTAATTTACACTAATAATTATAATATTTTATACTTTTATTATTGTATTATACTATAAATATAATATATATTACATTATATTATAATACATTAATATGTTATGTTAAATAATTTAATATTATGTTATATTACCAAATATTAATTTACTCTGATAAATATATTACTATTATGCTATATTAACATAATATTATTTTATATTAATAATATTATACTATATCGTATATTTATGTATTGATTTATGTTATGTTTTATTATGTTCTGTTGTATAATACCATGCAATGTCCTTTATGGTAATTTTGTCATATAAAAGTACTTTCTCAGTTTGTTTACCAAACACAAAACAAAGTACCACAGCACTTTACGAATGTAGTTACCAAACAGCAAACAGCTTTTTATAACAGCTCTACTTCCAACAGCTCTACTTCCAACAGCTCTACTGCCAACAGCTTCCCCAAACAGGGCCTAAGTCCTGTTCCAACAATTTAGAATTGGCTTTACAGCACCTAATCTGCAATATTTCTATTTGGAGTTAATGCTAATGATATTTCAAAAGTTTTCGTACTTATTCTTGCAATGCTGTTTCATGATTGCTTGGATTTTCTTCACTTCCGAAATTATCCAACAAAGATTAAAATCCATCTTTATTATAATCAAGAATTGCCATGCTTGTCTTTGAGCCGTAATTGACCTTTAATAGAACTCCACCAGCCTGATTTGAGCCCTATCTATAGTTATGTGTTAAGCCTTATTCCGACAATTTAGGATTGGCTTTACAGCACCTCATCCGCAATATTTCTATTTGGAGCTAATGCTAATAATATTTCAAAAGTTTTCGTACTTATTCTTGCAATGTTGTTTCATGATTGCTTGGATTTTCTCCTCTTCTGAAATTATCCAACAAAAATTAAAATTCATCTTTATTATAATCAAAAACCGCCAAGCTTGTCTTTGAGCCATAATTAACCTTGACTAGAACTCGAGGCCAGCCTAATTTGAGCCCTACCTATAATTATGTATTAAGTCTTGTTCCAACAATTTAGGATTGACGTTACAACACCTCATCCATAATGTTTCTATTTGGAGCTAATGCTAATGATATTTCAAAAGTTTTCATGCTGATTGTTACAATGTTAATTCATAATTACTTGAAATTTCTCCTCTTTCAAAATTATACAACAAAGATTAAAATCCATCTTTATTAAAACCTTTTATGATATCTGTTTTATATGTATATATTATTCCTAATGATTTCCCAATATTTTTTATTTTTTAATTCTTGTGAATTGAAACGGAAAAAAGTTGTGTAACTCGAAAAGATGGGAACCAAGTTATTCGAGTCATAGTAAAAAATAGTAATAAAAAAAAAGGGTTCCACGGAAAACACCTTTTTTTGCCGCATTTCTGTGTCGGCTGGCTTCTTCATTTATCTTACTCCATTCCTTTTCCGGGTACGGAGGGTATCCGATCGCTGTCGCCGCCGGTCCTCTCGTTTTCCCCCACTTGCCCACCTCCAAAAGGGTACAAACATTCTAACCAGCCATTCGCCTTCTTTTTTTTTGTCAAATTCGCCTGTGAAAGAAGGTTCTCCTCCTCTCCACAGAGTTTCCTTTTTTCTTGGTAGTGGTATAGATTTAAAGATCTTGCCCTTTTTTTATGGGTGATGCTTGCTTTCGGGCTCATCTTGTTTCTTGCCTTCCATATAGATTGAGGATCTGAGATTCAGTTTTATTTTTCCTTAGTTTTGTCGATTTGGTTAATTCAAGAACGTGATTCAGCTTTGTTTTGAAAATTGAACATTTTGTTTCAGTATTGGGTTTTAACCGTTGGGAGATTTGGGTTTTTTTGGATCTATCGAGTGTTATCCTGATTTGCCTGGCTTCTGGAATACAATTCTTTAGTTAATTTTTGGTTAATGATTTTACTTGAAGTGTTCTCTCATATTCTTTTATATGGTATGAATTATGCTCAAATTTTGGGGAGGTTGTTGTGTTGGTCCAGGTGGGAAATCAATAGAATGGAAGGAATCGTTGTGAGAAGAGTCATACCCTCCGACAATAGCTGCCTATTCAATGCTGTAGGGTGGGTTTCTTTTTAAAATTATGGTGTCATATTTTGGCAAGGGAAGCTGTGGATTGTTCGAGTAATTTCTCTGCCGCTCTTTTCTTGTTCTTGTTGGTTATCTTTGTGCAGGTATGTGATGGATCACGACAAGCACAAAGCGCCAGAACTAAGACAGGTTTCTCGTCTGTTTTGAGAGAATTTCTCATTGCAACCCAATTTTCTGTCGTTTTGAACATCTGATCTTATCAATGCAAACAGTATCAGTACTGTTATGTTGGAATCAAACTTTTCTCTGGTCACGCATCAAGAATATTATGTACCATATATGTTTCCATCCCATATTAAACCAGCATTTCGGATGTTAAATGAGATCTATAGATGTCAAGGCAAGCTACAATTTGCTACATATCTGCAGAGCTCTTGTGTTTTGTTCTTTACTTGAATTATGAAGTTATGGTTTTGCGCACCTCTGCCTTGTCTAATAGTACTTGCTCTTGTTTTTTCCTGAGATTATACAAAGGTTAACTAGTCATTTGAGAATCCTTTTATTTCATCACACAGTTGACATTTTCACATAAGCTTTCTTTGATGAGTAACCATTCACCTAGTTTTGCTGTAGGGTTTGTGCCCATCCCATTGCAATGGGCGAACATCAATTTGGTTGATTCCTGGCATTGATGTTGAGTGTCCGGGTGGATAGAAAAATTTAAGATGGCAAACATTTTTAGATCTTTTTTTTATGTATGATCAGCATCGACAAATTAACGGCCATTCAGCTATTGATTTCAATTAAAACATACGGCTGTGCGAAAATAATCTTATTCACTTTAGCTGGGTCTGCAGTTGGTCTAAAATTTTACTAGATCTGCAACTAAGACATTTTAGTTAGATACAATTGTACAATCAGTGGGGAACACTTGTTTCACATAGCAACTCTGCCACAAACACCACCAGCATGTAGGGGTGGCAATCGGGTCGGGTCAGATGTAAATCGGGTCAAAAAATCATAAACCTGAACCCGACCTGTTTATTAAACAGGTCAGAAAATTACAACCTGAACCTGACCTGTTTATTAAACGGGTAACCCGACTCGACCCGTTTAACCCGTTTAATAAACAGGTAACCCATTTAACCCAACCCGACCCGTTTAACCCAACCCGACCCGTTTAACTGTTAGACTTAAATTAGATACTTAGCAGTTAGCAGTGTGTAAGCCAATATAATTTACCATAAATCCACCAATATTAACACGGTCAAGCAATTTTTTTTAAAAAATAAACTTAACCAGAAATTAAAAAAAAAACACAGAGAGGAACAACCGAACAAGGGGAAGAGAGAAATTAACAGATTACAATTTTCTTATTGGAAAAAATAAAAGAAAATGGAAACGAGAGCCCTCAAAATCTCTGATCTAGGATTCTAGGCGCCATCCCCAAATTTTTTTCTCTCCGGAAATCATCGACGGCTTCGATTCGGGTGGGGGAAAAAAATCTAGAAGCCCTAGCTTTCGCCATGAATCAAACCATAAAAATCAAACCATTTTCCTCCACCGGCATACCTGCTGCTGGACTCCCCAGTACTCGCCGCTTTGAGGAAAAGATAGAGCACGCTCTTGTCCTCCGCCGCCGCCGCCTTGGGCTCCGTCTCCGCCACCGCCTTGGGCTCCGTCTCCGCCACCGCCTCCAGCTTCATTTTGGCGGCTTCCTCCTTAATTTTCTTCGCTTCTTTGCCGCTTGCCGTGGGGTTGCCTCTGGTAAAAGAGAGAGCAAGATGGGAGGGTGGTAGCCGTGGGGGCGTCGACGGGGTGATGTAGCCACGATGATCTCGACCCGCGTGAACCGATCGGGGGGCGTGATGTAGCTGCGGTCGCCGTCGATGGGGAGGTGGAAGTAGTCGGGCGGCGGCGTGGAGGTGGAGGAGAGGAGAGGAGAGGAGAGGAGAGGGGAGAGGGACACTGAGGGAAGAGTAGAGAGCAGAGAGCTCGGGCGGCGGCGCGGCGCTTTGGATGAACCTTAACATAGTAACCCTAAGGAAAATCTCGCAGCTCGCGAGTCGCGGTGAAAAGTTGAAGCCCGAGTGCGGTGCGGGCTGTGGGCCTGTGGCCCATGCGGCGGGAGGTTGGGCCGGCCTTGGGCGGCTGAGCCTTATGGGCTGTGGCCCTTATATTCTATCAGCCCAACAGTTAAACATATTAAACGGGTTAAACGGGTTAAACATCTAAAACCCGTATCCGACCCAATTAATAAACAGGTTAAATGGGTCAACCTGTTTACGACCCGAACCTGTTTAGGCCAAACCCAAACCTGTTTATGGCGGGTCGAACACGGGTCGAGTTGGCGGGTCGGGTCATATTTTGCCACCCCTACCAGCATGTGAAGCAATTGGTGACGATAAGGTGACTCCTGCATGCCATTTGTAACCTAAGCTTACTTTTATCTGGCCATGCTTGACTGTATACATTAAAAGTATCACTAGCTTTACTCTCTATATGACCATTACATGGTTAAAGTAATTATAGCGAGCAATCTATATAACATTTTATGGAGTCTTTACGAAATCCTGCTGAATGATTATGTTAGATGGTTTGCTACATGCAACTTGGACGAGCAATCTATATAACATTTTATGGAGTCTTATGAAATCCTGCTGAATGATTATGTTAAATGGTTTGCTACATGCAACTTGGACGATGGCATTCTTGGAAAGAATGACCAGAACTGTCACTGCCAGCTAAGCTGCTGAAAGTGTTAGTAATTGCATTTTGATTTGGTCTAAGCAATCCATTGATGATTGTTTTTTACCCCTGATATATGTAATTAGGATCTAGATTTGAATGATGGTGGAAAGGAGATAAAAAAAGATCATATGTAGATAGCTGGTGTATATCCTGTGATGTTTAGATTGTTCCATTGTGAAAAGATTATAGTTTATGATTCTTTAGAATCTCCTTTAGAGTGCAAATGTTCCCTGTGCCATAAGGGGCCATGGGCTGTATATGGTCTGATGCTCAGCCCATGTTTTGGTCCCTGCCATGTCCGTCAATTAAATGCAAGGCAAGGCACAGAGGAGGACACACTGCTTAGGCTAGAGAAATTGTTCCCATAAATTCCTAAAAATAGTTTCCAAGTTGCTGTTCTGGGTTCATACATGCTTTGTATTAGATAGTTGGTTCTACTTTCCTGCCTCAAGGTGTTTGATTTAAGTCCCAGTATCTATGCATATTCCACATTATCTTGGCCCCTATTACATATTGCTTCATTTCCTTGTGAAACCGTGTAGGTGTATGTGTCTAGCCCCTGATTATTGGTTAACATTCCCTTCTGATCTCTTTCTCTCTCTCTGTGTGTGTGTGTGTGTGTCTAGCCCCTTCATTACAACCAGAGTTGTTGTGGCACATAGGTACAAACAAGGTCTGCTGAACCAGCCCATACCGGCCGGTTCAGCACGTACCATATTGGTACCAACCCCCACCGGTACGGTACAACCACATAAAATGGTTCGGGGCCGGAACCGAGTGGGGAAGAAGAAAGAAGAGAAAGAGGAGAAGAGGAAGAGAGAGGAAGAAAGAAGAGGAAAGAAGAGGAAGAAAGAAGAGGAAGAAGAAGAGAAAGAAGAAGAGAAAGAGGATAAGAAGAAGATGGTTCGACGTACCTCGGGCCGACCCCCTCCCGAGCACCTCGATGCGCACGCGGCTCTCCCAACGGTTCCTTCCTTGCTCGCGAGAGAAGGGGAGAAAGAGAGGAGAAGAGAGGAGGAGAGAGGGGAAGAAAGGAAAGGAGGAGAGAGTTTGGGAAGGCAGAAGAAGAAGGGAAGGGGAAAAAAAAGAAAAGAAAAAAAAATCTTTCCGCGTGCAGGGTAGGGCACCCGCACGAGCGCGAGTAGGAAATTGCTCATGCCCGCGCGCAATTCCACGTATAGGGAACCTCGCTCCCACGCGGTTTCCTACGCTCGCACTGTTTTCCCACGCCCGCGCGTGGTTCCTCGTGTGGGGCAGCGAGCCCACGCGGCTTGGTTCCTCGTGTGGGGCAGCGAGCCCACGCGGGGCCGCGTGGGCATTTAATACAAAGTGGCATTTAATGCCAGTTTGTGGCTAAAATGCGAACGCGCGCATGTTGGCCCTTTTTTTTTTTTTGGTTTCGGTTCGGCACCGATTCCAACCGGTACCGGAGCCCACTGGTACGTCGGTTCGGTTGGCTCAGCGAACATTGGGTACAAATGGAATGCAGCTATCGGAAAGGGCAGTTTATTTATCGGTTCCAAAAAAAGGTGTGAACATGCCTCCACTAAACAACTTATATTAGACCATGATTTACAATTTTCCTTTTTTATTACCATCAATAGATTTATATAAATGGCACCTAGTTCTTGAATATACCAATGGACCTTTTATTACCTTTCCAATTGGTCGAACCAAGTTTTGTGCCGAACAGGTACATGCCAATAGATATGTTTATAAATGGAAAAGCTTAGCATTGGCAACTAGCCACGTTGAAGGCCTATTGCCTTCAGAACTCTTTAATTTCTCTATAGGTAGCTTATACACTAGTCGTTGTTGTTTTGTATATATGTGTTGAACGTTATTGGCACATATCCTTTGGATATTGCTTCCTTTCACATTACCCACCAGATTACTTTTTCTGATAATATTTTAGTGCTTTATCTGATCAAATGCTCATGCACACAGGTACAGAATACAGATATAGATAAAGTGCACATATGTGCACGTGCTTGTGTATGTATATCTATATGAATTTGGTTTTCATGCATTTATATATGAATTATTATTAAAGATGGTTCCTGATTTGAATGTCATGCATTTTAGGACTGGAGCATAGATAAAAGCAAACATGAACACAAGATATGCATACATGCATAAATATAAACATGCACACAGACACACGTATTATGTATGCATTTGATTTTACAAACACACATTTGGGCATGTCTGTTCATCCATATATAACTGAACAAGCAATGTCAGTAACACATTTGGGCATGTCTGTTCCAGTTCTCTGCCTCATCTGATAAAGGCATGGCTGTTCCAGTAGCCTTCTATACTGTGCTGCATTATACTGTCAATTTGTACTTTGTGTCCCCACCTTCTTTTCACTTTTCATGTTTTAACACTACAATAGAATTTTTTGTTTGCTAAAGGTCATAGCTGGAACAGTGGCGAGTGATCCAAAAAAATATAATCAAGCATTTCTTGGAAAATCAAATGAAGAATATTGTGCCTGGATTTTGAATCCTGAGAGGTGGGGAGGTGAGATCAATACATACTCCTTTACTAATGAGCAATTTATGATGTTGCTAACTGATTGGTAGTGTTTTCTATTGTGTTATAGCCATGAATGCTTGTAACTTTAGGAAGACAGTGAAATTATGCACAATTAAGATCCTTTTACTGCACATACATTTCACAACTTCCAATTTTGCCAATTTGTTGGTTTTATAATATCTGCTTTTATATATTGGTCCTGAATGCAACTGGTACTTAATTTATATAATAACACGTAAATTTAAGGATGAAATTCTCATACCATTTGATAAGAATCAGGTAGTATCCATTTGGTTCTGGCATGACATGAACTATTCTAACCAAAATGTGCCAGTATGTCATTTTCGAAAAAATAACTCAAGTTTTAGGAAACTATGGCTATGGTCAGGCATTCATGCATGTACTGAAAATGGTTTAGTCTATCTTTAATCAATCTTTTGCTAGGAGCATTGTGCAGCTTGTGTAGGCAACCTACTATAAACTCTAGATCTCCCTTGGGCTGCAGTAAGTACAAGCCTTTGTCAATTGTGTTAGGGCAAGAGTTGTCTCAGTTGTAACCTGCAAGCGACCTTCCATAACATGACCCATTTATGGTAAGAAGTGAGCAAGGGTTGTTTAGTTTATTCCTTGTAAGGGATGTGCTATAATGCAAATAATTTTGTTATAAAGTAATGAGCATGGTTTGGTTAACCACATGAAATAGAGCAGAGGCATACAAACAAGTTCATTAAACAAATGAATAGTAATAAAGAAAAGCTAGTTGATAAGATGATGCAAAGGAGAATCAATATTGTCCATTTACAAACTTTATATGTGGGGAAGGATAATAAAGAAATGGAGTTTGAAAGTGGTGGATTTAGAAATGGAATAGAAAGTTGTATATGTAAAAAGGATAAGTAATAGGCTAATAGCTATTGACTTAGTTTTGGACCAGGAGGTTATTAGCGTTAGCACTTATTTACTGCAAGTAGGTTAGGAGGATAGAATTTAAAGGTGATTTTGGAAGGAATTGGTTGATTAATACAAGGTATTCTAAAGGTAAAAAAGATCATTAAGCTAGCAACTTAAATGGGCATGTAGCTAAGAGAGGTTTATGATGAGAGGATACATAGTGGGCATTGGTTTGGTGATAGGAATTTAATGGCAGATTTGATTCTTGAGTTTGAAATGGTTTATGATCTAACAATTGCAAATGCTTACTTTAAAAAAACAAGATGAACATTAAGTTTATTTGAAAGAGCTGATAAAATTTGTCATAGATAGATTACTCTTTCTTGTGAAGTAATAATATCAAAATGCAAAGACTCTAGGGTACTATGGAGAGCTTAAAAGTGATTGGGCTACTGATGTTAGATGTTTATACTAAGTGTAAGAAAAGAAACAAAATTTCTAAATGCCCAATAGTAAGTAGGTGGAATTCTAAACGGTAAAATGTTACATCTATTAGTCCAAGTTGAAGGTTTGATGATGTAGATTGGACGTCCTCATATTTTTCAAATGTCTACCACTGGATGATACACCATCGAAAATGGAAATGTGGTAATAGAAGAGTAAAAAAGCAAAATTTGGCGTGCATCTAACAGTGATGCAGAATGTCTGACAATAACCCATTCACTATGTAAATAATTTTGGTCAAAATCTCCCTGCATAGATATAATATTTTTAGCTAAAATTGTCTTAAAGATATATTCAGATAAATAAGTAGTGGTGCTGCCTAGACAAGGAATTTGATACCAATTCCAAGAAGGTTCATATGAGGTTGATAGCTGGTCTTAGAATTTGTTCAATCCATTTATGGATCCTTCTTGTCGTAGACTTATGCTTCATAACTCACTCCATTGTGATGATAAAATGTTTAAATGATGGCTCGGATGAGGCAGTTATGCTAATTGTCAATGCCCAATTCTCGTGTGAGGGAACCAATGCTTTTGTGAAGTGGATTGCCATTTTAGTTGTGAAAAGACTGAAGGCAAGGGTTTGATCACTACACGGATCAGTTTGCTAATTTATTGAAAACAGTATCAGGACAGTTCTTTTCCAGTTATGTTCTATTTACTGTGCTTCTTTGCTCTCTTCTTTTCTTCTTATTGCACTATTTTTGTATGATCTCATTCCCATGAACTTATAATCTCATTTCTTAGGGGTTGTGTTTTGTGCAAGAATTCATAAGATTCTTCTGATCATTTGAGATCTTAAATCGCATACTTACTGGCTTTACCTGATTCATGCAAATATAAGTTATCTTAAATATTGATGCATCTAGCCAGTAAAAGTTTTATAGAATTCTTAAGACCTAGTAGACAAGCAATTTCTGCCTTTTAATAAAGCAATAAAGAGTCTGTTTAGCAGTATAGGTTCAATTCATTGATTTGGTAGCACTTTTATCAACATTTAGTATCTGGCACAAACTCTATTTTGTGTGTACTTCCAAATTTCTTGCTTGCTGTTTCTGCATGGTTTTTGCATTGCAGTTGATTATGAGCTTGTGTTCTACTTATTTATTTTACTCTGTAAAATCTGGTTATTTATTTTCCAGTTATGTTCTATGTTGCACTTAATTGTTTACCCCCATTAGATATATTTATTTATATTTCTCTACTTATGGTCCAAAGGTGCAATTGAACTTGCAATTCTATCAGAATATTATGGACGTGAGATTGCAGCATATGATATCCAGACCAGCCGTTGTGATTTGTATGGCCAGGTTTGTGGATTGCTCATGTTGGTTCTGCATTTGGTGGCAGATTCTTTTAAAATACTGAGTTTCTTTGCCTTTGATACTTTTATAACAGGATAGGAATTATCAAGAGAGGGTTATGCTTATTTATGATGGCCTGCATTATGATGCATTAGCTGTATGTCTTCCTCATGGAAGTTTGGAATAAAATTTCTCATAAACTTACAATGGATCAAAGCATATTTGTTGTGTTGTCTTTTGATCTAATTTTTATATTATACAGATGTCTCCATTTGAAGGAGCACCGGAAGAGTTTGATCAAACCATTTTTACTGTTGATAACGATCATTCCATTGGGCCTGTGGAAGACCTCGCTCTTAATCTTGTTAGGGATGCTCAGAGGTAAGAATTTTATCATCTGTTTCAAACTAAATTAGCTGACTGGCAACAGTAGCGGTTTATCTTAGTTGGTATTTATTCATGTAACAGATGTTATTGCTGTTTATCATTCATTTATACTTTACCTCATGGCTATTTTTATGCAAGAAAAAATATATTGAGACAATAAATTAACACTCTGGATCCAATAGGAGGGAAGAAAATGGCAAAGTGTCAATTTATTCAAGAGCCTTGGTCCGATAGGTTGGTTAGTGCTCTTGATCAGTCCAACACATATAGCTTGACATCTGCCTACTGGCAGCTTCTATCCGAGGGGAACATTCTTTGGGTTTCATGAATGAGTTGTGGAAGTGGGAATGATCAGTCAAGTTGTGCTGCAAAGGAAGCCAAAAAGAGTTGTATGAAACAAGAACAACAGTTGGTATGGGTGCCAGAATAGTGAAGGCTCCAGAAAATTATTGGAACTGGAAGCACTAAGTGTTTGATATATTTTCATTTAAATGATTCAAAGTTAACATGAATGCTAGTGCTAAAGTCTATTATTGTTTAGTTTTGGATAAGGAAAAAGTGCAAGCATAGAGTAACAATGAAATATAAATATGGATAGAGTTGTGGTAGTTATAGATAATGGTATTAATACTAGAAATCTTGAAAGTGATTAGAAGTTCATCCAAATGCAAGAAAAAGTTTTTAGAGAGCATGTCTTGAGATGGATTTGTCTAAAGAAAAAAAGTTTGGTTGAATTGACCTTTTCAATCTTTAGTTTAAGAACTTCCAAGTTTTAACAAATAACAAATGCAACAAAACATATGATTTAAGAAAAAAAGAGAAAAACCATTGAGGATCAGTGTTCTAGGAGGCTGACTGGTATAACATATGGATGAGGACCATTGGAACTTGCTTCTTGTTAAATCTGTTTTTACTGGTTTCAATCGAGCCTAGATGTTGTTTTTTAATGAGTCAAGGAGCCCTTGGTTCTGTTGCTTAAGATGTTATAACACAAGCAGATTGCAACAATGCTAATATTACTTTAACGATCGGCTTCTAGCTATTCCTGTAGTGGAAACAAATATATATTACTTTATAGATTATCTTGTTATGCTTGTCTTTATCCTTTACCAATGCATCACAATTAAATTTCAAGTATGTCTCTTCTTCTTCTTTGACCTTTACCAAGAGCGTATAACACAAGCAGATTGCAACAATGCTAATATTACTTTAACGATCGGCTTCTAGCTATTCCTGTAGTGGAAACAAATATATATTACTTTATAGATTATCTTGTTATGCTTGTCTTTATCCTTTACCAATGCATCACAATTAAATTTCAAGTATGTCTCTTCTTCTTCTTTGACCTTTACCGAGAGAGAGGGGTGGGCATCACATACAAGGGTATTACCACTAGCATATTATTATTGAAGTTTATAATGTTGACTGTATTGTCAATAGTGGTCTATTATATTCTTTAATTTCTTACACTCCTAGGGCACCTTATCTTATTTTTCTTCTTCACAAGCTCACCGAAAAAAAGGGACTACCAGAAATCAATGTGATCGCATTTTTGAGACTATCCAGTCCTTCTTCCCCGATCTCTACCAAGAGAGAGCTCATCAATCTCTACCAAGAGGGAGCTCTTATCTCAATTCTCCTTCCCACATGCTCAGCAAGAACATGAAATTACGAAAAATCAGTGTAATCACATTTTTGAGACTATTCAGTGCTTTTGCTTCTGTATTCCAAATACACTTTGGTTCACTTTTCTTTCTGAAATTTTTCATCACCTTATTCTCATAGCGGTTTTTTTTATTATTACTAGTATGCTTTTCATCTCAGTGAATGAATCAATTTCTAAGCTAGATCTGCTGTCAGTTTTCCATGTACACAGTTTTGGGTGGAAGTATATAGTTGCTTTTATTTTTTGTGCACTTTCTTCAAATGCTATCTATGCATTGTCTTCGAGTGTCTTGGAATGCGAATATTTTCAGGTACCGTTTCCTCTCTCCCTCTTCCATTTTACCCGCACTACCTCTTTAATGGTTGACAATCTCATCTATATCTTCTTGATGGTGATTCATCAACTTCATCTCCTTCCGGGCCTCTTATCTCTTGCCACTCTCGAGCATCTTGTTTATATGCTTATCCTTCTCTCTCTCCTTTTCCTTTCTTTCTCTTCTCCATGATTGACAATCTTATATTTTGATCTGCTTTTTTTAGTAGGTAAGCCATCAACCAAAGCTCCTATCAAATTTCCCATGGCAATGTCTATATGAAAGGGGCAATGTCATTTAATGTGTGATTGTACTTGTTTTATTGTTTTTTCCCTCTTACTAAGCAAACCAAGCTCATAGTTTGGTCATCTATGTACATTTTCCTTAGGCATAGTCTTAAGCATTAGGAGCGATCATGTTTTTGCTGATTGGGTAAGGATGCTACTTTCTAGAGTGTGTTCTCTGCAATTCTATAGGGATGTGACTAGTTAAGGATATGCCAACTGTGTTCTTCCCTTTTCCTTCTTGATGGACAAGAAAATTTAATTACTTTAGATTATATTGTATTCTCAGATCTTTGATATGATTTTTTTATAGATGGTTTTTGGCACTTCTTTTAGGTAGTATTAGTATGCAAAAATCCTACTTTAGATATATGTTTATTTGGATAACCATAAGTTCATCAAGATTTGACTTTTAGTCGTTGTACTGTCTTTATATAGCGCTATTTGGGCTGCCAAATTTCAACAAATATTTTAGGTACTCGTATGGAGATTCGCTACTAGCTTATGGGCCTATTTGGCATCACTTTTTATTTTTTATTTTTAAAAATACAATTATAGAAACCGAGATAAAAAAACATGTTTGGTGCCGTTATTTTTGTTTTCTATTTTTCAAAATTTATTTTCATTATTTCTTAAAAAAATTACATTTGCTATTTTCAAAAACAAGGAATTCATGCCTTTTACCACCACCACCGACACCACCTACATCGTGGCCACCATCACTGCTACTATCACCGCCATCATCTTCACCATCATCATCACCACTACCTTAGACATCATTTCTATGACTACTATCATTGCTACCACCATCGTCGTCTTCACCACTGCCACCACCATCAATGCTGCCACCATCACTACAACCATTGCCGCCATTGCCACCACCACACCACCACCACTACCATGGCCTCTACTACTTCGTCATCACACAATCACAATTATAATTGCTACCATCCCACATTATCTGTTTTTCCACCATCATTGTCGCTAACGCCATTACCCCCTTGCCGTCACTACATCATTAGCACCCCCATTGCTTCTACCATCACCACTACCACTACCGCCTCCATTGTCTCCACCACCACTACCACCATCTTGCCCACCATCATCATGTTTATCTTTTTAAGAATAATTAGCTATATGAAACATGTTTGTATTTTTAAAAATCTAAAAATAAGATATAGACAATTTTTATCTTTTATTTCTGAAAATGAAAAAAAAATGAAAGTGATGCCAAACAACACCTTAGAGTCCTTGTAAAACTAGTAAGCAAAGTGTCCTCTGGCCGATCACTAAAAGGCATTGTGCATGGTTTGTTCTCTCTCTCTCTCTCTCTCGCTCGCTCGCTCTCCCTCCCCACTTGATCTATTTTCTGTTATTTTTAGACTTTGGTTACATTATCTCTATTGTGCATGTACTTTTTGTTGAATTTCAGATATAAGTCAACTATTGACCCTTTTGTTGAGCTTGAAATCCTTGAGAACCTTATTCCTCCTAGCCTTCCCCATCACAAAAATTGTAATGCAAATTTATTTGAGATTTTACTTTTCCCTTAAGTCTTAAAGATATCCTGCTGTCCTTTGTGCAAGTTTAGGAGAGCAAGCAATCAAATTAGACCAACCTTACTTTAAGCCTTAGTCTAGGTCCTCCAGGGCCCCAATGCATTGCAGGGCATCCCATATGGATCTTCCACAGTTGACAATGTCATATGTTCATTTGCAAACTTCAATTAGTGATCTGTCAACTTCATCTTCTTCTAGTCCTCCCATTTCTCAAGATGCCAACTTCTTGAGCATCTGCTCTATTATGCTCCTCTTCCCTTTATTTTTTGCTCTTCTCCCTCTTTCCTCATGGTTGAAAATCAAATATGTTGTCTGCATCTTTCCATTTTTGTCTTGTTAGCTTCATCCCCTCCTATGATTCTTGTGCTAGGTGTTAAATACTAAAGGAGCATATGTTGACCCAGCTAGTTCAGCAACATTAGTTCCAATTGATTATTCTGTCACCTTCAATGATTATGATCTTACCTTATTTTCCTTTGATTGTCAGTATTCTAATTGCAATAAACAGCTAAGAATGACTTGCTGTTATTGATGTATATTTGCCCACCTTTTAGTGCTTTCTAGCAGGTATTCATTTTCACCGAGTCATAAAATGTGCCATCTCAAATTTCTGTTCTAGTTGTCAGTATTAAAGGAGCATATGTTGACCCAGTCTTTTTGGCAGTATTAATTCTAATTGATTGTTCTGTCACCCTCAATGCTTATGATCATATCGCCTATGTTTTCCTTTATGTGTGTCACTATTCTTACTGCAATAAACAGCTACTAGAGTAGCTTACTAACTTGCTGTTGTTGATGTATATTTGCTCAACATTAATGGCTTTCTAGTAGGTGTGCATTACGACCATGAGTAGTAAATGTGCCATGTAGTTGACATGATATCTTAATGGCATGAGTTCCTAGAGCACTTTTTGCTCCCAAACATTCTCTTAACTGGGATCACTTTCCTCATATTCCTAGGAAAAGTTGTTTCTTGAAAATTGGTCCACAAAATTAATTAGGGTTTTTTGCATGGATAACCTTCTAAATATCCAAATTTGCGTGAATATCCTTTCAAAATTGATATTTGCATGTATACCCTTGTAAAACTCTGTTATTGTACAAATACCCTAATATAACGATTGTTGTAACGGAGTTAAAAAAAATCATATTTATATTAATTAAAAATAAAATAAAAAATTGAAATGACGTTATTATCCTTACTATTTCCTCCCACCGCACACCCCCCCCCCCCCGCCACACCCCACACCCCCACCCCCCCCCCCCCCCGGTGCTTTACTCTTCCCTGCCCTCCACTCCACCCCGGTGCCCGACTTCCTCCCCGCCCCTGCGTATCGGGATCCCAAGAAGAAGAAGAAGACAGGAGCTCCACACAGCTGTGCTCTGCTTCAGAATCTCTTGGGCCCAGAAGAAAGAGAGAGAGAGAGAGGACTGCTGGTTCACAGAATCCAAAGGAACCTCGGCCCGTCAGGATTATCTCTCGATCTATGACACTGTTGATACCTCTGGTGTCTCGGTAGCTGGCTTTTTTTTTTCCTTCTGTTTTTTGGTTTTTGTTTCTTTTAACTTTTGAAGGGAGAAAGTGAGGGAACACTGTAAACCAGCAGTCCTCTCTCTCTCTCTCTCTCTCTCTCTCTCTCTCTCTCTCTCTTCTGGGCCCAAGAGATTTTGAAGCAGAGCACAGCTGTGTGGAGCTCCTGTCTTCTTCTTCTTGGGATCCTGATACGCAGGGGGCGGGGAGGAAGCCGGGCACCGGGTGGGGGGGCTGGTGTTGCTGGTGTGGGGTGGGGAGGGGAGGGAAGAGTAAGTAAGGCACCCGGGGGGAGGAAATAGTAAGGATAGTAACGTCATTTTAATTTTTTATTTTATTTTTAATTAATATAAATATGATTTTTTTTAACACCGTTAAAACAACCGTTATATTAGGAGTATTTGTACAATAACAGAATTTTACGAGGGTATACATGCAAATATCAATTTTGAAAGGGTATTCACGCAAAATTCGATATTTAGAAGAGTATCCACGCAAAAAACCCAATAAATTAACTCTGATTGTTTGATTGAGTGATTAAAACATGGCTAATGGCTTATGGGTTCACCTGAGAGTAAGGTGTGGGCTTCTCTGAGATGGCGAGACCTTTACTCCTTTTTAAGATGACCATCCAAATTTGCCAACATATCTTGCTCGTAAAGTGTATTGGTGGTTGTGCTAGAGACCTAAATTCATATCTTGCCTTCACTAGGATTTAGGGGACTAGGGATATTTGGGGGAGGGCTACCTTTTTGTTTTTCAACCTATTAACTACAAGCCCCTAACATTTTTTGCGAAAAGAAAGAGAAGAAAAAAAAGTTGACTATCATGTGATGATTAATTGTTGTTCTATGTATTATATTTGAAGAATGCTTTTCTTTATGCCTTTCCTCTTGGTTTCAAGCATCCTTGGTGGCATGTTTGTCATCAGCATTGAACTATTTATGGTCTAAAATAAGGTGCTTGAGTTTTTATTGAGATGTTTATCTACTCCATCCTTGCAACAGGTTTTCAATATGTGCATGATAATTTGTTTGCTCGCTCTTCACATGATCATATTATCTTGCTAATATGCGTAAGTAACATTGTCATCATGGAGTATGATTTTCATCTTATTTGTTTTGTTAGGAGTATCGGAGTAGAGTGGCCTATAGATGTAGCTAAAGCCGACTTAAAGGGCTTTAATAGGATTAACTTTTGAATGTATCTGGTCAAATTTTGTTAGGTTCTAGTTTGATGTTCTAGAGTCTAATAGGAGTTTCTACTAGGCATGTATTTAGGTTGGTACTGGATGTGCACTGGATCTAAGTTCTCTCCCTATTAAGCATTCTGATAGGAGTCAAATTAGGGAATTGTTATGTAGCCGGCTATTCCCCTTTAATTGAGGAATTTGCAAGCTACTACTTACCTATTGGAGAGCTTGGGGTATGTCCTTTGTACATATGCACTGGCATCAGATCCTCCAAGCCACGCTAAGCCACATGCTGGAAGATAGAACGGGGAGGGGGGGCTTTAATTGAGGAATTTGCAAGCTACTACTTACCTATTTTGGAGAGCTTGGGGTATGTCCCCTATTTTGGAGGAAGGGGGGGGGGGGGGGGGGTGGGGGGGGTGTTGGAGGGAATTGGTGTGGATGAAAAAATGGATATCATGAAAAAATGGATACTGAGAGAAACTTTTCAGTTCTACTCCTCACACGAGCTCTCTTCCTCCCTCTTCTCTTGACGCCACCCTGTCCATTAGCATTCTCCATTATGCTTTTTCACATGTAGAGGTGCTCGATTTAGCCATGATCCGAGCAACGGCCATCCTCTTACGGTTGCCATTGGCAATGGGTTAGGCGCAGAATATGTGGTAGTAATGAAGAGACTGTAGATGGCTGGCTTATCAAACACGAGGGTGATGGGAATATGGAGTCGGTGGTAGTGGTGGCATTATAGACATGGTAGCCATCAAAGGCACCACCACGGTTGCAGAGGAGGCTGTGGGTGGAGGTGGTGATGTCGATGGACTCAGGGAGGAAGTAGATGGCAGGGTCAGAGAAGATATGAGGGAGGGGGAACTAAGGATGGAGCTTGTTGGAGGGAAGATGGTTAGGTTTTAGGTGTTGAGAGAAACAAAGGAGGAGAGCTTGTTAAGAGAGGGAAGGGAGTATAACTCAAATACCTCCGTTCCCCACCCCAACCTCTGTCCCCCAATACCTCCGTACCAACCCCACCCCCCCCCCCCCCCCCCCCCCCACCCCCCCCGCCCCGGGTGTCTGATTTGTCAACTTCAAACTTGTTGGATGCCAGTTTAGATTTGTTTGCTTTTTCTGATTGAGTCATAATTGAAGAAGGATAGCTGGCCATTTAGCACTAATGAAAGGGAGTTGTGGCTGATTGATTGATGGATCTTGGAATTGTATGCAGAGTTTTTTATTGAAAGAAAGAAAGCCATCAGGTCTCCTTCCCTTCTTCCTTTTTTTTTTCTTGCATTTCTGTTCTGTACTTCTCTAGTCTTTTCTCTTATCATATTCTCCCCTTCAACTACTCTTTCTTCAGTTATCTTTCATTCTTCACTTCTTTCTTGATTAAATTTATTGCTTGCTTTGATATAAAGCAGTAGATTATTGCTGTTCTACAGGTCTGAGATAAGATCAGTAGTATTTCTGCTGTGAATCTCTCTTATAGCAGGCTTCTATGGAGCTGATTTGTATTATATATCTCAGATCAATTTCAGATTTGAATCAAGCTTGCAGTAAAATCAGATTGTGATAGGCTTTAAAATCACAACGAGACTATGTCACCTACATTTCTCAAGCCTTTACTTTTTCGAAGCAAATATAATGCTGATATCACTTTTGCATGCTCAGTGCATTTATTCAGAATACAAGTCCTATTAATTGTCACCACAAGCTTCTGCCAGATGATGGTGAACCTCTATTTGATCTGATGCTAGTCAAATTGTTGGTGGTTCTACCCGGTTAGAAGATCTCTTGTTCAATAGTTGCTTATGCAGGCTGTATAGCTGTTACTTTGTTGTGCCAAGACTTCTCTATCCTTCCCATTCGTCCCTCTCATTGTGGTCTCATTATGTGGCCACTTATCTTTCCTTCTTCTTTGGCACCTGATTTTTATTTTCTTTTTAAAATCTGAACCAGGCTTCTGATGTCATAAACATGATCTCTTTGTTTCCTTGATGATTCTTTCATCTCATGCGATGCTAGAACGAACTGAGTCTCTGATTTGTGTGCCAAGGTGAAGTGTTATGCCATGGTGAGTACTTCCATAGAGGTCACTTCGATCTATCATCTAGTTCACATCATGAGGTCTCCCTTCTGTAACACTACCCTCCATTAAAATGCTGTTTAGATACAAACCAGTGTATATGTGCATACCAAGCAAATTGAGATTGATTTTCATGTTGGGGTTGGGAATGGTTTGCGCTTTGGGCAAGGAGACCCTTGAGTGCCTCAACGCTCGGGCAAGGCAAGGAGACCTTTGAGTTCCTTAATTGTCCTCGAGCGAGGGAACATTACTGAGGCAACACGTAGGCTAGCATCTCAAACAAAACGAGAGGCATTCTGGTGAGAACCCCTCCAATGTCTGGCATTATTCTTCTTTTCTCTTTTTTGCCTATTTTTTTTAAATTCTGTTAGCTTTGCTTTAAGGGGCATCTTGGTCTATTAGAGCCCTTATAAATAAGAGGTTACTCTAAGATGTTATGTGATTTAACTTTTTTTGTTCTGTTTAGAAACATCAAATATGGTTTAGAAAGTGGTATTTTATTATGAAATTTGAATTTTAAAGCTATTTTAGGATGTCCAGTGGTTTTATTTTTGCTACCTTCTATTTAGAAGCATGTGTTTGATGTGATGTTTTAAAAGATGTGGAGCATTATATCCAATGTTAAGACATTTATGTTTTAGGATGTTGAAATTGAATAATTAATCTCATGATGTTTGTGTTGTTTTGGATACATATAGCACTTATTTCTAATGCATTTATTTAACTTTTCATGAATTAGCACCTTAGTTTTTGTTTTAGGGGAGCACCTTTTGGCACCTTGCACCGTAAGCAATATGGGGTTCTGTTGCCTTAAGGGTGCCTTTTGCTTATAACAACCTTGCATGGCACATGCTCCCGTTATAATATGCATTATATATAATCGTGCCCATTAGCCACACTCTTCAAATATTCATCATTTGCTTCTTGACTAATCTTGCCTTGTTACTAAAATGCTATCAGACTAGGTCTGGTAAAATAGGTAATGCCATGAAAATCCTATTTTGTGCACACAAATGGTTCTCCTGCCATGTCGCGTGAGAAGATTGGTGTAAATTTGAAGAATTAGTGCAATATGTGGGATAGTTGAATGTGAAGTTGCCAAGCTAGCATAAGTGAGCCCAAGGTATACTGAATCGATACCGATAGGCGTACCGGTCGCCTACCGGACCGGTGCCGAACCGATCCGCATAACAAGCTCGTGGCGCGCTGTGGCGAACCGGTGCGAATTGTCCAGTACGCATCTAGTATCGGCCGGTTCAAACTGGCTCTGGCCCGGTATCACTTAGTTCCAGCCTCGTAGAGGCTAGAACCGTTTTTTAAGACTAAACCGGACTAATCAGAGACCGCACCGGTTCGGTACGGGCTGAACCGGCTAGTACGGGCCGATTCAGCATACCTTGAGTGAGCCCAAAAAACTTTTTGCTCTATAGCATTTTCCTTGTAAAATAATGTGCCCTTGGAAGGGCAACCTGTTGTTTAATATAGTCAAGGAGCCAAGGTAGCCCTGACTGCAACAGTCATAGATAATTTACCCAAACTCCATGCATGCAACTTTAATATTTTTATGCACATCTGATAAGCTCAACAATTCATGATTGTTGCAGAATGCGTGCAAGAAGCATATTAGTCTCTCCAAATTATTCCAGCGCTTGGGTTTGAGATAGCTGTTGGGTCTCAGTGATCTTACAAGACCACTTTTAAAAATTCTTGGTAATAATTGGACATTCAAAAGATTAACAGAAACATACGGGCAGCCATAGAGCAGGAAAATGAGCATTTGTTATTTTACAGCAATGAGTAATGTAATTCCTATAACTGTGTCTCTTGGTTTGACTTTTCGGCGACACTTTGAATGTTAAACCGAGTGTTTTTGTTGCTCATTTTGGTGGTTGAATGCTAAACTTTCGAAGTTTTGAACATTGACATTTCTAGGGTTACTTCATTATCTTTAAAATTTTATGAACTATAAATATTTAGTGAAATAATTTGTAATTTTGCCAATTTTGCTATATTTCAGGATGAGGAATTATACAGACACTGCCAATTTCACCTTGCGTTGCGGGGTGTGCCAAATTGGTGTTGTTGGTCAACAGGTTACTATTTCTTTCAGAGATTCATCACCCTTTCTCTCTTCTTTTTCATTTTGATGTCTGAACCTTGTGTTCATTTTGACATGCAGGAGGCTGTTGAACATGCCCAAGCTACAGGTCACTTTAATTTTCAGGAGTATCAGTGAAGTATGGAACTTTTATATAAAAACCAGTCTCTGTAACTGATTCCTGCCCATTCATTTCATTCCTGTGATCTCTTATTTGGGCCAGAGGAAAGAAAGGTTGTATGGTTGAATTCATTAGATTGAGTTTGTCATTGTAATAATTAGAAGTCATCTGGTCTTTGTTGTAAGCTTCTTTACGGGACAAAAGAAAACAAAATAGTGCGGCAAGCATTCCATGTTTGATAACAGGTGACAGGGAGTTGGTTGTAGTTTGGTTTTGGTTAAAATGAATCATTTTGCTCTACTAATTGTGAATTAAGTCTAATGTGTTTGATTCGAGAATCAATAATGTTTCAGAAATGCAGTGCATAAATAAAAGAGTTGCTGGATGTTTTGGTTACAGCATATAGCATTTTCATGGTGAACAGACCTATTTATATTAGAAGATTTGATTGTTTGCAATGCCTTGCTGCCCCATGGATCTCCATTAGTAGAAGCATGTCGACAATGCTTCAATTTTTACATTCTATCACGGGTGCAACTGGGGTTGAGCTAATGACAGTTTGGTACGGGCTTGCCAGTGTTTGTGTACCTGCCTTGGAGATGGATTGGGTTGAAAATTGCTGACCAAATTAAATTTCAATTTGTATTTATGTTGAAGACTTGTGAGTGGGCTGCAACTCAAAATGTAACTCCGTTCCCGTATAACCTTATTGCTCGAATCCCCTATAACCTAAAACTATGTGAGTAGTGCCAACCAAAAAAAAATACGATGTGATCTGAATTGTACTGTAGATTGAACACCATAGCATTATTGTTCAATAAGTTTTGTCAAGGACGGCTGCCTTCGGGTTAGCAGCGTCGGCATTGACTGCTTAACATTTAGTTCGGCTCGACAATACCGTGGAGGTTAAACATGGGTTGGTTTTGTGCCGTTTGGCATCATTTTTTTTTTATTTTATAAAAATAGAAGTTTTATTTTTTAAATTTTTAAAATTATAAATATGTTTGGTATTGTCAATTATTAATATGATTATGATAATAAAGGCAGCGGTAATAGTAATGGAGGTGGTAGTAGTCCTTATGGCAAGGCTCGGTAGCAGGATGGGGATGGTGGTGTAATAGAGGCTATGACGGTGGTGACACCAACGATATAGTAGAGTCGATGACGATGACAATTATATAATCGAAATAGTGATAAGAGGGCCAGCAACTACAACAGTAGTGGTGATTGCGGAGGCGTTAGCGATATGACGAAAACAGCAACACTAGAAGCAATAGTATGGCGGTCGTGGAGGCAGCAATTGTAGTGGCAAGGGCGGCGGGGATCAAGCTAAAAGCAGTATTGATGGTTGTTGCGGGGACGGCCTTTGGCTGGAGCCTCGCACACCAGCATAGCCCACATTAAGCTAGCAGAGAAAGAGGACTGTATTCCTTCCGAGGTATTGTCCGCTTTGGGTGCTCCGGCCCGCGCGTCCAGCGCAGACGGAGGGAGACTGGTGCCCTCACGGTTTTGTCCCACAAAAGAGCCCTCGAGAGGAAAGGATTTCCACCTCCTATTTAAGGCACAGAACCTTTCCGCGACAGCCCCCCAGGCAACCTGAGGGGTAGTCAATGGAGAGAGGAAGCGCCCCTACCTGGCACACCATCTGTTGCGGAGACGGCCTTTGGCCGGCGCCTCACACAACAGCATAGCCCACATTAAGCTAGCGCTCTGGCCCGCACATCCAGCGCAGACGGGGGGAGACTGGTGCCCTCACGGTTTTGTCCCACGAATTTATTATTTTTTTAATTTATATTTTTCTCCTGCATGAATTTCATGATGCTCATCTACTAATATATATATATATAGAGACACACACACACACATACATACATAATTTTTAAGTAGCAAGTATTATAAAATTACAGTGCAATTTACTTTGTATTAAATTTCTTTCCCAATAAAATAATATTTTGAAACTTAAATATTCATTAAATTATTTGTCTAAATTTTATACCATAAGTGTCACTAGTTGACTTATGTTAAGTATATTATTCCGTCATCTATATTATAATTGTTGCTATTAGTTTATACTAAAAATTCATTTATTTGCACCCTTGTAAGAATTACCATCCATTTAACAGTGGAATCACCATTCATTTATTTGAAGAAATTCAATTCTGAAAGAATGTGATTCAATTCTAGCGTCTATTTTAGAGAACCTAGAGAGGCGTAAACTTCCTTCCATTTTCTATCATCTGCCTTGGTCTCTTGATTTATTTCCTTTCTATGATATAAAGTTGACCTCTGGTTTGGCTTACATGTCTTCGCTATCTCATTAGTTTGATGATCAATAAATGGCAAATTACGAAAAGGGGTCGAGAAAGCTATCCAGATTAGTATCAAACTTCTTGTAGAATATTTTTCAAGGGTAATAGGCATAATTCACTCCCAGCCACCATGACAACAAATGTTCTACTAAAAACTTCTTGTAAAATTTGTTGGCCCAAAGTCGATCAACAAATTTTCCGGCCACCATGACATGTCATCACTAAAAAGATCCAACACAGCTTAACTGGTCAAAGGTGTTAATGCATTAAAAGTACTGATCCCAAATCTAATTTTTCTACTTTAACAACATATACAACATGCTATAATTCAACAAAACTCCATACTAGCTGCCTAATGCAGTAAGGTTACACCACAAAGTTGCAGTTGATGGAGCCAAGAGACTCCCACCGGAGAATCAAAGGCATCGCATCAGCATAAAACATGGTAGCAAAAGTAAATGTAGCCAGCCCACAAGGCAGACAATGTCTTCAGAGACCCCAGCAATGTCGATAAAGTCTGCCTCAGTGAAGAAAAGATATGTTCTTTGTTGCTTGAATCCGGTCTCTGATGATCAGGTGTCACCCCATAAGTTGGATTCATAGATTCCAGAGTAATGGTGCCGCTAAATTTTTTGTTGAAGGACATGCCGCAGCTGAATCTTTTGGCTCTCCATCCTTGCCTCCAAAAGCTTCACCTTCAAGCTATGCTTGTGCGCACCTCGTGGCCATTCAATACATCCTTTCATCCTTCGAGATAAATGAGGATTCGGGGAGTCAGGGGAGCTCCAGTGACCCATGCTTGGTGGGCTAAGACCTACCTCACCTGATCCCCTGTTGGGAGAAAAGGTTCCATTGGAGTTCTTTCCATTCGACAGCCTTCCATTTGTTAATTCAACTGGTATCATCTTGCAATTTTCACCGTTGTTTGGACATGAGGATCTCCATAGCCTGGATATGGAGGATACATTTTTTCTTGGATGTCTTCTGTTTTGAACATCACCGATTTCATTATTTAGCTCGCCATCAACGCCATTCTCCTCCCATTCTGTTCCACTGGATGATGCATTACTTTCTTCATAAATCCCTTTGACCGATGGAACACTCCCTTCTGGTGAATTTCTTAAACTCTGCTCCTCATCATGACTCAGTGTTTCCCAACCACTATCATCTTCCTTACCACCATTTGTATCTATTGCTCCATTTGCGTATTGCATAGTTGCTTTTTCTAAGAACACATCAGTCTCAGCATTCGCCATGTGGATTTTGGAGGCATGGCTGCTCGGCCCATATCCAGAGCATGGTACTATCTCTCTTTCATTGATTTCTTCTCTCGGATGGTGCTCTTCGAAGACTGAACGGATGTCCTCCGAGGCAAGTGGAGGGTGGAAAGTGAACCCCTTGATCTCTTGGAGCATAACTGAGTTGGCTTTTATTTGGAGCGAAGCTGCTGCTTCTATCGCTGCATTGTCTGAGTTTGCAGCATTTTGTGCTTTCAGGAAAGCCTCTATATCCTTTTGTAGCTTGCTCAACTGTGAATACTTATCTTCCAGAGTGATCTTTGCATCTATGAGCTTCATCTGAACCCTCTCCTCTCGCCATACCTCAGCCATCTGTAGCATCCTCCTCTCCTCTTCCACTTCCTCTCGGATCCTCATGGATTCTCTCTTCATAGCTTCAACCTCAGCTCTGCCCTCTTCGATCTCTTTTGCCAGTTCATTGCAAATCTCTTCTATGAGCTCACGAGCCTTCCGTTCCTTCTCATAGTCTTGCAAGAGTCGTTTCACAGATAACTTAGCCTCTGCAAGTTCATCGACCAGCCTGGAATTCACAATCTCCATCCGCTGCCGGTTTTTCTTCTCTCTGTTGAAGTCATCCTTCATGCCATCAATTATAGCCCGGGCTTTCTCATGCTCTCGGCTCCTCCACAATGCCTTCTCCTCTGCAAGCTTGCTCAAGAAATGATCAAGTTTTTTCTTCGCTGATTGTCGTTCTGTCTCAAGCTCACTAATGCGGTCATAAGCCTGCTTAAGCTCTGCCCGGAGAGTAGAAACAACGGAAACTGCAGTCACCTGATTGCCTTCAAGTAGATTCAAGTGACCACAGAACCGATAGAGCTCATCTGATGCTTTTGAGCTCCCAGGATCCCATTTAGTTGCCCTCTCCATAGCAGAGCTAGGCAACGCAGCAGAAGGTTTGAGCTAAATAAAAATATGATCAAAAGGGTCAGATGCAACTAACAAATATAATCAGTTTCAATGTCTTAACATGAAATTAGGATTACCTTGTTCGTATCGCCATTCTTCAGATCCAATACCGAAATAGGACTCATCAACTCATTCTTCACAGTAGTATGGAGATTTGTGCTATCTGGTTTACAAAGTGATGAGACTTGCAGATGGCCAGGAACAGGCTGCATGCAAGAAACACCCAAACAATAAACGACCAACATTTAGACCATCCTTGAAGGCTGAAGAAAGTGTCAATATATGGACCACCAACACTGCAACCAACTGTCAAGAACAACTGGTAGGGCCACATGAAGTCCCAGTTGATCTTTGATGTCATCAGAGTGATGACCAAGACTCTGCTTGATTCGAATGGATCAGAGATTTGTAATTACCTTGTGTTAGAATTTAATGCAATTGAAATGTGCATGTAAAATTCCATCCACTATCAATCGATAAGATTCTGACAACTGTTCAGATTTCAGATTTCTAGAATTGATGCAACTGAATGTATGTATAAGATAACCAGCCGTCCAGGTTGGTCCAATGGCACAAAATTAAGAACAAATCAACCCATTTTTTGTTTTCTGTTGGGTGGCTGAGAAGAACAAATCCCCTTTATAGAAAATAAACTTCACAGGTTAAAGATTTCACGCATTTAGGGCCTGTTTGTCATTGTCCTTGTTTTTAGTGTATTTATTTCTCAACAAATTAGTGAAATGCCGCATGGAGGTTGATGTCGAAGATAGCATTTGCATTAAAACTTCTGTTAGCCCTTGCTTTTTCTTTCAATCTTTTCTGAAGTTCTGAAGATTTTACAAACAATTACAGCAAACAAAAGGGTTTCATCACGCATGTTATTTAGTCTAGCTTATTTTATTTCTTGGGTTTCTTGAAACCAGAAACAGAAAACAAAAGCAACATCAAATGGGCCATTGGCTAACAAGCTAAGCATTTTTCTGTCAAATTCCATTCGGTGCACAAAAAAATAAGGAGACAACTACTTGTTTTTTTCCTGGGAGTCTGAAAGGAATTTTTTCAAATTTCAAGCGAAGTAAAAAAAAAGTCGATTTTGAACCGAGTGTGTGATAAAAACGCCAACTTTCTTTTGAAAAAAAAGAAACCCTAGAAAGAGGAGGAGTTCAAAAAGGAACAGATCTCGGAGTTTCCTACCTCAAGTGCTACCCGAGCTCGCCTTGTTTCCCCTCCGCCACCGCCGCCGCTAACTTGAGGAGGCCACAAATGCCAGATCCCGGCAGCGATCTTCCTCACCGAGACGGGCGGTGCCGCTCCGGCAGCAGTCTTAGCCCTCCGGCGGGGCTTCCCGGAGGATTCCTGCAGGGGCTTGGTGGAATGATCCGCGTCGTCGAACTTCCACCGGAGGAGGGGAGTGGAGGGACCACTTCTCCGACCACCTAAGCCGGCGCCGCCCTTCCTTGGGCGGGATCCGGCAGCCGAAGGAAATGCCGCGTTGCTGACTCGCCGGCATGGGCGGGGCTTCCTGGTGGGATGGAGTTCGGAGTCCGGCGGCGAGGCCAGGGTTTTGGGGGAGAGCATCGCCCGGTTCCTCGCTGGGAGGAAGCCGCCGCCGGCGAAACTCGTCATAGTCTATCTTCTACGGCGTCACTCCGACAGCATTATACAAGAGCGGGGGAGAGAGAGACTGCGCGTGTGTAAACGGTAGCAGCATGGAGGGCTGGAGACGTACTCGGATTGGGTGAGATGGAAAATGCAAGAGAATCTTAGAATTGTTTCCAAAAATACACGACGGTGCGCGCTTGCAAATTAGGGATTTGGATGATTTGGGCTCTGGGGAGGGCGCGCTGGAATCAGAGCAGGTACCAAACAAAGCTGGATGCCGATTTCTTGGTTGCATATATTTAGAAACTATGGATTTGGTTCGAAAACCTATTTTTAATGAAAAATATGGTTTAAGCTGATATGTTCATTAGGTTGAACTTAAAAATAATTAATAGAAAATAATTTCTTAAAAGGGTTGTAATGGGAGTTTTTGATGTGTGTTATTTAAGCTTTTAAGGAAACTTCTCTCTGATTTAAAATTCTAATGGAGCACTCTTCCTAACAGCCTCCTCATCTGATTAATGCAGAAATTTTAAATTTTAACAACAAAGTTCTATTTTAGATAATAATAAAAAAATGAAAAATATCAGATATTAGGGGGATTTAAAATTTTTTAGATGGAGATCCATCTATAATTATGTCTTGCATATATTTTTAAATTTCTTTAAATATGCATTCCACGTACTTGTTTGCCTGTGTACATAAATATAAATATGAATACAATTTGAAATTATTTTTTGGTTTAAGATATTAGTATGGTGGTATCTAACATCCAGTGAGTTTATCAACTAAACTAGTTGACACTCTTAATACAAATATAAATATATATTTTTAATTATCAATATATAATAATTATAATATATTTATATTTTTTATTATAATTGTATGGTTATGCTCGATTTCTTTATTAATTGACAAGCTTTTGCTAGTTGTTACTCCAAACTTAAAGCCATTATGTTTATTATATCTTATTTAATTGTATACATATTTGAAACAAAAAATTATTCCAAGTACAAGCTTCGGCAGTCCAAGTGGCTTAAAGAAATGCAATAAATTTATATTTAACAATTTAAAGCAAAGGCATAAATCATAATAAATATGCTTAATTAAAGATTTTGCAAGCAACATAAATATGAAAAATATATCTCTAAGTAAGTATTACATGATAATCCAAGTTTAAAAATAATCTCTTAAGTATCTCATGTTTTATTTTATTTTTAAAAATACTTTATATTTTTAAAAATAATTTTACATGTTATGATATGATTGGTTGGGAGATCTTTGGACACGAATCTGACCCAACGGCTAGAAGTCAAGTTTTGCTGACCTGGACCTGGCCCAGATGCTCAGGGGGCGTCGTGGTACCGTGTTGGAAACAAAAGTACTGGTACCTGTCTAGACATCATTAGTGGATAAGGCTGTATGCTGTTCTTGAACTCGGTATCCGAGGGAAAGGATCCAAGGTGGGGAGGGGAGCGGCTCCCGAGGTCGCTGCAAGAACCATCGGAGATTCTACGCTGTCGATGCGCCACGTCAGCACAAACAGCCGCTAGGCGACGAAATGGCGTGAGGAGGAGGGTGGGCGCGTGGGGAAGTATTGGCTGGCGTGGGCCCCACCTCGATTGCTCCAATCGGTTATTGCTGTAACGGCTAAGATCACTAGATCCTGTTCGATGTTGGTCGATGAATGAACGGGTCCGGTTTGCATCTTTGGCGCGAAAGAATTTTAGATCGCGCTCGGAACAGCACTCAAAGCACTCCGAACGACCTTGGTAGGATGATTGTAGCATGAAAGCGGCGCATGCCAGAACTCACAGTGGTTGGAGCAGAGCTGCAGGTTGATTGGGAGGGTATATCTTATGTGTGGGAGGTACTAGGTATGGAGCGAGTCTGCCTCGAGGAAGACTCATCTGTGGTTATCGACCGGCTCTGAAGGACAGATCGGTTTGGAGATGGTCATCCCCTCATCCGGGAGACTCGTAGGATAATCCAATTGATGGGTGATGTTCAGATTAGACACGTGTTTAAGAAGACGAACAGGACAGCAGACTGAGTCGCCTCCTTTGTTGCCCGGCATTTCGGGGATTTTCTTTGGACGTCTGCATCAGACGTCCCTCATCCTTTGTATCTTTTACTTTCCTGCGATCTGGCACGTTGTACTCGCGTTAAAGTTATATGAAATGAGTAGCCGCTTTTATCCAAAAAAAAAGCACTCTGAACGACTCCTCCCATCCGCCAGCACAGAACCCGAAGTGACCGTCCGCCTTTTAAACTCCTATATATTAAACACATGTGAATTGAATAATATCCATTTAGATTTAATTATATATTTACAATTATTAAAATATAAATATAAATTTGAGTCTTTGACTAATATTTATATTTATTAAAAAAAAGGTTGTGAATATAAATAGACAATCATCCGATCCATATCTGAATATTCGATTTTTTTATAATTTTATTTTATTTTATATAACACTCATAAAATTTTAAAAAAATAAATAATCATATTAACATGCTATTAATTTGATTGATTATCTACTTAGTTATATCTATTATAAAAATTAATTATTTAACTTATACGTTATATCCATATTTATATTTATATTTTTGGTATTTTTTAAAATAAATATGAATATGAATTTTTGCACCATACTCGTTAGTGGATATGGATATTCTAACCGAAAGCCTCCCTCAAAGGACCAAGCAAGCCGTTCTTTCATCATCTTCAAATGGAAAATAATGCTGATCGTAAGTTATCGGGGGATTAGTGGTCTCCCCTTCCAAACAGCCTCTAAAAAAAACAGAGATTTATTATTTCAAAACTAGGAGAATAATATATTTAGAAGTAGAATATAAAAATACAGAATTTAAAAAAGAAGTTGTTGCTTGCAAGACCTACTTAAGAAAAAAAATTTTTGAAAAAACAGGGTCCCATGGTCGAATTAAAGCATGTTAAGCCGATAAGGCTGATCGGTAAGTAGTGCAGCATTTGTTCTGAAAACAACCATCTGCGATTCATTAAATGGTAATAACATGATGTTGGTGCCCCCAGCAATGTTGGATTTTTGTTATTTTAAAATAAGATTTGCTTGAAATAAATATACTACCAGTTGGGTGCCGTAATAGGTGAAAGGCAGTTACAACTATAACTGCATAAATGCAGTTTCACTCCAAGAGGTGCCAGGTAGTTTTCACAACCTTTCACACTCTATAAAAGACACCCTTCTCATTCAAAACAGGAGAGATATTATCATTATTTTCTATCTATTTGCTGTTACTTTGATCTCTAGTTCAGTTCGAATTCCAGTTTTTTGCAACCCGTAATTCGAAACAGAGCAGTCTTGTATCCTAAAAACAATATTGCTGTGGTTATCCCTATTGCAAACTAGAGAGAGGCAATAATTATTTGAAAGATAGATTTACAATCGCCTACTGCTCTACGGTGAAGCCATTTCCCACTCTTTTTCTAACAAGCAGCACATGCAAATCGTTTTGTACAGTAAAACATTCCGTCTTAGCTGCATAAAAAATTTGCAAACAGTTTACGTTGAAGCTTTCCTTGGTCTCATTCAAAAGGAAAGAAAAAGGAGGTTTTCGTTGGTCCAGTATGCAAACCAAGCCATAAAACGACGGATAAAAGCTCTTATTTTTTTTCGGTCAGTGAAGTTTCAAAGCTATAAATTTCAACAAAAGACTTGCGCATTAGTCGTTCGACTCTTCTGGTGTTATTCTCACAGTTCGCGAAAGCTCAAGGTTGGATGCTCGCTTTTATCATAGGCTGGCATGGAAGTTTGTTCTCAAGTCAAGCCTACCCCGAGTGGAAAATTCCCTCGAAGCAGGATGCATTCAAACGGAGACCGCGATGTCTTCCCCCACTTGCATGGATTTTTGAGTTACTAAAGCGCTCGTCGACCCGGTCAGCACTTTAATTTAGAGGAGGAATGGGTCTATGATGACCTCGGCTTACGTGGTTGAAGACTATATATGCTTGGTGTCTTGTCTCATGGAAATGTTGGATAAACTTTTGTTTGATGGACCCCACAAGAACGGGGGAGATGCTTTGACCGTAATGATGCGAAAAATGCCTCAAAAAGGAGTATTCTCTTGAGTGGTTTCTCTTTACTGTAGTCAGCTGAATGGCTTTTTGAGTCGCATTTTGAGTTACTGAAGCAATTTTGTTAACGCTGCCTCTCGTATTCTTATAGGGTCCATCAAATAATAGCCTCTTGGGAGGGATAGATTGCCCGTGAATACTAGGTTCTCTGCTTTCTTTTGAAATGAAACATATTTACAAAGAACCCTATAGCACTACTGTTTAAGTTGAGGCTTATATCGCCAACTATACTGAGACTACATTATAAAAGTCCACGACATCTCCCACTCAATTTTTGAATACCCAATATTTCGATTCCATTGGATGCATCAAGACAAGAATGGTATATGTGAGGATCATACGGGTATATATTCAATTTCATATCGGCAATGCACTAAATAGATCTTAGGTATATATATAGGACCAAGTAACTCTAATAATATTTTTTTGGATAAGATTTTAGTTTGCTACAAAATGAATCCGAGTATTTATAATTGCATTTAAATGGGTTTGAGCTGACACAGCCTCCGATCCAAGTCATCCAACGGACAAGACGCCACCCTTGGTCTTCAACAACGTAAGCCAAGGTCATCATAGACCGTTCCCACACTACAAAGTGCGGACTGGGTCCTTCCCCTCATTTTCCAACGTGGCTATGGAAATTTTTCAAGCAATCCAACATCAGATGTTGACCTCTCTGACCCATTCCCTAAGACGCAGCCCCATCACCTACTCCTCTCTCTCTCTCTCTCTCCCCCTCTCCTCAACTTATCTTCCCGTGTATAAATACAATGCATCAAAGTGGCTGTGCCTCATCTTTGCCAACAAGGAGAAAGTTGAGAAGAACATAGGAAGGAAGGAAGGAAGGAAAGAAGAGGAGAGAAGGGTAAAAGAAAAAGAGAATGGGGAACTGCCTCAACCTTCGACGAGCAAAAAGGTCCGACGGTGGAAAGATGGACGACATGGCGTTCGACAGTCCCTTTTGCTGCCAGGAGGGGAAGAATCGAGCAGTTTCTTCTTCGGTGGTGAAGATTAAGATTACAAAGAAGCAGTTGGAGGAATTGTTATGGCGAGCCGACATGGAAGGGTTGCCGATCCAGCTGCTCCTAAGCCATCTCTCGGAAGAGAGCGATGCTGGTCGTTGGAATCGGAATCGGCCATGGAGACCAACCCTTCAGAGTATAGCAGAGGTGGCGGAGTAGAAATGAATGGTGGCCCTGGGGATGTTTCCAACCATGTTTGAGTAGTAGCTGTTTCCATGTTTCTGGTTCTCTTAGTCTCTGCAGAGATGTTTGGGTCATTTGAGCTTTTTTTTTGTACAGAGTAGAATAGAAGTGAGGTGGCTTAGCCCACCAGAAGAGAGCTCAGGAGGCTATAGAAAAATCCTAATTGCAGCTGTAACCCGCACACCATTCTTTGGGCTAGTGATAGTGGTTAAACATGAAAATAATACTGTTCATTAAAGGGGAAATCTTTCAGTATTTTCAATTCTAGCTATTCACCATCCACAACCACACCCCACACCTCTCACACGCGCCAAAAAAAAAAGGGAAAAGAAAAGAACAACACAAATTCTGGAAAGAGAGCATTTCATGCCTACCATATCTAATTATGGACTGCAAAATTAATATTTAAGTTATATAAATTTACACATTTCTCTTTAAAAGAATTTTGAATGTGCATCACTTATGCACCAAATCCTCCTGAATTTGTAGTTCAGCTATTCAAAGATCGCTAATATGCTCCAGTCCCTTTGGGGCTTATGAAACGTAGTAAAATCTTTGGAATAATGAACTTGAATTGCAAAGAACAATATAAGTATTTGTAATCAATATTAACAGCACACTAATACAAGATCAGAAATTATTTTGAGCAAATCTACAAGGTACCTCAATCTTTTCCAAGTCTATTGATTCGTACTGGGTTCAGTTCAGATGAAAAATAATCAAGAAATTGATTATTATGGTGAACATCAAAAGAATTCAAATTAGCATAAAGATAATCGACTTTTAGGCCAACTTGATCAATTGTGTTACGGTAAGTTGTTGGTTTCTTTGCATAAATCATGTAGCAACCGGTATGGATGGGAAAATATCTCAACTCAGGCATCACGAACTGACCGAACAGATGAAAGAGTCAATATTTGCCGGCATAACTTTTATTTATTGAACTACAATTTTTTGACATGACTTGATAGAGTGAAAATAAGATTTCATTATATTCTACATTATATTCTTAAAGAAGAATTATTTTTTAAAATTATCTAATAATATAACGCCCAGCTGTGCAAAAATTTTATATTCTAAACCTGCAGTTTACCTCCTTTTGTCCGTCTGCGCCACCCTATTAAAAAGTTCTGTTTGCCTCTCATTAAACAAAGTGGAAAATGTCATGAGTTGAGCATAAAAAGTTGGAGAGAAGAAATAACCAACAGGGAGTGTTTAGGTACGTGCCAAATGGAATATCACTTGATCTCCTGATACAAAGAGCATATCATCATTTCATCACGGTACAAACAAGACGGAAAAAAAGAACCTTATGTCATAAGTTGAGCATAAAAAGCTGGACAGAAGAAATAACCAACAGTTGTATTTATGTACATGCCTTAATGGAATATCACTTTATCTCCTGATACAAAGAGCATATCATCATTTCATCACGATACAAACAAGACGGGAAAAATGAACCTGACAAGAGAAACAAAACACGCTTCGGATTCATTTTTGCGCAACGGGTACCTCTACAGGAGGTATGATGCTTGGAGTTGGTATCAGTGCCAACATTTGGTTCTTAATTATGCCCATACATGTCTCTATCTCCCTGTAAATTGGAAGGTTCTGTGGACAGCATGGCTGAAGACTTGTGACTGCAGAATCAAGAATCTGTGCAATCTCGGCAGGTGGGTATTGTCTCTCGGTGCAGGTCTGTTCGACAACAATGACAAACTTTAGGAGACAAAGGTATACAAAATAACCCGTATATTAACATAGCAATGGCAATAATATACCGCGAGGAGCATTGACCCACTCAAATGAGAGAAATCAAGCAATACTAGAATCCATGTATAAACTACTTGTAATATTAACACAGAGAGTAGATAATTATTGCATAGTTGCAATAGTTAGATCCTTAGGGATATGTCAATTTGTCCAGAAATGTTCAAGACTTCCAACTTCCAAATATCATATCGAGTCATTTCCAAGTGGCCGTATGTGTTAGCCCTCCAAAGTTTCCAAAATACTGATGCTTAATGCAGACTTGAATTGGAATTGGATCTTAAAATTATATGCTCTTTTTTCTTTGGCTCATCATCAAATACATGCTGGGACCCTTACGATAAAGGAAAAGGCATATCTGCTTTATGGTGTCTAAATTAAGTTGTAAATATTCATATCGGACCATAAATGGGAAAAAAGACACCAATGTCCCTCTGCATTAATGTTTTTGCACTTCTGGATCTCATTTAACATATATACACACACACACACACACATACACACAAACACCCATACTGGAATATACAAAACTTTTTTGAATGAATTCAAAAGAAAAATTGCTCTAGTACTAACAGGCTCGATAACCAAATAAAAATCGCTACGACAATATCGCTCTTACGAAATGAGAATTTTGATATTGATTATCAACGGCTTCACAAAATTTGTTATGAGAATACTTCTATATGCTGGATCAAATAAAATGGGTAATTGAAATTTTTTAGTATCAGTTAAGTTATATCTCCTTAGGGGAGATTCAAAGGCTATTTCATTTAACCTATGGTGTAAACTTTCAAGTTATGCACTAGAATGTGCCTTAGAAAGTTAGAATATAAGAATTTTAAAAAGATCAAGAGTCGCAGGCAAGCTGAGTTCCGATCAAGAGTTCTATGTCGCACAAGGGATTAGAGATGGACGAGTTTCACATACCAATCTTCAAAATTTTAAAACATACAGCCATATGACAACCACCACAGATTATACGGGTGTGTGTTGAATAATAATATAATTTCCAAGAGAGTTTACCTGTATCATGAGCAATGTAGCGACACATGATGAAATCAGATCTGATGGAAGTTGGATCTCTGAATCAGAAGAAATATGGGGTTTTGGACTAGCATGAACTGTTGCCTCAGACATGCATGATGTTGTATGATCTTGATATGCTGAAATGCCATGTCCTGGATCTAGAGGATTGCGTCTTACTCCAAATACACCAGAAACAGGTCCAGAAATGCGGTTGTTAGCAGAATCTAAAGCCTCTCCAATCTTAACAAAAGCATCTTCTCCTTCTTTCAAAGCACACATAGCCTGAGAAGTGTATCAAGACAAATGCATACTCTTAGATATTCTTTGGAACTATAAATTTGACAAACTACAGAGAACTTGTTCCCAGAAAGCAAGCATCTAAAACAGGCTAAGAACTGATAATTGGTTCTACGTTTGTTAGACTAAGAATACCACTGAATTCTGAAATTCCAAACACTGAACCAACATAAGAGACAAAAACATAAAAAACCTGATACAGAGAAATGATGATGGTCAAACCCACCTGCATAGCAGCATCAACTACCGTTCTTGCTTTCCGCCTTGAACTTTCAACAATCTCAGCTACATGAGATCCTGAATCCTGATTGAGAAAAGCTGATGGATTGCAAGAGTCTGGAGGTCCAGCAGCCCCCCCTGAATTCTCAATGGATCTAACCCATGCATGTGTTGAATTCCCATGGTACGTGTTGCGCTGCCTCAAAGAGAGCAAGGCCGAAGCAACCTAATAATGAAAACAAAAGACAATAGCTTTTGGTCCTAAAGACTTTGCAATATAGACAACAAAAATCTAAGGAAAAAGAAAAATGTGCAATTAAAACATGAGTGGCATAAGGTCCATGAATGATTCTTACCTGATCATTGGCATCTCTTAGCTGCACAAGCACCATAGCATATTGCTTTCTAAAATGCTCCAAATCTTTAATGGCATCACCATCCTTTTGCTTTCCAGAAACTTCTTCATTCATGTGCCTCAGTTCCATCAGCAAAGCTTCCTAGAAAACATTAACGCGTAGCAGTTCACCAATCTCCACTAATTTCAGTAGTCTTAACTTAAAGAATCCCTAAAATTTTCTTCATAACCACTTTCTGATTTATGAGCAATAAGAACAGAAAGAAATCCACCACAAGCAACAGGCACCAGATGTAAGTTAAAGGACAAAAATGTTTTGCAATATAAATCTAGCAAACACATCATATGCAATCAGCTGTTACAAATGTATATTGTTATGAAATTCCAAAAGAAGCATTTACAAACTAGATAGGATCTTTTGAATTTAAATGTCACTAGAATAGCTTATAATATTGTGAAAAACTACCCAACCAAACAACAAATCCTGTCCAACATATTTAGGGTTAGATACAAACATAAATGGCAAAATATCAAAGTAGAATCATCTGCATTGATTAAAAGCTTTCTCAACTGGTACCAAAAAGAGAGTTTGTGGACAGGGGTGCATGCCTAACTGAAATTTAACAGGCATCAAATGGCTAACAGTTTACATGGACAGCTGTCAGACATGCCTAAGGAATGAATGCATAATGATAAGAAACAAAGGTCATAGCCATGGTCTGCCGTACCAGTCCGTACCGGCCGGTACGGGCCGGTACGTACCGGTCCGGCCTGGGACCGGTACCGGATCAGCGTGGAATCCGGTACTGATAGTTTATTGTTGAAAAACCGGTATGGGACCGGTTCCGGTATGGCGGACCTTGGTCATAACACTTGTGAGTTGATCTCTTATTTTATCTGGACAGCACTAATAATATGTTTTAGACCCACAAATCACAACTTGACCTGTATACACAGGAACCATTGGACTTTGCTCCATTGCCCAGGTAGGAAGCATCCCTGTATCAGCAAGTTAAGCTGCTTCCATTGATATCACTAGAGCAGTCATGGACACAAGAGAAGACCCGTGGTAAGAAATGAATTTGTAAAAATGATACGTTCAAGAGATGAATTCATTATATGTTAATAATAAGTAAATATGGCACAACTGTTTATGCTGGAATGCAGTTATTTTATTCCTTCAAACATAACGTTTACAGGAAGTGTCACCTAGACACTTTAAAAATTAGCCTTTTTGATGTATCTAGTCACATGGACACCTATAAGCTTCATAACACTCCTTCACACTTTAAATCAACAAACAATGATAGTAAACTATCAACACTTGACACTAGACCAAGGTTCCAAATCTCAGGATATGACCCTGTACTATTCATGTACTAGTATTGTACCACATATGCTCCAGATCTACACATAGTTTGCTGAACCAGACCATACCCCAATGTTGATACAAGTCAATATAATGGGCAACATGGAAATTTGAAAATGAGGAATTACAATGTCGAATTTATAAAATTGAACATAAACTACAAGGTTTAAAGCGATTTTAAATATATATATATATATATATATATATATATATATATATATCCGGGAATTCTGGCATATGCCTTACTAATCCCAAAATCAGAAAGATGTATCAAACCATTAGAAGTTTAGAACTTTTAATTTAAGATGAATTGATTCATAGGCAAGATGTCTGCAAAAGATGTGAATATTTTGTTCATAGACACTTTAAAACTGGCACATTGTATTGAGCAGTTCCGATTTCTGTTTTGCAACCCTATTTTGAATTTTATAGGGTGCATGAATTATAAGCCCATAAGCCCACAATACATGTAGATGTTTTTTATGCTTATGTCCACATCAATGCTCTTTATGGTGAATTTTGGAGAGTCTCTTATTTGTTTTATTAACTTGAATTGCAACCATTAAGTAAAACCTTTCTACCACCAACTGGCAGGTTTCACAACAAGCACCTTTCTTGCCTAACTTAGCATTGGCCTAGAAAACCACACCCATTTCCAGAGGTTGACACCAGATCGAACTGGTCATTAAATGTGCCAAGTCCTTGGAGCCTTCTCAACTGACAGGTATGCTTTCTGCTCCATAACTTACCTCAAATTCAACAGGAAAAGGCTTTGACAATAACATCTCCTGCTTTATAGTATGAAAAAAGCAGATAACATAATGGTATACAGAATGTTATACACGGAATCATAACCATCAAGCCTTATGGCAAATTTCTAGGGTCAACAATAAATTTTCCCTAGGACTTTGGTAGCGAAGGATATATTGCAGTAAGAAACCCCACCACAAGGAATTGTTACCAACAAGCATTACCTTTTTATCAAGGGCACGCGACAACTCTGCAAGGACTCTTATGTCAGCTTCTCTTTCTTGTATTTGTGACAATGTACAAGGCTGACTGTACATTGCCTGTTGTGCAGCAACTGCAACTTCATTTACAGTAGCTTTAGCCTGTACAATGGCATCAATTGTGTCCCCCTGTCAGAAAGGTTCGCCCGTTAGGATACTCCTTTACAAACCATCACTGTTCAAAACAGAAAAGGATACAGAATGAAAAGCAAAAAACCTTTGCCTGCTTCATTAAAGTATGCATCGGATAACTAGAAGAAGCAATATTAGAAGACCCATTTGTAATTTCCAAACTCTCAGCTGGAGCAAACTTCATGGAGCCTCCAATCTTCCACTCCTTGGATCCATCATCTAGCTTTGTATCTGAGAAGCTGGTGCAAAACTTATTCGCAACAATATTCTGTCTTCTAAGAGCTTCAGGAATATTTTCCAATGGGTTCAGTGGCATGCAGTCGATATCCTGGAAATAGTATTGGTGATTACACAATATCCAGGAGCTTGCTATAAAATTCAGAAGTCACAAATCACATTGAATCTTTTGTCAATAAACAGCAAAAACATTCATTTGGTAACCAACCCTTAGAATCCAAAACAAAACAAAAAAAAGAAGCATCAAATTGCACTTGAATAGTAAACAACAATGATCAAAAATAAACTATGAAACCCAAGAAAATCCAATTGCTTCAATAAAAGAGCACTACCATTTTAGTATTAAGATTTTCTCCACCAAGAGTTCAAGCATCGCTGACATGGGGCATACCAGCCAGCGGCCAGCCCTAGCATGTCTTCTCATGCCTACATGTGCCATACCATACCGAAGAATAAAAATCAAGAAACATACATTTGGTTCCTAAAACAGTTAATAGACTTTACTTAAAAAACAGATAATATTTGCTTATAAACAGGTAATATTTAGGCATATATATGTATGTGTGGGTATCTAAAATACATGTACATACTATATGAATTTTGAGCCAGGGTGAGTGGGGCTATCAAGCTCATAAATCAGTGGCCCAAGCTCAACACGGTTTTAAATGGGGCCACAAATTTGAGACCCAAGCTCAGCCAAGCCAAAGAAACATTAGCCCAACCTACTTACAATACAAGCTGGGTTGAACAGCCATTGGCTGGCCAAGCCCAATTTGCATCTCTAGGTCTACCATACCATAAGTCCATAACCCAACCATCAATGCTAAGGGAGTTACTTTATCTTAGAGATACGATCCCCTTGAACTTAAGGGACATCCCCACCAAGAATTTGACATAAAAGTGACCGATGATGAACAAACAATAGATCTGGTGATGAAAAAGAAGCTAAAAAGATAGAATGGAATGAATAAGCTACAAAAAGTTGTATATGAAGATTAATGGAAGACTTACCCTGTGTTTCGTTGGGTTCATGAGAGGGAGGATATATAGGGTTGGAAGGATGGATGGCCCCCATCCACCATTTGATTCAAAAAAAAAGTTAGGATGGATGAAAATGAGGGATTGCCCATCCATCCTGACCCACCAATTTGCATCGAAGGATGGATGGAAAATGTGAAGGTGAGATTCTACATTGCCAAAATTGCCCCTCATTAATTTTTGACAAAACTCTAACACTTTCACTTTTTCATTCATTTTATTTATATTTTTTTGTTTTACCTATACTATTAACCCTATACTATTAAATTTTATTACTAATTATTTTAGTTTTAGTGCATAATTTCCATAATTATAAGCAAAAGATTAGAATTGTCTTCTATTTTTCTATTTATATTCACTTATTTTGGTTAAATATTTATATAAAATTGATTAACTATTTTAATTAAATTATAAATTAATTAGCCATTTATATAATTAATATATAAATAAATTAATTCATATATAACTAATTTATAAAATCATTTATTTAACGAGAATAAATTTAAATTAAATATTTATATAATTTTTTATATAATTATAAATTATAAAAACTATAAGTTTATATATTGTCCTCCTTTAGTATAAATAAGTGTTATAAATTGATAATAATAATACTTTTATTAAAGGGTAGTTAGTAAAAATGTCATATACATATCATCCATCCTGTCTTTCATTCCTTCTACACCAAATAAAGGAAGGAATCATTCCTATGCATCCTTCCATATTTCACTAAATAGACGGCTCCCTCCTCCATCCATCCATCCTCCAATCCGTCCTTCATACCAAACAGAGGATTAAGGTGCCAATCAAGGATGTATCTAAATGCATGGACAGATGTATGTATGTATTGCGCATGCTTGCGTGCATGTATGTATGTGTGTGCACACTGTGTATGCCTCTATGTATCTGTGCATGTAAATCAGTAAATGCTTATATAAAATATTCGTCTCCTCACAGCTACAAGTTCGTCCTCAAATTGTAAAACAATAAATTTGAATTAGGGAATTTAATGATGTAATTTCAAAAATATAAATAACAAGGTCAAAGATTCCAAAAACATAAGAAAGAACAAAACTAATTAGCTAAGCAGCAGCTGTTTTATAACGCAATTACCATCACAAGCTCGACCCCTAATTCAGGCCGATCAAATTGAACTCTGCACCGGTTCCGGTCAACAGTCAGAATACTTCCATCATGAATTTCTCTTGTTTTGGGATGACAAGCGATAACACGTTGCCCAACTGATAAAGGCTGAGCCAGATCTGTTGGGAGTCCTTCTCTAACACCAGCTCGAAGTTCAGCATAATGCTTCCTTACTGATTCCCGATATTGCTCAAGCTTCTCTCTTTCTTCCTGCAAAAACTGTTTTGACAACCTACGTGGCTTTCCAAGAGAACTGCGATAATGAACAAACAAGCATTTAGGTAAACAGTCTCAATAAAACATAAATACGAAATATGAAAATACCTTCGTATGACACCCCACTCGATACGAGTTAGCCTTGGCACATGGCCCAATCTCACATGATTTAGGTACTCTACAAACTCACTTTTGGCAAACCAAGGATAATCTATCGCACTGTAAAACCATTCAAACATACACCATCTACGCAACATTCGAGAAGACAAGCTGTGAGAAAGTTTTTGCTGCAAGAAGTAACATCAGACTTTGTTAAAAACTTCTAGCTGAGTAACACTTGGACCATAGAAGATAAAATATATCAAACCTTGAGATCAACCACCCTGTTGATAGGATGTGAGTACTTATCAGGACGATTGCCTACAGTATTCTCATTGGACTTAAACTCCTTCGATCTCCATGCTTTCTGTAGACCTACCTTGCGGCGGCTTCTACTTTTGGTTAGCAAGGCTAACAGGACAAGTACTAGAAGCCTGTACAATTGTTTCGTTTGAATCTGTGACTGGTCTAAGTAGATCAGTACTTGAAGAAGAGTTCTCCTGTGGTTTAACCAATTTTGCTTGCTTTGGTGATGAACTAACTTGACTAACACGTCTAGTTTTACTAATCAATCTCTTCCCTTCTTCTGGTGAGACCTGGAAAACAAGTGCATCAGAAGAAATATTAATAGAAATCCATAACTAGAACTTCGTGCCATCTTATTTTCAGAAGGAATTCATCTATCAATTACTCCATCAGAGAAAGAAAAAACACAGTCAGCATAAATTATTCTCAAATTGCAAATAGTAAATAAAGTGAAATATAAATATAAGGCAAACAAAGAAAACTAGAAAACTAACAGAAAAGATGAAAATAGATTGGCATGAAGAATTTGAATCAAAATTTTAGAAAATGAAGTTCTTCTTTTTTATATTCTGGTTTTTGTGTGTGCGTGCCTTTTTTTTCTTTTTTGCTGGGGGGGGGGGGGGGGATGCATCAACTTAAATGTATTATTTTAATCAGTCAAACCAGATATATATCAATTTTGAGCTTATTTTTGTGGTTAATGCTTAAACGTAGTTATGAAATGTTAGCTTGAGCAACAATTGCTTAAAATTATTTTAATGCACATTTTTAACAACAATAGATAAATATATCAAGGAAGACTGGTGTAATCCTAGATAAAAGCAAAACTAAAAATAATGTTCACCAATAATAATTAATATAAGTTTATTAAAAAATATAAATATAGAATAAACCTTGACAAATGTGAATCCTTTTACAGATTTGTGAATCTTTTTGCAATGGGGTGTGTCAAGTATTAGAATCATATGGCACAATACCTCTTACCGTGCCAATGTTTAGCTGGCACCTACATAATATGTAATACTTAATTACGCCTCCATGGCAATCGCTTAACCATGAATATGTGATACTTAATTACGCCTCCATTGACCTGAGTTTTGAGAAGTTCTAGTATACATGTATGGTTACTTTAGCAAAATTAGCACAAAGAGTTGTGCATCTCTTCATGTCTACCACTTTCTGACATTTAATTACTTAATACTGTTGTTTATTCTTTTTTTAATCATCGATTCTTTTTCCAATTTTTAACCTTCTTAGTCAAAACTAGCAAAAATAATTTAATGTCCTCTTTTGAATGTATTAGGCAGAAAGTATTAAGGGGAAAATGTTCCTCCTACTCCCCATCTTTACCACATGTGAATTTGGACCTTGTGATGGTTAAGAAGTCCATAAAAAAATTTCAACCACTAGCAAGACCATCGACCAAGACATCTGAGCCTTTTCATGAAAGAAGGGTACAAAGGCTATCCAAGAAGCTTTAAAAATGCCACGTCATGATTGAAGCCTGAGGGTGAACCATGGCCCAATGGCACCGTTCCTCCATGGTCGCAAGTTCGAAACACAGAAGCAGCCTCTCCACATGCAAAGGTAAGGCTGTGTAAATTTGAGCATCCCTAGACAAAACAATGGCAAGAGCCTTGTGCACTGAGCCGCCCTTTATGATTGAAGCCTCTTTTATAAAGGTTCTTTTTGCATTAGGATTTCAAATTGCTAAGTCTTATTATTCACAAAAAGACTGCACATGAACAAGCCTTGCTAGAAGGCCATAAGTAGAAGTCATCAATAATGGCAACGAGAACAGCATAGGGCTAATCAAATCTAACAATTATGAAACACACACAAACAAGACCAAGAGCTCATGCATACCAGGCAGAATCAAAGTTATCTCCTCACATTGGTGCTAACTAACAAAATAAGGTACAACCCGTTTTCATTGTACAAGAAAAGGGGGATATAATAGAGTTTATTTCATGCATTATATAATATATAGACTTACTAAAAGAAGCTAAATATCAATGTATCGATTTGCATATAGTACATTTGACAAGAAATAGCCAGCTGAAATTCAACTATAATAGAAAGAAAAAAAGGTCAATCAGAGTCTTTAAAAACTATTCCAGAAACATTTTTTAGCCATCATAATAAGAAATCAAGTTATGAGGAAAAAAAGGAAGAAAGATTAAGGCACCTCTATCTTCTGTGGTTCACATTTCTGAGAATCACCATTAAATTCACCTTTTGAAGCCTGCAAATGGTAAAAATAAATAGGTAGAAGTCATAAAAACAAAGGCAGCTCATATCCTGCCTGAAAAAGGACATCTCATACACTGAACAAATGACGGTAAGGTGCAAAAAATGAGATGGCAATATCATGTTTATCAAAACAGTTGCATTAGAATCTTTACTTTTCCAGTCGAAGACTTCCGTTTTTTTTTCTGCATCTTACTGGTGCATGCACAAGTTTGCTGCTTCACTTCAGAAATGGCATTTACATCATGACGTAAACACTTTGCAGGCTTAGCACTTTTCCTGGTAACAGCATCAGTACCAACACTTGTCGAATACCCTGTCTCCTTTTTCACTGAAACTTTGGCCTGATCTCTCTCATGTGTTGTTGACATTGATTCAGGTATATTAGGCTCCTCAGCAGTGTTGATGTTTCTTTTCTCTTCTTTAACTTGGAAAGATGATTCTAGAATTCATACGAGAAAGACATACATATTAGAAAAACGGAAGATCAGTTTTTAAATGAATAACATGTAGATAAGGTCAGAAAGGTGAAATTAAAAAACAAAAAACACAGTGCTAGTAAATTCATTTGGCTAATATCGACAAATTTCATAAATTAGACATTAATCCTTTAAACAGTTCATGATAACCTCTGAAGGAAAAAAAAAGTACAGTACTCAGACATGTCGAAGCAAGATCATTTAGTCAAACTAACTAAAAGGACTTGTCTCCAGAAATGATTAAAGGATCATGTCTTGGTTTTTGTTCTTTTATATATGCAATGATATTGAGCAGCTAAACTCCAATCTGTATATGATGAATGAACTCTCTCACTCGCATGCGCATGCGCTCATTCGTTGCATTAGTATGTGGGTGCATCTGCAAGCACCAGCACGGAAGATAAAGGTTTTATCAGGAGTCCTACAGAGAGTGAGGAATGAGCAATTATCTTTTGTATCCACTAGTACTAATAAAAGTCAAGAAATGTTTGATTATATTAATATTAACTACATTTACTTTAGACACAAAATGATCATTATAGACCCCATAGAATCATCATCAAGAAAGTTTTAGAAAGAGAGAAAATTTTTTCCATGCTATACCACAAATAACCTCCTCAACCAGCCACCATGGAAATATCAGGCTAATAGAGAATCTTAGACATCATCAAAAAATAAAACTCTATTTACTGAGAATTTATACCTTATTAATCCACTTCAAGTTATAGAACTTCTTCGGTAATGTGCATGAAAGTTTAAGCAGGACTGACAAATCATGCCCAGTATGTAGAATTTCAAATGATTAATTAATACAATAAAATGCTTAAGAAAATTTAGTGCCCTTAAACTTCTAATAAACTAGAACTTAACATGCCTTTGCAACAAACTCAAAAATTATTAGTTGAGATAAAATGGCAACGTTCTTCCTAGAGGTTCTGCAAAATAAGGCCTTTGGCCCTTTAGCCTTAGACAAGATAGGTTTTGCAAATGGCTGAAATTGCCAAACCTCCAAAATCAAGGTCAAATTTTGACATGTTTAGACTGAAAATCTGAAATTTAAAACCATGGATGTAATAAGATTATTGTGCATGTTGATAATGATAAACAATCTACGTTCACCTTATCTGGCATAACTTCCTGTTTTTCTGTATACATATATTTACAGATAAATGACAGTAAAATGTTCTTAGCAGCTCAGATCTAAGTTGATACAAACTTCAAAAAACCAAAAGACATTGAATCCAATTTCCAATCCACAAATAGTGAGGTTTTACAAGTTTAATTCACTTGAAACAAGTTTCCTGAACATGTTAGTAATGTAAACAATTATGAACAATGACCCACTTTACAAATGTAAATACATCCCAACAACAATTTCATACTAACTTTTGGTAATAGTAGTTCTCAAAAAAGATCTAGAATGAAAGGTCATGAGAATGTGCATTCTTAATCTCTGAAAAGGAAACAAAAGGAACCAAAGGAAGTACTCAATAATTCAATACGAAAAAGAAAGCATTGCAAACTACAAAAGGATGAACACTAATTCTGACAACAATGACTTGTTATGTATCATACTAGAGTAGTAGTAAAATTAAAAATACAAAAAAAATCTGAGGACATATGAACAGGAAACTAACCAGATTCAACGGTAGAGGTAGGCAGCAAGATATTTACAGACAAATCTGCAAGTGTCTGTAAGGCATCAAGGCGGAGCTTTCATCTACATGAACAAAACAGTGAACAAGAATAATATTTCGTAGGCATTTGATGTAACAGACAACAAGACAAGATGGCATGTGCCAAAAAGAAGTGAAACACATAATTGTATGGCATCATGCACCAATCAATTTAACATATTCTCAATGTCAAGCTTGAAAGGAAACAAAATTAGCATTATGCACAATTCCATAGAATATATCTATATATCAAGCTGGAAAGGAAACAAAAGGTAAAAATCACATACAAAGAACTAAACGAGAAAAATTGAGAATCATGAAAATATTTCAATGACCAACATACTGAATAAGTAACCAAAAATTATTCAAATAATTCATTTTAGAAGATTAGAATATTCAATATAAAAGATTTGTCTATCACCAGAACTATGAAAGTTCTTTTTCCTTTTTTGTGTGGTGTGGGGTGGGGGGTGGCGCAATCTTGCTCATTTGTCTAGAAAGGGATCAAAGATGTGCTCAATGTCATATGACACTTGACCATATAGTACATGGAATAAGCAACACAGTTAAATAAAAGAGATGGTAGTAAGAATTCAATTCCAATTTGTACATTGTTAAGCTAGAAATAAAGAACAAACAATAAAATGTCGTCACAGCCACAAATAAAAATATTCAAAAGAAGAAATGATAACTACCTTTTAATCATATTGAGAATCCTAAGAAAAAGCACAAAATTTGACACGTACCTCCAAAAAATAGCTGGCGGCTTCTTTTCCTTGAACTCTTGGATCCTCTTACAGTTTTACCCTCCATAGTCTCTCCCGTCAATTTCATCTTTAACTTTTCTAATATTGATGCCTTCTTCAGTACCACTGCATGCTTCCCTGTCATCATCAAGTTGATCATTTTCCATGTCTTGCTGCTGCTTTTTTTCTCTTTTCCTGAAGTTTCTTCACCTTCCTTCTAGTTTTCAACTGCTGCAGCCCCGTCCATTTTCTATCAGACGAGTGACATCTCTACAAAATCTCCATCTCAGCTTCTCTACTTCCTAAACTGCCTTCATGACAATCGCCCTCAATTTGAACACCAACTAACTTTGGAGCTGTCCATCTCCGACTCGTTCTACATTTTGTATTAGGAAGAGAATTTTTTTATTATTTATAGCATTATGGCAGAAGAAATAAACTCCAGAACTTAAGATGCTCACCCTTTTTTTCACCACTCTTAGCAGGAGAAGATCTCCTGTGATCAGCTCTTCTTCCAGGGGTTCTAGAAAGCTGCGGTGAGCCTCCTCTCTGAGAAGCCTCTGCTAAAGCCAATGCAGCCACATGAGCACCTTCATCATCAGCAGTGTTTGAAACAGATTTCAATGCTTGTTTATTTGGGAGAAGTATTTATCCCTGTCGTCTCTGCTGTACATATTTGAAACAGGGTGCGGGGAGTCCTTTTTCCCAACCGCACGAGGTCGGCTACCTGGAAATAGATCTGGCAATGTTTCAAGAACTCAATTTTATTCAGCTGAAAAAATAGAACATTAATTTTGTGTCTGTATTTACGTATACAAACATCAGAAGCATGAGAACATCCACAACAGAGGTTGACTAAGTGAGACTCATGACATTCACATAAACTGAAATGAATTAGATTCTAACATTGATAAATAAAAAAGCTTCCAGACCAGATGAAGTATAGTGGCAACTAACAAGAATTATAGGCAAAGGGAATAAAGCGCAATGGTTAAAATTATGATAATGACAAGAACAATGTGAAATGAAACATAAGAATATCATAATGTACATAATTTCACCACTTACTATCAATCAAAGTCGGAAGCCTTGATATAAAGCTATACAAGAGGGTACTTGAACAACAGCCCGAACAATAAGCCATGTCAAGAATTTCGGAAAAACCAATCTGGCTATATGCCACAGAAGCTCTGCAACTGAAGAGTTTCCTTCGAGGCAAGTCATAGAAAATTTTAAAGCAAAGACTAAAATTAAAAGATATTAATTTCAACAAAAATTACATAAATAAATATAAACAGCACTTGGCAGTTGGGAATGATGATAGGCGCACTGCCAACTTAACAGATACTGCAGCTCTAGATATTACAACTGGGAGTGTATAAAATATAAAATGGAGTATTTGACACCAGTATTTCTGCATGTTTGTGCACATGTCATAGGTTAAAAGTGCCAGCCAGCATATACCATGCTGGGTAAAGTATCAGCACCCGGCAGGGATCTGCGCTGCACCTGTTAAATCCATATTTTAACACTTTTTAAGTACTTTTAGTTTTTGCTTTAGCCAAGTAAGACAAGTGCAGGCTATAACTGGTTTAGAGTGCCAACCACATGTACCTTGCTGGATTAGTACCAGCACCCAGCAAAGTCTGCACTGCACCTATTAAAGCATATTTAATATGTTTTTATTTTTAAGTTTTCTAATATGCTTCAGCCAAGTAAGACAAGTTCAGGCATGAATAGCCATGCCATGCCAACTTCCGATTGGCAACAGGTACTCACACTGATATCTAAAACCCTGGTGCATGTGCATGTGTGCTTGATTGAAGCATCTATAAATGCATATAACTGGCCAAAGCAAAATGTCTAAGAAATTCATGATGCCAAGCTGACAGCCGACTAGCAAGGGTACTCACACCAATATCTTAATCCTTGGTGCATGTGAATATGTAATTGAAGCATCTATAAATGCAACTGCTTAGATGACTGGTCATCGCATATGTCTAGAAGAAAATCATGGGCATGGAAGAATCAATGTATTGTACTCAGATCCTTCAGAATTATATAAATGCAACCAGAAATGTTTCCTTTGTTTAGTTCTACTTTCATCCGCTGCTACCTCAAATTGGATAGTGATAAAAGAATTTAAAAAAGTTCTTGGAAAGTCTAAATGTTGATTTCTTGAAACTAAAAATAAGTAGGCACTTGGAGATGACAAGATCAATCTTCTGCATCTATATCTCCTGATCTTCTAAAATTTCATAAATGCTTTGCAGCGAACTTTTCGGCCATATTAAGTCTCAGGTGGATTGTCAAATGAAGCAGCAATCGCCCTTCCAATAAAGGTATCAGGAAAATTTCTACAGAGCCATTTAGGCTGAAACCTTGAAAGTTACCTCCAGAGCGCTTCCTTCTTAATAATGACAAGGCGCATCCTGATGTTGGACCCTGACTGATACCTTGAGTTAGATCAGGATAGGGACCATCGGAAACCTTTTTGACATGAGTTCGAAAAATTTTTACCCCGACCACGCTTGTTGCCAGTCTTGCGAGATGTTCTAGACATTCATTGCTTTCACGACCCACTGTCGCCTCCCTTCCTGTCAGTTGATAGTTTCCTTGCTTCAGGATAACAGCCCAAGTTGTCCCAACACAACAAACCCAACCAAAACAGTTAACAAGAATCAAAATTAAATGGTTGAATTGACCGTGGGAAACAATATTCAAGTAAGCACAGCCATGAGATATTTAGAGCATATTGCAGCACTGAAAGAACCAATTCAGTTGTAGCATAGAATATATCTTATAAGTCGAGCAATACCATAGCTGTCCAGTTAAACAGCCACAAACATTAGATATTTGGAAAATTATAAAAAGAAACAACTATACAATAAGCAATAATATCATACAAAACTTCATTCAGTGCATCCAGATAACAAGGTCATACTGATTGTATTACCATATATCACCTTAGAGCATCCAGCCTATAGATTTCTTTTCCTTTTTTACAACAATAGAAACTAATACACTGTTAACTTTGCAAAACTTATATCCCTAAATAACTAAAGATTTATCAGTGGGAGGTGAAATAATTTGTCAAAACCATGGCAAACATCTTTGCAATCCAACTCAATATGTTTAATTGTGAATGATAAGGAGGTCCTTGAAAACTCAAATTGCTCTCCAGGTTATGGGACCAGTGCATGTTAAAAAGAATTTACAACTGAAGAATAATGGACATAGGGTGGCCATTTTAATGGAAACACCTTATCTATTGTTAGAAGTCCATTTCAAGTTGTGTATCAACAATAATATGACTTTTAAAGTCTAAGTACCATAACTGTGTTCTTCTTCTATGAGGTACAGTTCCAACAATTTGTTCTTGTGTAGTAATGAGAAGTTTTAAGCAGAAGATTTCCACCTATTACATAGTTTTAAGCATGAAATTTGGCAAATGAGGATCCATGAAACCAAACCCAACTAGTTCGAACAAGGCTTGATGTTTATGGTTATGGTACGTAATTTAATCTATCATCCATAATTTAAACTCAACTTTTTAGATTACTGGCATAGAGCAAACCCAGGAATTTTTGACAGTGTTCAGCAGTGGGTATGGACTTTACATTATCAATGGGCAGCAATGCTTATCAGTACAGGCGCTTTGACAAATATAGACATTTTCATTGTTAACACGTTTTGTAATTATATAGACAAAACCAATTTTTAAATTTAAAATCCATATTATTTTGTCTATTGAAAATGTCAATTATTTTTAGTAATCTTGCCTTCATCAGTCTAGTTTATATTTCACCAAGTCCAATGACTTCATGAAGTTTAAAAGCAAAAGCAATTTTTTTACTACGAAAGGAGATTTGCCAGTTGCACTTAAATAAAAACCTCCGAGTCTGGTGGAGATGTACGACACTTTTGTAGGCATAATTGTTATGGAATTATAAATCCATATAAACAAAGAGACTACACTTTTGTGTTGGAAACTTGGACCAGGCACATCCTTTATGGCACCAAGTACATGAAATATTTACTCAGGTGCTTTACCCAAGGTTTCAAAGATAGTGACCTTTACACTATCAACTTCACTATGTATAAAGTCGCTCGCTCCGCACGCATGCATAAGGTTCCAGATATAGTGCTCTCTCCATGATCCAACTGATGCATGCACACACGCACACACCCACACATATATACACAAATACATGTACATATGAGTGCATATGTGTGTATACATGCATGTCCGTATGTACCAAAAAAAAAAAGCAATTGAGCACCAAATAAGCCTATATAGTAACAGTAACATCAATATGAAACTCAATATCCAATCTCACCAGAATATTGTAGTGATCAGTCATCATTGCGATTAATCCAGCTGCAGTAGCTGTTCCTTCTGGAAGGGATAAGTATGCCTGAGATTGCATAGTGACCAGTTATAGTCATGAAGAAAACACACGACTTATAAGGTCAGCTTTTTCTCAAGACATCATTATAAAAATTAAGAGAGTAAAACAACAACAGTGTACTCTAAAATGGTTATAGTAAAATTATTGGGAAAAAAACATAAATCAGTAGTATGCAAGGTATGCTGATACAATATACATGTGATCGAATCCTGTACCTCTATTAGCCAAAGAAAAGAGTGCTCAACCATTCCATAGGTCAAGTCATGACACATAGCCCAAAGGCAATCAGATAAGGTTGTCAACTGGAATACTGGAAAAAAAAATTCTAAGCTGTTCTTCTATCTTATCTGCCACACTCTGATTTACCCTGAAGTACCCACATTGACACAGCATGATGTGGGTGTAAATATTACACTAGGAACGAGGCCACGAGAAAAACTCTTAGGCATTAGAAGGATCCAACACAGACACACACTCCAACCAGCATATCCATGGCAACATGGTTCATCATAACTTCAACCTTATCGGAAATAAATCAACTAAAAAATTTGATCTCGTTTCTGGAAATTTCAAGGTTCAAGGTTGTTCAGAATACAACTTTGGGTGGAAGAATCAATAATCATGTGGTTAGCCTCATTTGCTCATCATTAACTTTGAATCTAGTGCATCGAAAGCTGACTACTAGCCATTATTGCAGTGTTCTGAAGTTCATAGCTGAGATATATGAAGAATTTTCATTGTTTGCAGGACTACATAATCATAAAACTTGTGACCTGTGCAACAGTTCAATCTGAATTTCAAGAATCCCAGAAGCATCTTGAAGATAGTGTTAGTAGGGTTTAAGTCATCAAGCTGTTTGTGCAGATTGTCATGTTAAAGGTAACGCTTGATCCAACAAAAAAAAAAAAAAAACTTCACTAGGAAAAGGAAAAATGAGCTATCGAAATACAAGTTACAATAATATGGCTTGTACTGGTATTTGAGAGCATATAATGGTATATGTAGGGAAAACATTAAAGGTGAATGGTGACCAAACAAGAATGATACAACTAGCGAGAGAGTAACATAAAACTAGAGGGCAATAGATAAGATACTCCATGCAAACTACATGATAGTGTTAGTAAATACCAAAAATAGATACATCAAGAAGCCAAAGCCATTAACTTTATAGAACCAAAAGCTCACATACATACATTTAAGGAAAACTTAATTAAAAAAAAAGAAAGAAACAGTATAAAAGTGTTGAACCATATATTATTGCAGCAGTTAAGATAACTCCACTGATCATAACATGCAACTTCTATCAAAAGGTATCTACTATTTTTCGTTACGGATTAGTGTATGGATCATAATTTCTTCCTGGTCAGGATTATATTAGTTTGGAGAGAGGAAGTTACAGTAGTTTCGCAAAAATTTTAGGAAAACAGAATAATTGACAGATTGTTATACGTGATAAATGTACTTGTATATATGTATGTGTCTATATGGAGAAGAATGTGAACATCATGTAAATATAAAGGTTAATCTAAACTAAGTTTATTAAAAGATCTATGAACAACATGCACAATCAAGCAAACAGATGTATGTGCAGGCAAATTGCACCCTTCAAAATGTAGGTGCATGTCTGTGTTTTTTTTACCTCTCCTCTTCAAATTTCTGATATGCATGTCTGTTTTCTGATAAGCCAGTAAATAAAATTTCATACTTCAAAGTTTTTTTTAGTTAACATTTATTTCAGAAGCAGAACCTAATTATAGGATCAGGAAAAGGTTGCACAAATTCAAGGAATAAAATATCACATCAAGAAAATACACTTTACCCTATTCATATTGTAAAGAGCTTCCACCATGTCTGACGATCTATTACGTACTGCACCAGCCACCTGGTAACCCAAAAGAGTCAATACGTTTAGAAGATTATTAATACATGCAGAGATTTTAATACTTCATAACTTGAGAAAAGGAAAAGGAACCCCCAGTATCCCACATAACATCCATTTCAACAAATCAAATAGCAACAATTCATTTGTTCAATAACTACAGAACTGGGGTAAAACAACATATATCACAAAGAAACCTTCTCAAAAACAAAGCAAGTTCAGAAAACAATATAGGCAAACCTTTCTCCAGTCCTTCCCATATTTTCGATAGGCTTCATAGAAACGCTCAAGCTCTTCTTTGCTCCATTGAGTGCCTAACATGTCGGACAATTTCCTCTTCTGCATAGACATATTACCAGAAGTTTGAAAAAAATAATAACAAGTAATGTGCTAGTTCAGATTACAGAATAAATCTGTACTACTAGTTCAGTTATACAGACAAAAATCAAAAACATTGCATATGCACACTTCATTGCATTAAATCAAAATAACTTAGCTGCAATGGCATTAATGCCCACATATATCTAAAAATCTAAGAGCAAGAGTCTGATAGGCATCCATTTGATAGTCTATTTATACAATGAGTAAATATAATACAAAGATAAAGATTAACTATAAAAATTTATAGAGTATAACACAAGGTCCGCTGTCTCAGTACCAGACCCTGTACCAATGCTACACTAGCACAGTGTCGTACGATACAAAATGGATTTTTTTTTTTGAGCATACCGAGTGTCAGTACACCACCTATATTGGGTACCGGTATCGGTACGGAATACCTCTGTCTTAATCGGTAAAGACAAACCCAAATACTCATATTATGTCTGTTTCAGCAGAACCAAACATTTTCAGTGCATCCCCAATCTTCTTGGAAGATTTCAAAAGCAACCCAAACACTTATTTTATGTACTAATTAGCAGCAGCAGCATTCAGTGCATCCCAAATCTCCTTTGATGATTTCAAAAGCATACAACTGGAATTATCATAGGTGACATCCTGCTCTATAACCATGTCATAATCCATCCATCCATGAGAGAGATGAAAAATTGAGCTAACACCAGCGTCTCACCTGACCAACAAAATAGAATTTGCGAGAGAAGAAGCTATGAAGTTTGCCAAGGCCACATATACTTACGCGTGTCTTACTTTTGTTCGCAATTGTCGCATCTTTATCCAGCCACTCATCATTCACTTTCGCAAAGCGCTTGTTCACATTTCTCGATTTCCTTGTTGAAGCCATTGAAACATCTATGTCCCTCCTGAACAAGATGAATGGGCAGAGTTTACCATTGAATAAATCTCAATCTATCACAAAGGCCCAAGAGAAATGAAGGGAACCATAAGAAAAAAGGATAATTCATGTGGTGATGATTAAAAGTCCAGTATAGCCTCAGAAAGATATGCAATTCAAGTAAATATAAAGACAAGCTAGTGAATTAATAATTGCATTCTAATAGTTAACACTATAGGTTGCCTCAAATTAATGACAATCATAAGAACAACCTTCAGAGAAGACTGATCAGGCAATCATTGATAATTGAATAATAACAAAACTTGATCATTACCGAATGGACCAAGCTTTAAAAACTCGGTTTCTGTTTCAGAGGCCAAGCCTGTGGAGTTATTGTGTTGGCAGTTTTGGTCATTTCTGCAGTTGCTCTCAAAGTATCAGAGTTTGTCAAAAAAAAAAATCAAAAACAAATCTGAAAAGTTTGAAAAGTACAAGAAAAATAAAAGCCAGAAAAGTTATTACACAAATTTTAGAATATTTTACGTTACACAATTCTTTATGGGTGTTATATTGGCAATTCTATGCTGAAGTTGATGTTGTACATAATAAAATTCATTGAGCAGGCAAGTCATGGACTGCGATATCGTCCATACAATGCGTGCCATACCGCACTAGGTGAGAATTGGTACAAAATCAAGTTCAGGTAGGTGAAAACACCATCCCGTCCCATACTAAGGTGTATCGAGGCATATCAAAGTGTATTGAGATTGTACCGAGGTGTGTACCGAGATGTACCAACCCGCACCAAGGCAATATTTGAAACAACATGTAGGTAAAATAATCATAGTAATGCATACTATTTCATGATAACACATAGCAACCATCACGACAAGTTATGCAATTATGTTTTGAAAGGAAAATGGAACTGGGCATAAAGATGAGTATCATAATGCCCAAGAGCCTACTGTCTTTATCCAAAAGAAATTAAACAAAACAGTAATTTTAGAAAATAATTTTTGTAAATGAAACTAGTCTTTAGAGCCACTTCCAATTGTTAATCAAATCAGAAAAGTCCAATGAGTTAATGTTGAATTACAGTACACCTTTTTTTCGGACAACTGTTAGGTGCTCTGATTAGTCAAACCAGACTTCTTTTCCAAGAAACCGTTAGATGCTCTGATTTCTAAAAATTACTCCAGAAATAAAAGTAATTTAGCATTATTCTGAACCATATCCCACTAAGTTGAAATTTCTAAGCGATAATCATTTCATAAGAACAGTGAAGGGAAATTTGGTGTTAGACTACAGGCATATGATATTGAGATTACAGATTATTATTAGAAATGGTAAGAAAAATTATTGAAGCTTAATGAACTTTTGAATTCAGGAACATTTTCCCCTAAGATGGTGTTGGTTCAGTCCCCTCCTATATTACTACTATCTTTCAAATCAAAACTTCAAAAATTAAAGCTTCTACAGCTATAATCACTGTTCTCCAGCAAGCAATATGAAGTACTCAATTTTTAAGGAAATCTGAATGGAAACCTTTTTGTCAAGACCGGGTTCAACCGTCAAAAAAGGAGAATTCCATACCACATCCGGACTAAAGCAAGCTAGAGAAGGCTGAGAAGATCATAGATGATTTCAAGGTCAAAATAGAACAGCTAAGGGCTGATGAATCTCAGCTGCAGATCAAAATGATGATCTAAAAAATATCAAATGGAAGCAGTCATTCTGCAGCTGATCTGAACAAAGAAATTGGAGCTGGAAAGAAAAGAATATAGTAACCTCGCAGCAGGCTGAGGCTAATACTAACAAAAAAACGAAATTGAGCTGGAACAGCTAAGGAAAGAAAATTCCATGCTGGAGAAAA